>NC_031774.1:13423048-13525264 GCF_001522545.3 Parus major
CTCCGCCTGTCCCCTCTGCCCCGCACCTCCCGGCTCTCCCCCTGTCCCCTCTGCCCCGCACCTCCCGGCTCTCCGCCTGTCCCCTCTGCCCTGCACCTCCCGGCTCTCCGTCTGTCCCGCTTCCCCGCCGTCCCGCACAGTCCCGCCTGCCCGCGGTGTCCCCTGGAGCCGCCCGACCCCACGAACGCCCCCGCAGTAATTTCCCGTGCGGCCGCAGGGCAGCGGACAGACCTGTCCAGGGGCTGGGGGCTTCTTCCCTGTGAGGAACCAGGGGAGCCGTCGCCGCTGTTCCCCGGGCAAGCGGCCGGTGGCACCCGGCACCTCTGGGCATCGGGGCGGCTGCTCTCCCTGGCGCGGCAGCAGGGTGGGCAGCGGAGAGAGAGAGAAGAAAAAAACAAACAAACAAAAAAAAAAACAACGGGGGAAATGTAGCCCTGCGCGCATCCGAGCGCCCGGGCTGCCGCTGCCCCAGCGGGACACCGCGGCCCCCCCGCCGCCCTGGCCCCCGACCCGCCCGGCCGCGCCCCCCGACCCGCCCCATCCCGACCCGCCGCGCCGGGGGGCTCGGCCATAAATACGGCCCCGAGTGGCGCTCCCAGACCGGCGCGGCTGGGGAGGGGTCGGGGCAGCAGCCAGCGCTGGTGGCCTCACCTGGTAGAGGCTGCGGGGGTCTCGGCTCCGCACAGCAGCCCGGTCGAAGGCCCCTCCGTTCTGAGCCCCCCGCTGTCCCCTCCGGCCCAGCCGCCGCCCCCTCTGCCGCCCCCATGGACTTACTGGGCCCCATGGAGATGACGGAGGGCTCCCTCTGCTCCTTCGCAGCGGCCGATGACTTCTACGATGATCCGTGCTTCAACACGTCGGACATGCACTTCTTCGAGGACCTGGACCCCCGGCTGGTGCACGTCGGGGGTCTGCTGAAGCCCGACGAGCACGCACACCACCACGGGCACCACCACGGGCACGAGGAGGAGCACGTCCGGGCGCCCAGCGGGCACCACCAGGCTGGCCGCTGCCTTCTGTGGGCCTGCAAGGCGTGCAAGAGGAAGACCACCAACGCCGACCGCCGTAAGGCCGCCACCATGAGGGAGCGCCGGCGGCTCAGCAAGGTCAACGAGGCTTTCGAGACCCTCAAGCGCTGCACCTCCACCAACCCCAACCAGCGCCTGCCCAAGGTGGAGATCCTGCGCAACGCCATCCGCTACATCGAGAGCCTGCAGGCCCTGCTGCGGGAGCAGGAGGATGCTTATTACCCGGTGCTGGAGCACTACAGCGGGGAATCGGACGCTTCCAGCCCCCGCTCCAACTGCTCCGACGGCATGGTGAGTGCCCCAGGGAGGATTCCCTGCCACCAAGGTGCCCTGGACGCTGTTGGTCCGAACCTGAGCAGGGCAGGTCACCTCTTCCTGCCCTTCCTGTAGCAGCTGCCTTCTGTACCTCCCCAGGCAGAAGACAAAGTCATTTCTCGTGCCTTGAGCACCCGCAGCAAAGGGAGGTGGGGTTCCCGCATGACAGGATCTTGGGGAAAGAAGAAGAATCTCTTACACGCTTTGTTCCCTGGGGTAAGAAGTTAGGCAGGTTCCCCATGTCCTGGAGGAGACAGGACAAAGCTGCTGGGGGAGGACTTTGGGAAGCTGCCTAGAATGGGCACCTGGAGGCATTGCGGGTGCTCCCATAGCTCCTGAGGTATCCCTGTTTCCATCTCCTGCTGTGTCATTACCTTTGTCTCTAAGGACAGCAGAGAGCAAGGACCCCCTACGACATGGTAGTTACACAGAGTAACTACTCTCTAAGTAAGTACTCTCTTGCTAAGAGTCTGGGTTTTGTTTTCTGACATTCATCATGATGGGGGGAGGGTCTAAGCAACAAGAATTGTTTTTCTTGATCCTTAAGAAAAAAATTCTCCGTTTCTCTTCTCACTCACTTCATCCCCTCCACAGATATTTACAAGCAATAGGAAGAAAAATCCAGGCTTTCAGTCCTGTTTGTACATTATGGGCATGGTAGGAGAAGGGTGGGTGCCAATGGGTGTCTCATCCCCACACCTTTTGGCTAGGGCTGTAGGTTCAGTCTCTGGTCTGACTCTGGGTTGAGGGGATGTGGTGACCAGAGTCCAGGACACCTCTCTGGATAGGCCATGAACTGCACTTTCAGACCAGAGATTACTTTTGTGCTCTGGTGGGGATAATAATTACTGAGTTGAGTATCTGCAATTATGAGATACTTAACAGATTGGAGAGATTTAAATGAACAATTCCTCTTTAAGATACAGCCTCTTTTAACAGAGGAATTTCATTGTGGATTAAAATACTGGAAACAAATATATTAGTCAATGTTCTAGAGCATTTTCTATACAAAATGGAAATGGGAAGAGAAACTGAAGGAAATACAAAGAGACAAGGTAGACAGAGGCTTTTAAAGAGGAATTCATGTTTAGAAAAATCTTCAAAACCTAAATTAAAAAGACATAATTCCCCTTTCAGTCTCCCTGTTATAAACTAAAGATACATGAAGGGCTGTATCTGATCAGAATGCTGGAAACCCTCATCTTAGCTGTAAAGCTGCAGCATTCAATGGCATGGTGGTAACTTTCCTGTGGTACAGCTGTTCCAAATAAAATATTTTGGGGTGGATCCCCTTCTAGCCAAGTCATGTTCTTCCTTACTCAAAGAATCTACAACTTGATGACATTTCAGCCAGGACTGGAATGACAGCACAGACCAGAGTCTGAAATACAAACTTAGATGGTTTCTGGGATTTGGGTAAGAGTCTGACCTCGCTTGGATTTCTCTCCTTCCCAGATGGAGTACAGCGGGCCTCCTTGCAGCTCTCGCAGAAGGAACAGCTATGACAGCAGCTACTACACAGAGTCCCCAAATGGTGAGTATGTGCCCTAACAGCGGCACCCGGACAGAGGCAGGCAGTGCAGCAGCTTTCCTGTGCCTGCTCCATGCCCAGCTGGGTTGAGAGAGGACCTGCCTTTCCAGACAGCAAGCCATTGCTGCTGGTAGAGGCACTGGATTTTCTCTAGGTGTATTTGCAAATACAGGGATGCGTTACAGCTGCATTTCCTATTTTGAAAATATAACAGTTGGATAGAAGTATGTTATTCTCTGCAACTAATTTCAGCATTTAACCATATTCTACATTAAGACTTCTTATTCTATCATTGATGCAAATTGGAGTAATTTATGATTGATTTCAAATCTGCTCTTCCCTTTCTATGAACTCAGTGAAGCCTTGGCTCCTCCCTGTCCCCAGAGCAGGGCTTCTTTTCCATTTTGAAATTACAATCTGTTTTCTGATAATTGGTGTCCTTCACCAATATTCATTTCCTCTGTGTCTTCACATGCTCATAAATATGTACTGCCCACTGATAATCTGATCTAATCTAAACTGTACTATCCACTTGATAATCTGAGTGCCTTTTTGTCTGTTTTTTAGATGCAAAGCATGGGAAGAGTTCTGTTGTTTCCAGTCTCGATTGCCTCTCAAGCATTGTAGAGAGGATTTCCACAGATAATTCCACATGCCCCATACTACCTTCAGTGGAAACTGTTGCTGAAGGGAGTCCCTGTTCCCCTCCAGAAGGAGTGAGTCTGAGTGATAGTGGAGCCCAAATTCCTTCCCCCACCAATTGCACCCCACTTCCCCAGGATAACAGCAGCAGCAACCCCATCTACCAAGTGCTATAAGGACCCCTCCAGCTGGACTGCACCAAAAACAATTTGCTCCGTTCGGCCTCGCTCAGTACCTGCTTTGTAAGGTTGAGAAGACTTCTTAAGACTTATTGTTCCAGTTTTAAAATATCACTGAAAATTCCTTCAACTATATAACTTTGCAAACCTGTATCACTTTGAAGTACACATAGTTATTTATTGGTTGTTAAACTAAAGTTATTTAATACGTCTACAGATAAAATTGTATACCATGAAACGGCCAATGTTTAATCTGGGCTGTGGGGAATAGGAAGTTGGCTCTTGAATGTGGAGGAAAATAGAAATCTACAGCAGTAGTGGCATGATAGATCCTTCCTATTACTCCTGTTCTGGCCAAAATAAGGTTGTGGACCATTTTTTATAAAATTTTTGTATAATTGTAAATAAGAGTTGCTTTCCAAAAAAAAAAAAAAACTGGTAAAAAAGAGAAAAATTAATAAATTTAAAAAAAAAGAAAAAAAACCCAAAACCTAAAACAAAAAAGGGGAAGAAATTAAAATATTTAATATTGCTTGGTTTGTTGTGTTTAACTTTATATATTTATATGATGTGGTTGCCAAGAATGTTTTCGACAGTATTCTAAATAAAGACCCTTATTTATAAAATCTGTGGTGTTATCTTGACTTTCATTAGGGCTTCTAGAATTACTAGTGCATTTAGGAGTGGTATTAGATCTCTGCCTTGGCAGGAAGAAGATATAGGCTCTGATTCAGCAAAGAAATCAAGAACATGCTTCAGTTGCACTACTTTGCATAAATATGCTGCTGACAAGGGGTCTCTTTTCTTCATTTTCTGTCATGGTCATTACTAAACCTAGACCTGAGCATCACAGGTCATTATTATAGGAATCAGTAAATAAGCATCTGTTTCTCATCCTGTCCCCAAAATTTACAATTACATTGTAGGACTTGATCTTACAAAGCTGTGTTGAAACTAAGAATCACAAAAAATTAGACTCTCTAAATTCCAGTGTAGCTACTGAAACTTAAAGTCATACAACACTATCTCACAAGAACAGGTACTGCATTTTTGGACAAACGTTCACATTTTTCATTCAAGTTCTATTTTTCAAGTGTTCATACCAGGTTCATGTGTTCTCAGATATTAGAAACTAATTGCAAAGGAGTTTTTGTCATAAAGTTCAAGTTATAGATCAGAGTTTTCCTCAAGTTCAAACTGGAATTTAAGCCAAAGATAGGCAGTTTTAATTTGGATTTGAACTTTATGCATCTCTGGCAGCACTGCTCCAGGGATTTACTTCTTGTTTAGAGCCTCTCTAAAAATAACCTTGTGGGCTCTGTTTCATTCAGTATCTATGTGTAACCTTGAAAGCTGGCTGTGCAACTGAAAAATGTTAAGCCCGAGCTGACTGTTGTTGGAAAGTAACAATCAGGGCATTTCTGTGCATCTGGACAAGAATAACCAGCAACTATAACCTGTTTCTTATCACATCCCTATGATTTATGGATTTTGTAAAAACATCACAGTAAAATAAAAACAAAAAACACACTGAAAACCAATCTAGGTATCATCATACTTTGCTGACAGTACAAAGAATACTTTGTACTCTCTGTTAGGTGACTATTATAGAGGAAGTTTGTGCAGCTCTTACCTCTTAAGCATGAAAAAGGAGGGAACAGCTAATTCCAGGGAATGTGTCCCACTCATGTATCATGTATGGCCTTGAAGATCAATGTTCTGTGGAGAGGAGAGGACCAAATTGCCATATGTTGAGCAGAGAAATGCAGTTGCTTCTCTTTCTTCCTGGGGTGGTCATGCTCCAAGCTTGGTGATTTATCCGAAGCCAGAGGGGCAGGGATGGTAGCAGCCATGGGTATTCCTTCCTCATCCATGAGCTTGTGGTCATGGTGGATGATAAATCAGTGTTGAGGCACAGGACCATTCCATGGAGCAGCCCAGGCTCCCACAGATCAGTGGAGACTCTGAGGCAGGACTGGCCACTCAGCATCTTCATCAAAGTCCAACTTTGTAAAGGTCTCCCATTGATTTCCCTGTGGGCAGAAAACATTAAGACTGAGTTTACCCCTTTCATTTTCCCATTAAAAATAAAAATCAAACTAATTTGAGAATGTGATAATTTATACTAATATGAATCAGGAGCGTGTCTGCTAAGGTTAGAAAAATAGCCCAGGTTAGTTGGAAGCCTGTATGCCTTGGGAAAGCTAAGGAGAGACAGGTGTCTCACAAATCAGGACCTAACATTATCAATATAGTTTTCATTGCCTTCAGCAAACAATTGGGCCCACAATGCAAAAGATCAAAAAAAATGCCCCTGTTAAATACTAAGGATCTTTTAATCCCCATAATTCGAGTCCAGTAAAAATATCCATTTTACTGCCATTAAATGAGGCTCTGGACATGCTGTTAGCACACAGTTCCTTGCCCGCCTTGCTTGCAGCCCACTTCTGAGGGACACAATGGGGTACCCAGCTGTAGGGCTGGCATGGCGGAGTGGGCACAGGGCACTTGTGCTCAACAACGTACACACAGTTCCATGTGAAGTCATGTATATTGCATTTCACTGATTTATTTTAGCCACCCGAGTTTCCACATACTGATGTTAATGTTACAACAGAGAACAGGCATTTAGCACATCCCAAAATAGATGGATGGATGATGAAGAAAAAACATTCATAGGTTTCCTATGCAAAGCCCATCTTTCTCCCATTGATGTCAGTGAGAAAAGTTCACTGGAGTAAGGCCAAAGGGCACCAGCACTGATAAATACGTGTTTAGGTTACAAATATATTTATTTTTTTACTTTGATAAGAAAACTTATTCCTCTGTGCCATTTCTTTCTGTTTATTTCTAAGGTAATAAATATATTTAAAACAAAGTCCTGTGCATCAAGAGGACAGCATGTGACTGATAGAAATATGTCCCAGTCTATGAGTAAATATTTTGAAGCCAGTAATATTTAGATTCAGAGCTTTAGTTTAGTTCTGACACAGCCAAGGAGCATATGCAAGACTGAGCCAACATTTACAAACTTTGGTTCTTAAACTGGGCTTGTAAAGATGAATTTAGGCACTTAGGGTTGATCCTACAAGACAAAGTACAGCCTACCTTGGTCTACAGAAACACTCCAGCACAGGCTCTGAACACACACTGATAGTCTGGAAGTTTGTATCACACAGGTTCCAGTTCAATATGATGTTTCCTAAGTAACACTGCCTTTGAAGGGAAGGTCATACAGATACAAACAAATAAAGCAAAGTAGCTGTCTTCAAACACAAGGTAAGTGTGTATTTTAGGAATGTTTGATTTGATTTGGTAACTTAAGAAAGTGCTGCATGACAAGCCCAGTAATACTGGTTTATCTCATTCAAATCACTGCTATGGAAAAAGCAAAGAGGAAGAAATTTATACCTCACTTACATATACTAAATGCTCCAATTTTACATTTCATCAGATCAATTTGCACATATAAGAATGAAGATAATCTTTTTCCTACTTTCAATATTTCACAATAAATTGCAATAAAATTGCTGGGTTTTCAAATAACAGTGTTAAACACCATTTCCTGCATTATCATAGCAATACTGCTACAGAAGTATTTGACATACTGAACACTCAATTTCAGGTGAAAGATATATGACCTATTCCTGATATATTTTTTCCCCTTAAAAAGATTTTATTATCTGTATCCAAATATATTAAAGAGACATTAAATTGGCAGTTGCTTCATACCAGATGCTGCTCTTCTAAATGACTTCATTTTCAACTCAAGATAAAGACCTTAAAAAAAATCCTTGGAAGTGGATGGAAAAACAGTTTTCATTTTATATCTTATATTTTACAGAGATATTTGAAAGGTTGAGAGTGTGCAGAGGGCCAAAACTGCTATCTTCAGAAGAAGTACATACAAAATAAGCAAGAAAATGTTTGTAGCTCATACTCATTAATTTTAATGAATTAATTAATATTTCCTTTTTGTTTACAGATTTCCTTGAAATCAATAGGAATATTTCCAGCTTCAGGAGGAATATTTTCAGACTACTGCACATAGTACTGTGTGGGATAGTGTTCACATAGCGGTGCAAAGCCAGGACAAACTCCCTGCTGTGACCCTTTACTTGTGCTCTGGTCACTGACCCATTTCTGTCACAACACTTTCAGATGTGCCGATCCCCCTGAGCACAACCCTCTGAACAAGCTGCCAGGCTTTAGTGCTCACCTGATCTTGAAAATACAAACCAGAAACTGCCCCCATAATAGTGCTGAAAGCCTACAACCATTCCTAAATGAGTGGCTGACATGGAGCCTGTGATAGCAGGAGATGGTATGGAGGTCATTTCACATAACTTGCATGTGGCAATCTTGGCTTTGCAGGCAGTAGGTAAAAAAGGCCTTTGTAGAGTCAGAGTGCAAATCTCTGACAGCACAACCTGGAGATCATCTTGGGAGGCACATCCAAGAATCTCATTAAACACTATTTACTATCAGCTCACCCTCCCTCAGCCTTTCAAATCACTGGTTTTCTAGTAAAACTGTTGAACAGCCATGACCTCCTCTGCTTGATGGATGCAGCATGCTCCCTTCTCAACAGGGTTGTTGCACAACTGGGAATGTCATTAAGTGAAGACCTTTCAATATCTGACATTTCAGGGCTAACAAGGGAGGGGATTGTCCCTAGCATAATACAGAAGAGCTGTCAGATAGTCCTTTCCCTCACAGGACCTAGCAGGAATTAGAAATATGTCTGATAAAAAGCCACTTGGGCCAGTACAAGGAACCCAGAAATTTCCCTGTGGACCCAGAAACCTACCTGTTTTATACACAGACACTTCTGAACTACCTTAACATTGTAAGCTAAAGGTGAAAACTGACTTATCCTGTAACCATAGGGTGATAGAAAAACCTCAGGGGTTTCCCAATAATATATTAAACATGGCACTGAACTCACATTTTCTTCCTACAACACCAATAACTTTTACCATACACAGACATCATAATGCCATCAACAAGTGTGCTATTTTATGTAATGAATATTCAGTGAATAACCTCACATTAATCAACAGGGAGGAAAATACTGTAATTATTTATTAAAAATTTACTAAAAATTCTAACAGACAATAACCCACTTAATGATGCAATTTTGTTTGTTTTGTTGGTTGGGTCTTTTTGGGAGTCAGATTCACTCAGAAGTCTGTCTCAGCACAGTTATCTAGTGCTGTATGTCCATGGCAGTAGAAGGTGGTCTCCCCATCTCCACAGTCCTCCCTAACCCACCTGAAATGACATTGAGCCTTTTCTGGTCCAACAGCCACATCTGCTGGGAAAAATTTAAACTGCGTTTCTTCCTGAAATCATTGCTTGGTGAATTCCATGTTCTGTTTCATCATCTTTCTATAATGTAAGGTTTATTGGTGCAGAAACAGCAAAAAAAATTCAGTCTTCAGTCAGCACATTAGTTACATCAAGGAAAATATACTGGAAAAAAAAAATTATTTCCTGCCATGAACCTTCTACAGAAACAGAGAGAAAAAATTGGAAGAATAGTAGGTTGGTTGGGTTTTGGCTTTTTTATTGCTAGACAAATGTTGTGGCACCATTCTATTTTTCTTTTTTTTAAGTGAAAAAAAAAAGACAAAAGGAGGGAGAAAATGTAAGGTCTTTGAAGGCATTGAATGGCCTGTGCTGAGAGCAGTCATCCTCGGGGAGACAGGCTGCTTGCCAAGATGCACAGGAACTGCAGATGACAGCAGGATCACAATGAGATTCCCTGGTGACAAAGTCCCTCAGTAGGGCATAAATCTTGGTCACCTGACCAAGGGAGGTGATTTTTCCCTTTACTCTGCTCTGATGAGACCCCATCTGGAGCTGTGCATCCAGGTCCTCAGCATAGAAGGGATATTGATCTGTTGGAGCAAGTCCAGAGGAGGCCACCAAGATGACCAGAGGGACAGAGCACCTCTCCTACAAGGAAAGGCTGAGAGAGTTGGAACTGTTTAGCCTGGAAAAGAGAAGGCCTTAGGGTGCCCTTCCAGTACCTGAAGGGAAAATACAAGAAAGATTAAGGAGACTGTTTAAAAGACCATGTAGTTACAGCACAAGGGGGAAAGACTTCAGACTGAAAGAGAGTAGGTTTAGGTTAGATATTAGGAAGAAGCTCTTTACTGTGAGGTTGGTGAGGCACTGGAACAGGTTGCCCAGAGAAGCTGTGCATGCCCCATCCCTAGCAGTGTTCAAGGCCAGGTTGCCTGGAGCTCTGAGCAGCCTGGGATAGTGAGAGGTGTCCTTTTCCATAGCAGAGGGGTTGGAATGAGATGATCTTGAAAGTCCTTTCCAATGCAAACCATTCTATATTTCATTTATACTTCGACCACACAACATTCCTTTTTTTCACATCGATGCTCTGCTTCTGAATCCTAAACCAAATAAAGCAATACCTTTTTGCACTGAATTTTTTTACTTGTTTTTATGGCATCTGTGGGTTTCCTGAGGTGGCAGCCTAGACAATCCACATTTGAGAGCTGCTGCTTGCTGCAGCGTGAAAGTGCATTACTGAACCAACAAGCAGCGTGTAGGTTTTTCTCCAGGCCACCGGAGGGCAGCCTTTCCATGAAAAACAGGACTTTGACATCTTTGTTTTTAGTGCACACGTTCCCTTTTTTCTCCCCTAAACTCTCACATCTAACTCTTTCTCAGCTCAGGCAGGGAGTGTCATTTCACACCGTGACAGCTGAAATCAATCAGCCGATTTCCTACCCAGTGTAAATTCATCAGTCTGGCTGGCAGTGGACACAGTGTATCGGTACTCTTATCTGTTCAGATTATTACAGCAAGTACAAGTTCATGGTTTGAGTTTGGATGCTCAAAGATGCACTTTTACAGAAAAACTACAGGCTTTTGTGTCTATATGGCAAGGCATCCCTATGTGAGGCCTGAAGTTCGGGATGAAGACCATGACAGAGCAAAGCATTTATGCAACAGCTTGTAAAGGGAGAACAGTTCTTCATCCAGGGCACGTAATGCTCTCATTACACATCGAATGCCATAGAAATACAAATTCATGCAAGGGGGTTCATGTGTCACACATGTTCCTTTGTACAGGACAGTCCGCACTCTCATCCCTTTGTTCCCTTAGGAAAGAAAGTGTGGTATGTGCTAGGCACACATGCTCTACTCTCTCAAAGCCTGTCCTCTACAGAACTACACACTTGAAACAGCTTGCAGTTGAAAGCCAGCTGCACAAAATGTAGTCCCAAACATGCCTTTCAAAAGCTTCACAAATGCCAATTACATTAAGCGATATGAAAAAAAGCAAGCGAGTAATGTGCCTAATTAACAAAGCTAGAGATGGAGCCAGCCACTTGGTTTGAAGTACTTCCAAGAGAGATGTTAAATGCAATGGTCAGAGCAACTCTGGAAGAAATAAATTAACATGCTGGGATAATATTTCAAGCTCTGTGGGAGTAAAAACTGTGTGTGGTAAGGGGAAACAAAGGTAAAAATATCACAGGGTGCTATTCTGTTTGATTGTTTGCCAAGGACACTTTAGTTTTTGCCATTTATTATTCTTCATAGTATGCTCGAAATTATGCAAGAAGACATAAAAGTGTCAGCATTACGTCACTGGCCTTCCTAAATTTATCTTTTACCCACCTGTTAAATCTCAGCTCAAGGTCAAGAGAAAAATCATTTTGAGTGAATGGACTATGAGATAGACACATTCATGAAAAATATCTTAGTAGGGTTCTTTCATCTTTAGTATTATCTGTAACCACATCTCAAAAGATTCCCCACACCATAGGACAAAAGTGGGGTTTTTTAAATGGTCCTCATAAATAAAGACTGACAGCTGCCTAGCTCCAAATCTTAGGTATCTGTGGTTGGGAAAGCTCAGGCCATCACAAACTCTTGAGTTCCAGCAAGTATCGTGGCTTGAATCCATTCCAGTACTCATCTGTTGGCAGCTGTTTCCATCTGCTCCTTCTTGAACCATTCTGCTCAGTCCCTAGGGAAGAGCAGGAAGACTGTCACGCAATGAACTTGCTTGTTGTGAGCTGGCTGCTCATGTTTTACCCAAATCTGTCATCTCACCTCATCTGCTCTCTGGCCTTTTTTTGCCATAAGAATTCTGAGTTCTGCTGTGCATCTTAGGGGGGAAAAGAAACCCCAAACAAACTATTCCTCAAATGTGATTGCCAAAACATTATTCCTTCCTTTAAGTACAAATAATTCTTATGAACAAGAGATACAGAAAAGATTGATCAGATCACCTAGTCCTAACAGCTGAATCACACAATGATACCTGCATGTATGTTTTGCAGCTAAAAGTGTCTGAGATACCTTCACTTTGTGATGAGGGAAGGTAGATGCCCTTTAAGCACTCCATGACCATTACCTGTGGCCTTTTTTTGTTCGGTTTGGTGGTAGAATACACAATGGAGAAAGAAAAAAAATATAAATTCTATTTTAGGCATGAGTGTTTATGTTTCCAGACTTGCAGCTGAGCCTTTAGGAACTTTGGTTGACTGAGCAAATGTCTGTGCACATTAACACAACTCTCTTAATTTGTCCCATTGCTATTTTATGTACTTGTTAACTTGGTATCTACACATTAATATTAATTGGCTAGAATAAGCAAAATATTTTATTTTTTCTTAACCAAGATAATTAGTTTTATATTTTCAGCTTGGAAAGTTTTAATTCATACTTTGATATATTGTCTCTAGCCTGATTTCCAACTGGACCAAATCCCCCCAGATTTCTTGGGCCTTCAAAACTTTCAGGTGTACCTGAAAATCCAAACTTTTTTTAAGAAATGTTTTTATTATTTCAGTCCCAACCTGTATCTTATTGCAATCCTGTACCTGAAAGTATATCCTTAAACATAAGCAGCATTCTGCAGATCCTATTCAGCCTAGGGTTAGGAGGGGAGAAATAGTCAATAAGAGAAGCAATACAACAGAATATGGAAACAAAGCTGAAGAAGATTCCATTAGTAACACAATGCAATCATCTGGATTTTGACCTAATCAGAAGTATAGATATTTGTGGATATACTGGTCAAAATACCTCCTAAGGACTTTACAAGCATAAACTCAGGAAAACCAAGAGTAATTTCACTGAATTCCCCTGTCACCTTTTCTGTGGTGCTCCGTCCTTTGCAGCATGCGTCTGTCTTCTTGGATTATGCAATGGTCAAACTGGGCCACACAAGCACAGCACTTGTATGAAGACCTTTCTATATAATGATAGCTGGCTTCTCAAGGGGCTTGGCATGATAAAGCAGATAAGCATATAAGCATGTGGGCATCTTTGCCCACATCCCGAATTACTACCACACAAGCGATCATTTCCTTCACTTTTTAACAGGTAGGATAAGCTGGAGAACAATTTCAGAAGAAACTGTAGAAATCTATTGCATTTTTTATTACAGTTAGAAATTTTTCAAAGGAAAAAAAAGGTTTTTGTTATAGATTTGATAATAAATCTATTTTGTATTGGACACTGCTTTTTCTCATTCCTTCACAGGAAAGCCGATAAACATGCTATTATAGGCTGTCTTAGGATGAGAATCCATCCTAGAAGAACAGAAAGGTCCAATTTTATATGAGAATGGAGCATTTCTGAAGGAAGACTTAACTCTGATTTCTTGCAGGCCAACTCTGAATATCTTGTCCCACTGTGATCTTTCTCTGCTTCCTCATTATTTCCCAATTGCTTCTACTGCTGGACTACCTAGAGGCAAAGACTACGACTGCAAAACCTGGCAGAACCCACAGATGAATCAGACTGAATCAGTAAACAATGACTGAAAGTGCAGCGTCATGGGAACATGCATATCAATCACTGTGCCTCAAACAAAACCATTTAAATATAAACCTGCTGCAAATCTTGACAGGAATTACAGCCACAGTGTGGAGGGCTGATGTAATCCTATTGCACGAGAATTCCTACAGAAGTCTTCCCCAGGTCCTAGAAATTCTGGGTAGAGCATATTCCTGCTCCCTGGAGTGCAGAGACTGTTCAATATGGTGTGTCCCAGAAGGGAAAGGCAGAGGACAAGCTAATAGAGGTGCCATCCCTTCACTACTGCCCTTCTTCTAGCTCTCAACACTTCATTTAACTGGAACAAAAGGCTGGTATTAATGCTAAGGTATAGGCCCAGGCATGAGACAGGATAAAGAAACCTGCATTCCCAGCAGCTAGTCCAAGATTTGGGACAAAACATGGATTTTGCTTTCCATTTACTCACATTTATATTGTATAAATCCTGGCTCTTGACAAAAGAAATCCAGCAGATTTCATCTTTAGTGCCAACTATTTAACTAGCATCACTGGAACCATTATACTTTATATCTCTTCATATGCAGCATTCAAATAATTACTTCAACAGGATTAAATGTCATATTTCATGGGACCAGCTGCATAAATATTTACAAAGCTAGGGAACAGAAAAGACATCTCAGAGTTATTGATTCATGTCAAATATTGAGAAGCTGGGTTAATCAAGGGATTTAAGCAATGCTTTAAACCTTTGAGTCAGAATTGTTGAGATTTATTTAAACTGCTCTTACCTTTCAACATCTAAAGTTTTACAAATCGTTTATAACAATAAAGACTTGCAGGCCATTTTCCCATCTGTTTGCCCGAGGACATTTCGGTTACTATTGTGAACACAGAGTATGCTGAAGAAGTAATAGCAGCTGTGAAAAGTGAATCATTCAACTAAAATTAAGTTTTCATTTAAGTAAAAAAAAAAAAGTTTTAATTATTTTGTTGTATTGGAGAAATAGTCAGCTGTTGGTTAAGTACATACATTTTAAAAAATGGAGCATATTCCATACTCCTTAGTCAGAAACAGATCCTGGTTTGTTTTTTGCTTTTTTTTGGTGGTTAAATGAAAAAGATGCACTTGCAGCACTGAGAGCTGCATGCTTTTTCAAGAAAAGACTAGCACCTCCTGTTCTGTATTCTGTATATAGTAGTTGTGAAATACATATGTCTGTATCTATGTGTTTGTGTCTGTTGCTATGTTCATGCACCTGCAAATTGGCTGAGATCTTAAAAACGTAATGACAGCATTAGTAGGGTTTTTTCCAGAAAAGGCTGACTAGGCCAGTCTGAGAAAGTCAAGGACCTTCTAGGACTCCCCAGAACAAATTAACTAATAAAATAAAGCCAAGTCCCTGGCCTTTTCTGAAACTCTAGCTATAGGACATGGTAAATGGTTCCAACCTATGTGTGCTCTTTTGGCAATGCAGATTCAGAGCCCTCAGGATGACTGACCTCAGCTCGTAGTAACGAGTTTCGATAAGGGTTTTTTTGTTATGTGCTGACAGGAAACTTCCAATTGTGTAAGCTCAATTTTCCTCATCACCAGCTGGTTTTTTGCTGGATCACACCTAGATCAGCAGGAAGAAGACAAGGGACAAATCCTTCCATAGCTCCACATTGTAATAAAGTAGCACATTAGCTGTATGCCTAATTTCAGATGCTTAAAGCAGATTTTTCTGTGATTTAGCCTCAAGATTTCTTGAGGAACAATTATTTCTGTCTTAGGGAATGTCTCATCAAAGACAAATCCTAACACTTTTACTACAGCCTTGACTTGAGGATGTGCTCCAAGAGAAGCCCAGTGCCTCACCCAGGCTAGATTTAAGAACCCAGGGTGAGACAGATAACTCAGCAGTTTTTTTTCAGTGCTTATTGCCCTTTTTTGTCAGGAAGGTGCAATCTTCTCTTTCCTTGCAGATAAGACAGTTTGGAAATCTCCCCAGTCCTTTCAGCAAGCACTAGAACACCACTTCCACCACCTCACCTTACTCATGGGCACCATCTCCATAACTGTATCCTGCTCAGTTTCATCTCCCATAAATTTTCAGCAAAACCAAATGGATTCAAGTGGGAGTTTCTCTTAGTTAATGGAATGGGTAAAGACCAAAGATGATCTCTAACATGTCACAATATTACTTCCATTTTTTTTCCAGAGCAGCTTCCATTTATCTCACGGTTTGCTGCACACTTTCTGAAGGATCCCAAAGGAATTTTCAAATCAAAAAGAACCTTCACTCAGCAGTGTCAGCCCAGTAGAAATGGATGAACAAGTGCAACTCATCAGGTAGAGCATGGCAAATGCTTCTCAGCTCAAAACAAAGCCATGCAACAGCTGGAAAACATGGAAGGCAATGAAGTACATATTCAAGTAAAACTGAATTAATTAAGAATAAAAAATCCAGCTATAAAAGTGCAGGAACAAGAATTTAGCCATAACTTCTGCTGCTCTGATTACTCTCATTAAAAGAAAAATGACTTCTCTGCATCAGGCTTTGAGCTACATTTCTCTTCAGACATGCAGCATCTCTATGACTCCTTCACTCGACATCAAGCACCAACCCACAATTTTTTTCTCCATTCTCATTCTTTCTATGAAAGGCTTTCATCCAATTAATGACAATTCAGAGGGGTAAATCTAGCCTTTCAGAAAAGTAATAACATCTATGCAATTGCAGCTGCTTTATTTTTAAATGATTTTCAAGGACAAAGTAAGTACATTGCAAGCTGAAGTGCATCACAGCTTTCCATCTGAAGACCTCAAACCAAATGATTTACAAGGATCAATGCTAACAGAGCAATTCACAGCATGATGTAATCTAAAACTGATAAAGAACTGCACTGAAATACTGTTGAGTTGTCATGAATTTAATACAAGAGAGCACAGGATGAATTATAGCATTCAAGCATTACAAACCTGGTCTTCCAACCCTAGCTGCCTTTTCTTTTGAGATTGTAACTCTTACAAATAATTCTCTTAGCCTCCTCCAGCTTTAAAACATTTTGAATGTACTCTCTAGTTATATTCACAGTTGTGCACAAAGTCACAGGTTCGCTCAACATCTCCTTTGCTCTTCATATTGTTACAATGGGTCATTCTTTTTCTTTGAAGACAAACTGACTGATGGAGTCAGAGCTAGGCTTACATTTCAGGGGTGGGAGCTTCTTCAGCTGTCACCATTGTTGGTATCCTCACTAGAAACCTCAGTGAAGGAAGAGGCTATAGAGCAGTGCAAAATCACATACTCTTGATACACTAGTAAAGCACCAAAGCATAGAGCAAAGCTTCCTGGCATGCATTTCTGTGCCTATACAGCACTGGGATTCAGATCTGTCAATCCAGCATCTTCAGTAAGTGGCAAAATATCTTCATACCATAATGAAAACAATGAAATAAAATTTTAGAAAAAGATTAAAATTTCACTTCAAATTAATGAGTTACTAAGTTTAGGAGTATTAGGGAATATATGCTCAGTCATCTCCCACACTGAGAAGAAAGCTCCTTTGGAGTTAGACAGAAATCACTGCAGTTTTCAGCTAAAGAAGTAGAGGGGGGGGGATTAAAAAAAGAATAGCATGTGATCCCACTAGTTGTTTTTTTTAGATTTTTTTTTTTTTTTTAGTTTGTAGACAGAATTTAGACCTCTGTCTGAAAGACAACCTACCTTTTCTTGTATATAATTACCCTGGGGATGCTGAAGTATAGGGCAACAAAGGTGATCCCAGTACACCAGATACAGAGGGGAAAGAAGGACTTACTCTTCCTGTGTCATCAGAACAGTGAGAAGACCTAACACCAGTGACAAAATTAGTAAACAGATCCACGCTCTAACTCAGCTACACAGTAGATTTGAAACTAAAATATATCTATGGCTTAAAGTTATTCTTCCCCTATCACCACTAAAACTTTTGAGTTAGGAGAACAGCTAAAATGATACATAGGCCAACAGGACTGCTCGAAGTGCACACATACTCTCCTGAGTAGTACGTGTGCCACAAGGCAGACCTTCAGAGAGACCTTTCTAAACTCTGCAACTTATTTTCCTCACTTATGCCAGATTTTGGTCAGCTCCAGCTCAATGCAGATGATCATCAAAATCTCTCACCTGTTACTAGAATCAGTTAAGGGGGGGGGAAAAAAAAAAAAAAGCATTATCAGGGTGAATGGCTTTTAACGCATTTAAAAATTTTGTGATAACACCACCTGTAGCTGCTGCTGCTATACCATAACCCTTTTCCAAACAGACTGTGAACTGTTTGGATAACCTATCAACTCTGTGCTTCCCACAGAGGTCTCCCAACATTATTAAAGCTGGTTTAGTTATTTTTAACATGTAAAACTTAGTAAGATTAATTAATAGGTTAATTTAAAATGACAAGTAGTATCACAGAAAAGCTAGACAACTTGTGGACTTACACATCTACATTCACATTAAGTCCTCCTTAAAGATATCAAATGTAAACCAGATGTTTAAAAATTTAAACATGTCAAACATAAACTAAAATAGAATCCAGTTATAATATTGTTATTTTCATGGAACTAGGAGGATAGAAGTGCCACTGCCAAGTTTGAGAGTAGTCATAATTCCATAGGAAGTTTTTGTCTGCAAACTGGAACTTGGAAAATTAGATCATTTGGTTTGTCTATCATAGTCCAAACATTTCTAATTATATAAAACTATTTTTTAAAATGAAACTAGAATTTTATATTGCTATATGGCAAGCTGAAAGCAAAACTTTGCTCAGACACAGCAGCTGCTACAAATCTATCTTAAAACTTCCATTTCATGCAAACCAGCAGCCACCTATGCAGTGTTATCAACTATGGCTAATTAAATGAATGTGAATCATGCTATAATCTACCATGCAAAGCAAACTCTTTGTGCCTTAATATGCAGTTATTTTGTGCCATAATCCTTGAAATAAAGATATTATTTTTGAACAATTTCCCTCTCAAGCTTCTATGTAAATTTCAAACATGATGTTTTCTTTCATTTTCCACATGAAAATAATGTCTAAACTTACATTCCAATTTGTATTTCTAAAAGACCTTCTATTTCAGCAGCTATCTTGTTCCAGATCTCACAAGCTCCCACTTGTCCATCAGTCTCTAAGTTGGGGCCCTCTTTCATGTCTTTTGAAACATCCAATTCTTCTGTTTCTACCAATGCTTCTTCATCAATTACAGCTTTAGTAACCTCAAAGAAATCTTGCAGGTCACTTAAGCATGGCCTCCCCATCTGAGTCCATGAAAACTCTCTTCAAACAATCTTTCTAGCTTTTAACATGTACTCCCAGATGACTTTTAAGGTCCTGCACCACCCTCTTTCAGTTTCCCAGACAAGAAGGGAAACCCAAGCAAGGGAAGCTGCTCAATATCCCTTTCATCCCCACTGTCACTTTAGATCCTAACACTGAAATTCCTCAAGAGGAATCACTCACTGCAGGTAAGGTATCACAGAAGGCAGGAGCTAATGAACGGGGAAAGAGTCTTTACAGTTGTGGATGTGACCAGAAGGACCCACCAGCCTAGGGTTCATAGGGCCTTAACATCTTTCTTGGGTCACTTGCCCTTCGCAGCTTTCGTTAGCTCTTGGAATCCACCCTACAGTTCTTTCCCCTTGGTCCCCTGATCTATTATTATAAAAAATAGGCATTTACTATGTTTTAAAAGCATTTTCGCATGTATAATTTCTGTCAGTGAGTCAACATCCTCTTTTCCTTTCTTAATGCCAGGCTTGGGTTCACAGCCCTCTTTTCCCTCTGTGTCCTCTGGCTGGCAATTCTCAAGGATTTTAGATAGTGTTTCTGTACTTGTGATTCTCAGATTCTCCCTCTGTCATCAACCTTTCTGCCTCTGTTCAGTCCCAGTGCTGAAGCTGCTGTCTGGCATCTCTTCCTCGAGATTTTTTCACCAGTTTATGCTAGCTAAAGTGCCGAGTTGCCTTGATTTAGCCTCACTTTCTCCTTTCTCATTCATAGATGATACAAATGCCTTACTCCCATTCTTGCTGTCTTCCCTCCCTTTTCCCAAGAGTCACATACAAATAGCACCAGGTCTCAGGCCTTCCCTCTACCCCATCAGCTTAAAGAGCAGTCTGTTACTATTTTCACAGACAAATCTGCTGGTCAGACCTCCTTGGAACATCTCACCACAGCTAGTGCAAAGTTTTCTTCTCTGCATCCCAACCGTGCAACATTCTTTGCAAGGAATTTGCAGGTGACCTCCTCTCACAAACCTGAGCATACCAATTGTTCCTTGACAAGGACAAGCCTTCCACTTGTTCTTCACCTGCTGTTCCCACACATCTGAATTTCAGTCATACTTTGAATTCAACTAACTGCATTCCCCATGTCTGTCCTCTTCTGTTGAGCATCGAGTTGTCCCTACCACTTTTACACTCCAGCAGCATTCCCTAACTATGTACCTTCCAACTTGGTATATTTCACCATGGCATGGCCTCAATCCACAAAGGCTCAGCTCTCCAGGCTCTCCCATAAGCCCATTCCTCCTGTGTCACTAACAGCAAGTAAAACAAAGTACAGAACACATCTACATACCTCTCTTACTTCCCTTCCACACAACGTCTTCCCGCTGTTCTTCAAGTTCTTTGTAAGACAGGAACTGGGGGTTTTTTGAAACTTCCCTTGTCATTATTTGTGGATCAATGAAAATTTTAAAAAAAGAATAAAAAACACAAACACAAATTACAACTTCCTACCAACACAGATGTTAGGAAAAAAACCAAGTGAACAGCGGGAAAAGATGGAGAAGCAGTGTAGGCGTATGGGACAAAGTAAAAGCACAGCGGGACAGGAAGGGATAACCGTGCATACCCCTGGTCATGAGGAAAGAAATTCACGCCTGGGAAGGTCTTGCATTCTGCCCTTCAGCCAGTCCGGTTCAGGCAGGACGAACACAGCCGTGAGTCACGTCAATGGTGCTCTAGAGGGTCACTCGGAGCCGAGGGGCAGCACCGGGACACCCACCGCTCCCGAATGGGACCCCCGGCGTGACCACCGCGCGGCTGCGGGCAGGGGAGCGGGGCGGGAGGGCGCTCTCCCCGAGCGGCGGCTGCTGGAGCGGGCAGCCTGTCCCGGCAGCGGCGGGGGAGCGGCGGGTGCGGGGGGCGCGGCCCGCGCTAGGACCCGGGCGGGAGCGGCGCCTGCGCGGCGGTGCCCGGCGGCGGGCGGCTGCACCGAGCGGCTCGGCGGCGGCGGCGGCAGCGGGAGGAGCAGCGGGAGGAGCAGCGGCAGCGCCGCGGGTCCCGCCGCCCGCACCGGCAAGCGCTCGACCCGGGCCGGCCGGGCGCAGGGGCGGAGGCGGCGGGAGCGCGGCGCTGTCCCTTCAGCACCGGCAGCGCCCCCCGCCCCGCACCGCCGGGAGGGGCGCGGGCACAGCCCCGCGTTCTCCGCGGGGACTGCAGCCAGCACCGGCGCCCCGCAGCCCCGCGCACCTGTGGGCAGCGCCGGTGCCGTGATTTTTCTCCCCCCCCCACTCCCCTCCTTTTTTTTTTTTTTTTTTTTTTTTTTCCCTTGTGCTTTTGGCCACGTCCAACCAGGGAAAGGCCCTCCCCCTCCGGCACCGCAGCGCCCGCGCTCCCGGAGCATGGCCCCCCCTGCCCCTGCCCCTCCGCCGCGGCTGCAGCTGCCGCGGACCCCGAGCGTCTGACTCCAGACGGAGGCGGCGCAGCGCCGGGAGCCACCGCCACCGGCATCGCCTCGGAGCGGCCCCGGGGGAGCGGGGCTGGCCGGGGCCCCTCGCCCCCGCGGGCCCGGAGCGAGGCTCGGCTTAGGCACCGACTGCCGCCGAGCAGCCGTCCCCTGACGGGCTTGCTGCCTGCCGTGCTTGCTTGGATGAGTCTGCGACATGCCTAATAAGAGACGAGATGGGCCAGGGCGACGAGAGCGACCGCATTGTGATCAACGTGGGAGGGACTAGGCACCAGACTTACCGCAGCACCCTGCGCACCCTGCCCGGCACGCGGCTGGCCTGGATCGCTGAGCCCGATGCCCACAGCCACTTTGACTATGACCCCCGCACGGATGAGTTTTTCTTTGACCGGCACCCGGGCGTCTTCGCCCACATCCTGAATTACTACCGCACTGGCAAACTGCACTGCCCCGCGGACGTGTGCGGGCCCCTGTATGAGGAGGAGCTGGCCTTCTGGGGCATCGATGAGACCGATGTGGAGCCCTGCTGTTGGATGACCTACCGGCAGCACCGCGACGCCGAAGAGGCTCTGGACAGCTTTGGTGGGGCGCCCCTGGATAGCAGTGCTGAGGACGGAGACATAGATGGCACCGGAGACTCTGGTGATGGTGAAGATGAGCTGGAGATGACAAAACGCCTAGCACTTAGTGACTCCCCAGATGGCAGGTCTGGGGGCTTCTGGAGACGGTGGCAGCCCCGCATCTGGGCACTCTTTGAGGATCCCTACTCCTCCAGATATGCAAGGGTAAGCTATGCAATCAACAGCCTCATCAAAACACTCAAACTTCCCCGTGGTTCCACTTCCTCCCAGCATCACCAGCTCTCCGCTGTCAGAGCAGAGCAGCCATCCATGTGTGTGGCTATACAAAAACCATGTGGGGTCTGTGGGGATGTAACCCACACTCTCAAGCAGGCCCCATGCATATGAGTAGACACCAGGGCCCAAGCTTGTGAACTCAGATGTGGGCCTCCAGAGACCCATAGTATTTTCTAATAGGCTCCTAAAACTCCTAGAACAGCTTGGGGACAGGTCCCAGTCATGGGCCAGAGAGGTCTCCATTACACCAGGTCATTTTCCTCTATGCATAGATTTTTACAGTCAGACATCCCCCAGTAAAGAGAGACACCTTGTCCAGCCCTGTTACAAGCTAATGGCTCTTTATGAGATGGAGGAAGGATTATGGGAGCAGGCAGTCTCAGTGGTACCAGGGGATTTGGAGAGTTTCAGCCTGGACTGGAAAGGAAGTCAGTGCCTTTCTCTTTTCTCATACATACCAAGTTAAATATTTATGAACATGCTTCTCTGAAAATGGGTAATTCAGCTGCTCACTCTTTTTCCCTTGTGGGAAATGCAAAGTATTAATCAGAGAAAACGGTTTCATTCATGTTGAAGGGACACTGTGTTTGACAGGTTTCTTGCCTGCTACTGAAGGACAGCTCCTCCCCTCCTGGTGCCTGCAGTTGTTTTGGAAAGGGAATGCACACTGGTGCAGTTCACAGAATAAGTGTGGATAAAAATGGTCTGTAACAGTCATCCGATTCCTTCAAGTAGGCACCTCCTCTAGCTATGAGGATAATTACATTAATTAGGGCCCGATTCTGTTCCTGAAATCAAAAGTACTGAAAACATTTGCTTCAGGAACAGCAGCAGGATTAACTCCCAAGATAGTCAATTTGATAACTAGGGGAACAGATGGAGGATAGTGCTTTCATAAAGAAATTGGTTGGCATAGGCTTTACTCTTAAATGTACCTTTGTTCCAGCTTAATTGCTGCCAGCCCTGGGTAGAGATGAGTGGTGCTTTGGTGGGGGAGGGTGATCAGTGT
Source organism: Parus major (assembly GCF_001522545.3). Taxonomy (NCBI): domain Eukaryota; kingdom Metazoa; phylum Chordata; class Aves; order Passeriformes; family Paridae; genus Parus; species Parus major. The sequence continues at coordinate 13,446,112 of NC_031774.1, forward strand.
TCCTGAAAAGGATCAAAGAAATGATATCAGATTAGGGAGAGATTTGGATGGATGGAAGAAAGAGAAGTGGAGGTGCAAGGAGCAGGGAGAGGGGAGCTGGCCATGTATGAATGGGTGGTGGAATAGCAGCTGGCGGAGACTTGGTCTGAGCAGAGATCTCCAGCAGGGAGACACCAGGTCTGCAAACTGAATGAATGGGGAAAGCTGGAGCAGAGCCTGGAATTATATCTTGCTACATTTCTAAAGGTTCTTGTTTGCGTACCATTTGGAGACTTCCTCCCCAAACAAAGGAGTTCATACTTTAAATGAATTCCTTTAAACAGCATGGAGGATAAAGGAATAATAGATTCCTTACCACAAGATGAAAAGATGATGCTGTTGTATTGCAGCTTTCAAATCCCTGATTTCTGCCAAGGGAGCATGGAAATGCAAGGCTGTAGGGTATCCTTCAAAATGCTTGGTTTCCATTAATTTAACAAGCCCGGTGTTAGCTGACAATTTGAAAAGCAGATCTCTCTAGTATCCAGGAATCTGTTGGTAAAACACATTTCAAGTGAAAGCAATGTGCTTGTTCAAGATTTTGGGAAGCGGTTCAAAAGCGGTTCAAATGGATAATGTTGTCCCAATGAAAAGGATACAGAAGTTAAAACACCCTTTTGCTTGGAGGCATTATGATATTTCAGGAGAAGGACAAAGATTTATAACCAATACTAGGAGTCTTTGTGATGCACAGGCTGGAATTCTAGAAGGATTTAAATTCTGTAAGGGTATTTTGATTTAGCAATAGTATATTATAAAATTATTTGGGTTTGTTGGGAGTGGGTTTTTAGAGTGGATGATGTACCATTTATTCACAATCACTTGTGCATGCCTGTTAGAATTCAACTTCTGATTTACTTCTAATTTGTTCTTTCTTTAAAGGATTGTTAAAATTAGATAATTATGAATACACTGAATATTTTGTGAGTTAAATATGATTCTTTAACTTGTATCTATGGAGATGAAGGCCACATGCACTAATATTTTGCATGAAAGAAAATGGCTTTCCTCATTAACACATGCACACACTGTCCATTAAGAAGACATTATTAAGACACTTAACATTTCCTAATAAAAGCCATACATTATGGTTATGAATATAAAAAGAGATGGGAGTTTGATTTATGCTTCTGTAACCTAACACAGATATTGCAGAAAGACCTGAAGCTTACAATAGCTTATTTACAGTAAAATAACTGATAACATCATTAACAAGTGAATTGTATATTAAGGCAATCATTGGTAGAGTCAGGCAACAAATCCACTGTTACCGCATTTCTAATTGAGTGTGCTACTGTTATTTACAAACTGCAATTCAGTTGTGCAAAAATCTAAATTCACATTGCCATTTTGTCAAAAAAAAAAAAAAATCACAATATTTCCTCTTCCTAAATGGAACTGGGACCTGTACCAAGGGTGGTTATTATACACCTTTGATGTTTACATATGGCACCAAAATGCATGTCAAAATAACATCTCAATGTAAGCACCAGTTTACATAACCATTATAGTGTTACACTTGAGCAACTAGAAGGAATACAGTCTCTGAATATTAAGATTAAATGCAAAGCTGCATGTCTCTGTATAAAGCAAGATTCTCTGGACTGTATCTGGTATGCTAGATCAGTGAATGTTTAGGAACCGTCTATGAAAAACTCAGCATTTACTCAAATCCAGCCACTCTTGGATTTTGATGGACATTGCTTGCAAATACAAGTAGATTTGACTGTTTTTCTTCACCTCCACCTGACTCATACTAAATTACTTCTGATCTCATTGTAGACAGCCAAGGAAGACTGGAAGTGCATTCGTGTGTGTCAGGCAAAATCAGCTAACTCTGCAAATTTTGTTTATTTCTTAACTTTGGTTAAGCAAAGCTCCTAGTCATTAATCATTTGTTTTTAGGCCAAACATAGTCAACAGTTGCTTGTTAAAACAATAGTGGCTGATTTTAATTAATTTCAAGTTTTCTCCACGCTAATTTCTTAATAATGTAATTCTTTCTAAAAAGAGGAAACACTTCAAAAATTGCATCATCTTCTGTATCTGTAATAAGAAAATATAGTTTGTTTCAAATGACAGACTACCTTAGACACCTATCTTAGTAAGATAAGCAGATATTACACTTCTTCTTAACCTAAAGAATCTACGTTTGGATATCAGAGGCAAAGTCTAGTGCCTAAAGATCTGAACAGAGTAGTGAAAAGGTGATGGGGAAGATGCAGGAGGATTGTCAAAAGCATCTGTCCAGACAGATCAGACAGTTGTCCATCAGACAACTTTGTAATTTATTTTTTTTCTAAGTAGGCACAAAGGGGAAAATAGAGTCAGCCAGAAAGCGATGCTAAAGCAACAGAGAGTTACACAGTAATAGAGTTCCTGCCCTCTGTACTTACTAGACTTCATGAATCCCACACAAAAGTGTGGAAAATATTTTCTTAGCATCCTCGCGCCTTTATATTTATGTCTGGTCATGCTGTCCTTCCACTAGTAAAGCTCCCACTGACTTCCTAGGGAGTTTGGCCTGCAGGTAGTCTAACATATTTATTCCCCTTCCTCCTCCTCCTCCACAGCAGGATAAAGTTGTGTTTGTGTTAATTCACATTCCTTGGGTTAGTCAGTGTTTGAGAACAAGGAGCATTCAGCTGAGATTGTGCGCTACTGCTCACATTCAAATTGGACAGTTAAGCTCTTTTAGTGAACCCTCAGGAAAGCTATTGTAGTCCTTCCAAATAAACATTTTTACCAGTTTTAAATGAAAGCTGGTTGGAGTCGTGTGGAAAGTCCTCAACATCTTGACTTGCAATCCTGTCATATGCTGTACTGCTTCTATCTGTAAGGGGAAAAGCAAAACTCTCACTTACTTTTCCCTCATGTTTCCCCTTCACATCCTTCACAAAGAAGAATCTGCTTTCCTCAGTGGGTGACTTTTGAAGGACGAGTATCTGACACTGAAAAGGAGACAGGAAAAAGGGATAGTGGTAAAGAGATGAGAAAAAGGTGTTCCCCAGGGATTTCTTCCATCTTTCTTTTATACATTCAAGAGCATTTCAACCTTGCTGTGTTCATTTAAACTGCTTTTTCTCTATATAAAGTACAGCTCATAGGTATAAAAAGGCTTATGGGTTCCTAATTCCTGAATTACCACACTATCTTGAGGATTAGAGGCTGGGGTGATTCTGCCTGTTCCTTACCCCTGGCCAGCACAGCTTAGCTCAGGAATTGAGGCAGATATCAGGGAGTGGGAACAGATACTCCCCATCCTTCACAAGGGGAGCTTATTCCACAGATGTGTGACGCAGGACACACTTGGTGCAGGAGCGCTCCACAGACAGTGGTCTGGAGACTCCCACCAGGCATGAATAGACAGGGACAGAGGGGATGAGAGCTGCCCCAGTCGCTTTCCTTTATCCTCCTCAGCTCCAAAGGGGCCCCACTAGAGCTGCTCTCCCACTTGAGCCTTTTTGGAAGGTGCCTCCTGCAGAGGCATATCTAATCCTGCACTGAAGCTAGCTGCAGGAATTCTCACCATATACTTTGACAATTAACAAGACCGCCTAATTTTAACTGCATGCTGCATTACAGCTCTGGAAAAATGAGAATCTTTCCACATCAAATGAGGTTTCCCTTGCACTTGTAGTATAATGGAATTACAGTCATCTATTAACTACCATTCTATCATTCATTATTAATATAGTTCCTAAAATTCCTTTTTATTCATATTTTCTCCCATCAAGGAACATGTTACTGCAAATCCTTATATAACCCACTAGTGAGCATGGTAGTCTTCTCTGCATCCTGACCAAAGAAACCTTTGCAATACCAGTTAGAAGTCCCACATCCTGTCCAGTATCAAATTGGTCATGGTGGGAACAGGTACACAAGTAACTCCTGGGAATTGTCCATCTGAATTCAGAAGTAAGATTTTTAAACTACCATACACACAAAAAATTAAAACTATCAGAACAGCCATGCAGAATCATGACTTCACCAGTTTGAGCTGTTCAGAAACACACAGGAAGATATGATGTCTGCTCAGAAAATCTTACAATCTCTTTGAAGTCTCAATCTCACAGGGAGATGAGAGAGATGATGTTACCCACCTGACAAATCCATGGCTGCCTAGTACAGTCTTAGCAGTTTGGATTCAAGGACATTTTTAAAATATATTTGCCTATTTCCAATTTTATTTCTATTATTCTAAAACCTTAAAAAAGAACAGCATCTGTTGCCATTTTAATTTATTTTTTTATCTCACTTAATTTTAATGTTTCTAGGTTACAAAATTTACTTCATTTAGCCAAAACTGTGATTGTATGGATCATACCATCATATGCATACACATATATATGCCTTCCTATTGCTGCCACCTCCTACGATGCTGAGTGGGATTTCCATATGAGGAAGGACTTCAAAATTAAACCACCCCAAAATATTTCTGCAGAAGTAACCGTGGTGCCACTGAAATCCATGTAAATTTAGTGGCTGGGTTCAGAAAGGTATTTGGTCTCTTCTCTCTTTAATCCATCCCTATGTACCTTCAGTTATTTTCTTTGCCCTTCTCCTAACATTTGCTATTTTGGTTTTGGTTTGGGCAAAAAAGGCAACAAAATACTGGTAATTCTCTGTTGGTCTATCATGAGACAAAGGCTAAAAAGATCTGTGGATCAATTATAATATTTCTATTTTAGAACTGCTCACAGAAATGTGGTATATTAGACTATACCTAAGAAAACTATCTGTCCTTATTGTTCTTCCCTTCTGCTGTGCGATCTAGCATTTAACAGTATTTGTCTTTGTTATTTGTAAAAATGTGTGTATATTTATGGTAGTACTTTAGTAAAGTCTATACATACTGCCTTTCTCTTAACATAAGGAGAGATGTTAGCAAATCAGCAACAGAGGGCCCAGCCTTACTGTTATTGAAACTCAGCCAAAATTACCACCAGCTTCAAGGATAGAAATGAATTTTCCTGCAGTGTTTCAGGATAACTAATTAATTGCTGTGTACTGCTTTTTTTTAATAGACACAGTGCATATTTCCATTCCAAAGCACTAAAGTGCAGTAGATCTTAGCAATTTATTAGGAGCATACATATTCAAATACACATTTTCATAATCTTTTAAAGACATGGTCTTCTTTAGCACACTGCATCAAAACATAGAGCTCTAATACTGACAAAGCTCATCAGGATCTTATTGGCATTTTTTACTGCAAAGGACTGTAGAATACATCCCCCTTTAAACCACATGACTTCAATTAATGTTCAACTAAATCATATCCAAGGGCTCTGTTTCGTAATAAAAAGGGCAAGCAGGGATATTCAGATAGAAAAATTGGGCCCTCATTGATAATCAAGCGTGTAATTCCTTCTCATGCAAATACAGATGGCAAAACCGAGTTTCCATTTTGTATAAGCTTGATTTTATGAAATTTCCGTACATTCTTGGAGTATAAGACTGATAGAAAAGGCATTTTGAGATCTTTGCAATTGTCTTACATTAGCTTCTCAGTTACTATATGCTGAATATGATCTGAGGAAAGAACAGTTTAGAAGGCTGACTTGGCTTTCCCTGCTGAATATTGAATTACATAAATATGTGATTCACTCCAAATGGTACACAGAAGCGGTAGGATCGGATGAAATCAGAGAAATCTATGAATCCATGGAGAACCACCTCCTCCCCCTGGAATATAAACCAAATGCTGTCATTTCTAGAATAATTTTTACATCTCTTTCCTGTGCTCACTAAGTAACCAGATTTTGCTATCTTCACTCCTACTCCCGTAGTGATAGCTTACTCCAGGAATATCCCTGTTTCCTTCAGGCTGAGAACAAGGTACCAACCCAACATGGGAAAAGGTGAAAGGACTAGGCCCTAATTGATTTTAATTTCTTTCTGGTAAGATTTATAAAGTGTAACAGAAGCACTAATAAATCATGCAATAAAAATTATGAATAAATCGTGGGCCAAGGCTTTTTGCAGTGATTGCTTATGATGTAAGACCCTTTAATGACAGTAAGTTAAAATTGCATTGTAATGGCCTTTTGTAAATGCAATAAATCTCAGGTTTCAGTGCACTGAAGACAGGCAGCGATGTGTGTGCTGCACATGAGCTACCAACACAGGCACACACTGCTGGCACACACTTACGTAATTATGTTGATACTTCAGGAGCAGCAGTAAATCTCAGTACTGCTAGATTTACTTTGAAAAATCTTCGGTCACGACCACTGAGGTGTTGTGGCTACAAAAAATAGCTTAAAATATCATGCTGGCTTTATACTTGAAAACCTGGGATAGACTGTCCCTTGTAAGAAGCGATAAAACGGATTATTTGGTTTTAAATAGAAAAGGCAAAGCCTTTTTCTTCTGAGTCTTATAATTTTCAGAGGCAAGTACAAGCTAAAACATACATTTTTATCTGCACAACCAAATTGATCTTCTCTGAATTTCCTTGATCATCTACCCATTCAGAAAAAAAAATTAAATGTACACAGAGATACATCAACAGTTACTTAATAACTGCTTGTTTCTACGGCATCAGAATTTCTCTTGCTGGTCAACTTTGCCCTCAAAAAACATATTCATAAATACAGAAAGATCTGGTCAGCTTGGGTTGCTTATCATTTAACATACCTAAGAAATTTAGATGCAGATTTCCCTTAAAAATGTATTCCAATAGCCCTGTTCTATTTTCCAGTTTGGGCTTCTTTCAGTCTTCATTACACTGACATATATATAGACGTATAGACGGCAGAGGTCAGTTCTGTGATTTATCCATTTATTAATTAGATTAAAATCTTCAGTCAGAATGCTTCAGACTTGATAACAGACTTCCAAACAAAATGAATAAGAAGAAATCTCTAAAATGCTGAGCACCTACAACCTCCAGCAGAAGGGAGGTGAAGTCCTAGAGTAGAAAAGGACACAGACAAGAAGCAAACAGACCATCACTAAAATCCCACCCCACTTTGTAGGGCCATGGTCCCAACTATCACTGGTTTTAGTGGGATCCAACCAGAGACCCATGTACATCTATTTCATGCACACCTATTTCAGGTAAAATTTTTCAGGACAAGGACAATTGTGTAATTGCCACACACGCAATGCAAAAGGGCTTGCCTTCACAGCATCCTTTGATCTCTACTCTAAAAACACCACAACATGATCTCAGCCACATTGTGCTATTCCCGTTTCCCTTTTTAGCATGGATCTCCCCTTCACTTCTACTGTGGAGTTCTGCAAGAAATCTAGTGACAGTACATCTTAGCACTTCTCAGGAATGTGTCCCGCATAATGCAGCACTGATTTTAACTCAGGATTTTTCAGTAAAGCACTTGTAAGGACAAACCAAGAACAACCTGACTGTGCTGTGATAGTTTAACCAATACCCAGACTGAGGCAACTGTGGGGTGGTGTTTGGTTTTCTGATTTTGGGCCAGTAGCAGATCAGCTTGGGTCAGAGTTTTGCTTAAACGGTATCGAAATTTAGCGTTCTGTTGTTTAGTGTTCAGTTGATAGGAGTTCACTGTCTATCCTACCAAGAAGTCCCTGAGGTGCTAGGGATTTTATTAAAAGACCTAATGTAAATTTCAAAACTGTATAGATTACTTAAAATGTTAGTTATGTCTAAGCAGCAGGAAATCAATAGTGCAAAAGTGCACTGTTCTAAAGAAAGCATCTTTTGAAGAACCTGCTTTACCAAGCAAAGAAGCTCAGTTTTCACTGTGTCAGTGGCTTGGACCACAGGCAAATAAAAAGTTTGAAATTCAGTAAAAATTCTATAGCGTCTTCAACTCCAAACCACAAATTTATCTTCATGTCCATATTGCCATCAGCAATAAGAATGTCTAAAACTGTGCATTTACTGTTCTCAACAGATATCCTGGTTGGGACAGGAGGGTAAGTCTTTGTTCTTACTAGGTGATTTTTTAACATTCATTCAGAATATTCCCACATGTCCTCAGATGAGTACACAGACCTACACGGTGGAAATTTACTAGAAAGCAAAAAACAAAACCCTAAAAAAAGCCCCCAAACCTGACATTTGGACAAATTATTGCAAACAACTGAAATAATGCAGTTTATGGAGTGAGCATTTGTTAGAAGATTTGGCCAAGGCCCTGTTTGATTGCATGTGTTAGCGCTGAAGGATCCTCTCAGGAAGAGCATCTGCAGCATGCCAATAGTGCAAAGGCAGGTCACACACATTTAGCTCAGCAAACGAACATTTGCAGTGGGCACAAGCACACAAACACTACGTTTTATTAGCTCAGTATGGTACATCATTTGGGTATGTTTCAGCCCCTCTCATTTTCTATGAATTTTACTGTGTGTGAAATCATACAAGATGTTTCATCTTAGTATGTCATTTTCAAAATAGGAAAACAAAATTTCTCAGGTTGCTTGCTTTGCCTGTTTTTCCTCTCTCCCTTACTATGTTTATTTCAGTAGCTAGCACAATAGAGTTATAATTTCTGTGACACCTCTAAATGCTTGTACTATAAAAACAGCAAGTTAACAACATCTAAGGAAAGGCTTTACACTATACTCAGATGTAGTGTTTTCCAAACCAACCTGGACTGCAGTAGCAGATCACCCGAGGCTGTGATCTTTCCAAAGGTGCAGTATGTGCCTGAGCTGTGGTGCACAGAGAGCGGGACTTCTCCGTCACCATCTTCTCCATCACTCCTGCATCCAGGAAAACTGGCAGTTGCTTCCTACATCTTCACTTCTGAGGGCAGACTCATGAAAGAGTGTCACCATGTGAGTTCAAACTTAGAATTCCCAAAACACTAATCCTGCATTTGTAACTTTTTTAAAATGCATATTAAAATTTCCCAGTGCCAACAGTGTTGTTTCTGTACATGTACCCAAAACTGCCTTAGTGCTGTTAGCAACCACCTCATATCAAAGCCTTGTTGATGCCCATAATTTTCCTCCACTAATAGGAAAGGTCCATTAAATGTACTTGCCAAACACATGCTGAATATAAGCTGTTTTAAAAGACATACTCAAAAAATCCATGCCCTATTTGTAGTATGTATCAGTTCCCTGGACACAATGATCTAGTGGCTACTGGGTTTTGCTTAGAATGTGAAATTTCAAATTTAGTATTTTCCTCCCACTGCATATTTTAAATTTTCACCCATCTCTGCTCAGGAGCCCTCCTCACTTCACAAAGCTGCATAACACAGACAGTTACTGAAGTTAATCCAATTTGCACAGCATGAGGAGTTAACAAACCATTATACTGGGAAGATGGCAAAGTAGCATTTCCCAATAATGTGGAAGTAAGACACTGTTCCTATGTAGTAATTCTGGGCCCCAGAATTCAGCAAGATCAATAGTAGAAAACAGATATACGTAGTGGCATCATCAGAGACAGTCTAATGTTGGCATATGACAAGACTGGTGTTTTTCTTTTCACTCACTTGTTGGAAGCCAGTTCCTGGTAGGAAATAACCATATGTTGTCCTCATGCACTGGACTCCAGGGTGAGCCACACACAAAGATTTAGGGATCTCTGCACGATGGTTTAGGGATCTCTGTGCAGCTCCTATGGAAAGGAATGGGCAATATGCACAAGAAAGTAGGAGATGCTATGCAGAAGTAGATGATATGCAGAATTATAGAGGACTTCTACACCCCACAGCCTGAGCAGTTTGGCCATGCTGTAAAGCGAGCTCCAAAGTCAGTGTGAGGACACATCACATAATTTGTTTTGAAAAGACCTACGTTTCCCAGGGCTATCAATCTGTCACCTTTCAGTCATGCCATGTAAATACAAGCATTCTTAAAGTCTCTGCAGGTTGCCTTTTCATCAATATTTTAACATAAACATTCTTTTAATTTAAATGGAGATTGATCACTTACATTTTATTACTTTTTAATAAAAACACATTATCACCATTAAAGGAAAGTGATCTCAGTGAAGCTATTGCCAGGATAAATTTAACTTGGAAAAGCAGTAGAACAAGTCTTTGCTAGATCAGAGCCTTTTACAAGCATATATGCTTAGCTGTGGTTTTAACAACCAGCACACAAGTGATCAATGGGCATTCTAGCTATTGCATTCACTGCTTTCATTATACACTTAAAACTAGTCCAAAATCTTACTGGAAACTGTGAAGAGTATATTGTTAAATATCCCTCTCTGCTGTAACTTACCTTATATAGGAAGACTTGCCAGGGGCGCTAATGAAGCGGAGACAGTTTTGCAGTTTTACCATCTGTTATCAAATATACTCCTGCTGTAACAGAAACACAATTGTAATAGAATTTAGAAGTGACAAACATTGGAAAAAAAAATTCTTTCAGTGTTTAAATAGCTTTGCTGCATAGCCTAAAGAACAAAGTGTTTGGACAATTAATAAAACATCTCAGGACTGCTTTAATTAAAAAACAAGATTCAGCAAAAGAATAGTGATAGAGTTGAACACAACCACAACACAACAGAGGGGTATAAATAAGAAAGTACATTATTCCAAAGCCTTCAGGTTTAGACTTTAATTCAGAATAACACACCCTATTTTTATATCCTACAGAAAAAAAGAAGTCAACAAAAAAAACCCATTTGAAATGTGAATGTCATTGAAAAATTTAAAAATGCTCCATCTACACTAGCTAATACGTGATGATTGTAGAGTGCTTCGGAGCTGCATCCTCCTAACCCTCTTTCCATCCAAAGTAAGGATCTTTGGGGTAAAAACTCCAAAGAACACTACAGTTTAGCTTCACTTATGTGCACTGGACTAAAAATGAACACTTAATATTTATGTGAATCATTGTCAGTGTCAAGTGAGATGAAGCTTATAAAAATAGGTCCAAATCAGGGAATGAGTTTTAAGACTCAGTGGGTAAATGCCTCTTTACGTACGGTATTATTTATAGATATTTTTTAATCTGTTCTGTCATCTTGTCTCTTAAATTATTAGAAAGTAAGAAAGAAGGAACTACAGCAAATGTAGATGAAAGAGAAATCTTACTGGGAACCGTGGCAGGAATATGAGCAAAAGCCAGGAAGTTTAAAGCTGTGCTCCTAAGCCCCCTGCTTTCTGAAAATAATTCCAGCCTATATTGCAATTAAATATGCACTTTTTTAAACTAACTGTGCTGTTGAAATAGGAGGAATGGTACTTTCAAGACTCTAGCATCCAGAAGAATTGCTACCACATCTGAAAACAAACTAATCACAAGCCAGTTTCAGGCATTGGGCTAAGTCTGGTCCCCATGGTCTCGTGAAGATTTTGACATCCTACATTAATCAAAGTCCCCTCTAGATATAAATGCTGAGGTCACCACAGCCACAACAGAAATTTCAGCATTGGATCCCAGTTTTTGTAGTTCTCTGAGAAGTCAGTGGCAGCTGCAGATGGTCCCTAAGTTGATCTCCAAAGGTTCTAACCAGTAGAAACTTAAAATGTCATTGTGCTAGCTTTATAAATCTATTTATCATCATCTCATAAGGCGGCTACTAATACTGCCCTGCATCAACAAGGTTCTGTGAATCTTAACCATTTGTGAAAATACTTTAAGGAGCTGCTACGAAAAGGACAACAGTATTGAAAATATGATTAGAATTTGAAGCAAGTATTTGATATTGAAGGGCAAAATACTCAGGACAATTAGGATGCAGGTCACCTTGTAAGAAAATTCAAGGGAACAGGGCACATCCACAAGGTTTCTGCTGGGCTTTTGCAAACAGGGGAATGTTATGTTTCACACGTAGGAATCTGGGGAGGTCATATTTTCCTTCTGCTAGCAGGTGCAGAACTCTCCTTTGAAGCATTTGGAGCCATTTCTTCCTTTATTACATTATACATTACACAACCTCTATAAGACAGGAAATAAAACTGGGTAAAGCAGGCAGCTGCTCTCTTCCCTGGGTCAACATGGTTATGGAATACCGCACAGGGGGAATATATTTCCATAGGCTTTTGCTTTGACCATTCAGGTATCATTTTTATAAGCGTAAGAAGTGGTTTTTGTACTCTCTTCATCCAGGTAGGATTTCAACATAGCTGTATGTCTGCTGAGAACAACACACAGAGCTGCTCTTTGATTTGAAGGCATTTCTTGCAAATACAAGTTTTTCCTGCTCTTGACTTCAACAGCAAGATCTAATTCAGACCAGCAAGAAATTGCATCTAATATTTATGTTCTAATTGTCCTAAATCTATTTTAGAAGTGAGATGTATGTGTTTGCAGGCACAAGATTTGCCGTAAATTTAAGTAGAGGTCGTAAATGTGAATGTTAGGAATAATTGCCTTTTTTTTATTGTCACGAGGATATCTGAGGATATTGTTCATCCCAGTAGTCAACCAGGTTTTATTTAGCAATATCAGTCTAACAGATGCAATTTCCACTTATGATAACTGTGGGCACATCATTAATTTTAGTAACTGCAAAACTTATAGTAGAAATACTTTTCTGTACTTCCCTTGTTCCTCACTTTGACAACTGAAGAAAATAAAAAAAATAAAAAGAAAAGAGATTTCTGCTATGAGCTTGTATAGCTGTCCAACTGCTTGTACAACTTGCACAGTAGTTTATTCTAAAGATCTGTAATGTACACAGATGGCAAAAGGCTTACATATACATCCAGAAATTATGTGTGAAAACTACATTCATAAGTCTTGCTCTGTGTTTATTGAGAGACCAGAAACTGTATTTTGACAGGAATATCAATAAGGACTTGGATTCAAATGAAAAAAAAAATGTTTTCCATTTACTACGTACACTGCATAGGATACTAGCTGTAATCAAGAAAAAATTTAGGATGGCATGAAGCTCTCAAGCTGCATAATTCCAAATAAGGCGCTGTAGAATCCTACTATTAAAATGCCCACAAGCCACAAAAATGCTTTTAAGCCAACTCAGTAGCCCAAATTACAAATTCTAGTTAACAAATTTCGCCACAGGCTCGCAGCTTAGGGTAGAATATATTCTTTTTTTAAATACATCTGTCTTTGTCAAAATGCTTAGTGGTCACTCATGGTTTTCAGTCTCCCATTATACTGAAGCAGAGATTTTTTTTTTTTTAAACACACAGAAAGACATGAGGCTTAAGTCACCATGCTTGTCACCAGCCTCTCTAACATTTATTGCACAAGGTTATTTGTCTTTCCAGTTCAGCTACTCATGAGAGTTGTAAGGAAGGGAAACCATCCACGACTTGATCTTTTGGAGGTTTATATTTTTGAAAGTTTTGCAGATGATGTTTGGGAAGCCTTCTTTCAATACACGGACATTTTGGCTAAGAAAGAATATTTTATGTACCCCAGTTTCAGATTTAGGGCTGGACAAATAAATGTAGATACATTTTGGCAACAAAATATTTTTTTCTCCAATTTCTCCCCCTCCTCTCAAATAACACTTATTAAAATCTTCACCCTTTTCTCCATAAGAAAAATCCCAAAGTTTCTCTTCTCTTGTCAATATTAATTTCTTTTTCTCCCCTCACACTGATTTAATAAAAAAGTGAAAATGAAAATGGTAGTCAGAAAAAAAGAACAAAGCAGCAGAATTTAAAGGGAAATACCAGGAGATAAAAAGGAAATAAGTGTCTGCACAATACTTTGCTAAAAACTGTAGGTAAGAAAAAAACATTGCTTGTTTGAAGTCTGAAGGACAAATATGACAAACCTTGTGGAATATTTTCAAGGAAAAAAGGATCTCTTTTTTTTCCAAATTTCCAGTGAGTTACTTACAAATACACATCCATCTTCTTGCACTCCTTTATCTTGATTGAGGCGAGCGGTTTTTGTTTGGTTAGTTTTAAATTAGTTGGTAATGATTCTCAACCTGGTGTGGTTTTTTAGCCTTTTCTGGACACAAAAATACACTCTTGCCTTCTGATAGCTCCTCTTTCAGCCAGAGTTCGTGGCACCAGTTCTGGGTTTTAAACCACATTTTAATCACTGGTGAATAGCTGCTCTCCTGCTCACAGAGCATGGGATGCTATGCAGCAGAGGAACTGCAGTCACCATCAGATGTGAGAAGGACACTCCTGAAGTGGAACTGCAGAAAATAGTGGTTGCAATGTAAGCAGTGAGAAGGCAAATGCCTGGAGGAGGATATATCTCCTAGAAATAGGAGATGGAAGGAGTCTTCAGAACTAGAAAAACAAATCACTGTAGGGAGAGGGAAGTCTCACTCCTCAGTGTTCACTGGACATTAAGGGACAAATAGAGTTAGGACCCTGGAAAAGGAACATAGGATGACAAATCAGCAGCTTGCTAGTAGAGAAAGACAGTTAGGAGCTTGAAATCTCAGACTGTGGCCACTTAGAGCAATTAATTTTTCAGCAAGGTGAACAACCTAGTCAGAATAATTCAAGTGAGTTAGCAATATGCAGTACCTTCTGCATGTGCCACAAGCACAAAAACAGCCCTCATGAAGGCCCTGGGAGCCCAGGGGTTTACAGTAAGAGATTTTGTGGTCAAAAGTAGATTTAGTGTTTGCAAGTTTGCCGAAGAATAAAAAAGGGCTAGGTTCCATGTGAAAAGCTTCATGTATTGTGACCAGTGCTAATTCTGGAGAACCCTTTGCTGTAAGGACACGTGAGGATTTTGGACAGTGTGTTCTGATGCCCTCATTTTCTTCAGTGAAGGTCAGACACCTTGATGGCTGGCACAAGAGCTGGGCAGGATAAAAAAAAAGATAGAGAAAGAGGCCAAATTCATTTCCTTAAGAGCTCTAGAGTGGATATTTCAGCATTCCAACCTAGCCAAACTATCTTCTCCACTCAGGAGTCCAGCCCAAGAATTATTGTCCTTCACCACACATACAGACTCTTTTCAGATGTGATCCAAGACTAAATGGGATTTCAGGAGAAAACAACTGGCTTAATATATATAGGGCACTTGTGGAAGTGAGAGCATGCCACAGACACTTGCTCTGTTAGACAAAAAGATGCTGTGCTGGTTCCAGCAGTGGTCTTCATACAGGAATTATTCTGAGGGTGATTCTCACACACCTCTTTGCCCTTGCTTGATCACATTAATTTTAAAAAAAAAAAGGATCTAGAAAAAATGAGCAATCTTTAATTGAGAATATTTGCTGTTAATGAAAAGCTGTGGCTTCTCAATGTATTCTGTTCACTGAGGACTCCAGTATGAAAATAGTTGTAAGATTTAGTGCAGATACAGTGATGGAGCTGAAGCAACAAGGAGATAAGGTGGCAAACAAAAGTGTTACAATCTTATTTGGGAAGCCCAGAAATGCACCAGCTCTTGATATGACTTCAAATGAGACTTCTGGCAAGCCACAACTTCTTGGTAATGATTTACATCCATAATCAGGATAATAGAACATTATTTATCTACCTCTTCTGGGTATTGTGGAGATTAACAGTTGCACAGTAATTTGGAGATAAATTTGAGACACTACATGAATTTTCACTATCATGTTTTCTCTAAGCAGGTGAAGTGAGGACACCTTGACACAGAAGGAACCAAAGTTTTCTCAAAATAAATCAGAGATCAGAAGGCAATTTTATCTTTGCTTCATTCTCATTATTCAGCATTCCTCAATAAGATTGACAGGAAATGGGAAAACAAAGCTTTCATGGATGAGGGAGGTAAAATCTAGTAACATTTAACACTGCATCTGCAAAACAACAGATTAAAATCCACAAAAGTATTTTCTGCTGTTCCAGATGAAAAATTAATGCAAGATGCACCCAGAAGATTGTGCCTAACAGGCTGTTGACAGATCTAATAAATAACTTCTAATTACATAATGACAAAATTTAAACTTATATCTCCTCACATAGGCATTTTAAAACAAAAACACAAACAGTAATATGCTTTACCAGACCCCACATTTTAAGTGGCCCCGGTTTTTGACAGTCCCATAAAATAAGAAAATAGTTTAAGTGAATTAACCCCTTGTCTCAATAATCCGTGTATTCTGACTAGAGGTTTGGAACAGAAGGAGCAACTTATACATCAGCCCTGAGGCGCAGAATAATGAAACTTTGATTTTTATCTTGGCTGTTGTCAGAAAACACATCGTCTTCCCAGAGCAGGCAGACTAAGTATGAGCTGAGAGCTGTGTCTAGAAAAGTGGGTCTCTTCCAAGAGACCAGCACCCTACGGAATAAGATGCCTGAGCAGATGCTGTGTGTGCTGAAGCCTGACATACACTGGAGTGCCCTGAACAATCCCAGGAAGGCACAAAACAGAGTGGGAGCACTCACCTTTTCCTCAGCTGGGCTGGCTCTGTCTCCAGGATCATTGTTATATTACAAGACCTCTGACACAAAGGCATCAGGCAGATATTGAAGATGAGCTAATCACTTCCCAGGCAAACATTCAGCCAGAAGTGGCAGAGGTACTACTACAGATCAGAGGGGAGGCAGAGAAATCAGAAGAGACATGGCAGAATGACACTGGGACAATATCTGGCAGTGTGTTGGGACAAGGAGTAGCCCCATTATTGCCCTGCAGACTTAGGAAGCAAGGCAGATGATTAAAATCTGCGTTGCAGATGCCAACATCTCTGAAAATGCCCTTTGATTGGGATGCAGACCAGAGGGTGTATTGCAGATATGTGAGCAGCACAAGATGCTCCACTATAATAATCTGGTAATTCTTACTATAGGTGAGCAGAAAACGGCTGGGTGCCTTGAGCATTGATTAGGGGCCATTGTGTTCCTCAAAAATATGTACTGCTATTGAAGGGTTAATTCTACCTCATATTTACCATGGCTTTATTCCTTATAGCACACAGGGATAGCCTGAAATCACTTACATCATTACTTACTTCAAGGAATCAAAAGTGTCAATTTTAATTCTCTGTTCTTTTTTTGGTTTTTTGTTTTGTTTTGGTTTTTTTTGAGTAATTCCTGAAAGGACTGGGATTTACTCCTTTTCCAAAGAGGATAACAACACACAGCTGCTGGAATTTCAACCAAAAAATAACCAAAACCAAAAACCCAAACCAACAAAATCATCCTTTTCTTTGTCAGTGTTCTCTGATTATAATTAACATGAAGTTAATCAAAACTCAAAGCAAGACCAAAAAAAAAAGGTCAAAAAGCAATTGTATTAGAAATATGTTCCCCAGTCAATTGCTTGCTTTTCAGGCTTCAGCTCTCTGGCAATTTCAGTACTTATGCAACCACCATAGAATTTTCTAGGTCTGACTTTTATTTAAGAAACAGAAACTTCTCACCAAGCAACCCGCTTCAGGTACAAGCCCAGGAATGTTTTTGTCATGGGGGTGGGGTTGGGCAGAGGGGGGAGGAATGAGCTTCCTTCACATCCTCAGCCCCCTCAGATGCCACCACTGCATCACAGGAGAAACTATCATGCACCTTCCTGCTTACTGCAGATCCAGGCAAGGACACTTGGAATCATGTGGGAGGCACTGCCTCGTAGCACACAGCCCTTGCAGGGTGAAATCCTCTGGGGAAATCAGTTTATGGCAGATTTCATACCGTGCCAGTTTAACAGCATATGTATCCCTGTCCTTTTAGCACAGGTTGGAAGGAACAGTATTTGCTAAGGCTACATAGCCAAAAAGCACACTTTAAAAATACACACTGTAGTCAGATGTCTGCTTGTAACATTTATGACTTGGCAGATTGACTCGCACATCAGGCACACATTTGATGGTTAATTCTGAGCCCTAATGCAGCAGAGCAGTCTTCTACCTGGCTGGTGTCTATCCTTTTCAAAAGGCAAAGGGGTGCATAAATTATGTTTAAAAAGAGGTAGGCATTTTCTACCCACAGAGTGGAGTCACTGTAGGTGGATTATTATCCAGGAATACCGAAGAGGCAAGAAGTCTGAGATTTAACCCATTCTTTGTAGTCTCCTTGCCTGCTATTGTACTGCCAGCAATTTTCAGGAGGTTCTGCAGCACAGCATCTGCATCTCAGACAGTCAACAGGAGTTAAAGCCCTAAAGAAAGGATTTTTTTCTGAAATAATACCAGCTAAAGCCTGCAGTAGCATCCAGTTGTCTCTGCTGATGTTGGCAACTATGAGGTTGTTCCAGTTTACTCCTTCACCAGGCCCTGCACTACAAATGTCATGTCATCAGGACAGGATGAACTCTGAACCACTTTACAGATGACCAGCAGGATTTGGAAACCTATTTCTTCTGCGGTATCTTCACTATTGGGAAAACAAAAAGCAGTAGTTTTCACAGTGCAGACTGAGACATTTGTACATCAGGATACAGGCATGACCTTTATCTAGTACAAATAAGGCATAGAGATGTTCAGCTGAACACAGACACCTGCATTTACTCCAGCTGAGAACCTGATCTTCAACACTGAGCTTAAAGAAAGCATTGTGAATTGTGATGAATAAAAATAATCAGCATTGGCGCTGAGAATCCCTAAATTTCAGTGATTTGCCTACGAACTGCTGACAGTGAACATCTTCAGAAGTAAGACCTATAAGCCAAAAAAGAGGAGGACTTATAAATGTGTGAGATGAGTTTTAGATTATCATAGGTGTCCCAGCTCTACTTCAACATTTCATATTTGTGCAAAGATAATAATATTGTCCTTGTTCATAACAATTTTCAAAAATTCAAAATACTTTACAAAAATTACTTAATCCTTTCAGTATTTTTAGTGAGATACGCAAGTATTCTTTCAATTTTCTCACCAGATGTGTGATCTGTAGTACAAAAAGATCCCACTTATTTCTTAAATTAATCAAAAGAAATAATTAACAAAAATGAGAAAGAAGTCATTCACTCCACTTGCTTAAAAAAATTTTCACCAGACTCACCATTGTCAGTAGATATAAACAGGTCAAAAGCAATAATACTAAATCCAGGAGTATCTCTGCTGTATTTAGTACTGATGGATGCTGCTCTAAAAGCTGTGATTCTCCCTGAGAAGGGTAGCAAAGGCTCAGTATTTTCTGGGCAGATGGGCATCTGTTACATCATCTTGGTCTTTTTCCATGCATACCCATCTTTGTTTTCTAGCAAATGTGCAAATATCTTAGACTCACCAAGGGCAACTGAGGTGCAGGCAGGGACATGGACTTGTCCCTCTCCCCTTCTGACCACACACAGGGAGGAGGCCATGAGCTGCTGGACTTGGAGGAGTGCATCCTCCAAGAGAAAGACATGAGCCAGAGCCATCTCTTGAGAGGAGACAGGAAGAGATTTGCAATGGAAAGAAAAGCTGTGCCATGTTAGTCAACAGAGCTGTTCATGCCCAAGGGCACAAATGAGAGAGGAATCCTACAAGGGGGAAGAAGAGTGTAGAAACACTTCTCTCCTCAACAGCAACATAGCATCTGCCCTTCCCACCATCCTCCTCATCTCCTGCAGATGCTCTCCTTAGTGGCTTGACCATACTGGTTTGCAAGGTGCTCAGTTTAAAACTATTGCCAGTAGACTGAAATTCTTATTTCTGTTCTGCACTGCAGAGGCACCAGGCAGAACTTCCATCATTGTCAGATATCTCATTCCCCATAACAAAGAATACTAGGACATTCCAGAGCTCCTTCACCTTCCTTCATCAGCCTGTGCATGGGATTTCCCAATGGTCTAATTTTAAATCCCAATCATTCAGGATCCCTTCACACTTCCATGTTTACTTACAGCAATACTTCTGTTAATTAGTTGAGCTCAGCCATCATACTGGGAGCACTGAAGTTCAGGCTCTTTGCTAAACAGAAATCTGGGCAAGGGGCCTGAACTTCCTGACTACCTTAAACTCCTGAAGCAGCTCTCTTAAATAAAGCACTGCTAAGCTCTTCTCCTGGAGTTCTTGAGTAGTTTTGTATTTTGTTTGATACTGGTACTTGCTGGTATAGCTGAGCTAGAATTCTTATCTGTGATCTCATCAGGGTTGAAATTTTTAATTTGCAACTATATTAACTTTCAAAAAAATAAAAAAGTGAATATAAAGAAAAAATAATTCTGTTTTCCCAATCTTTTGTAACACAGATAACAGGGAGTGATTTTAGGATAACACGTGAATTAAGGGCACCATTGGCATAAAACTAAATTCTGTTTCAAGACTGCCAAGTGGTGCAGCTCAGGAAGAGATATGTAGTTTTCCAAAAATAACATCTCTACCATGAAAAATTCCCACAAAAGTCCCCAAAATTATTTTGAAAGATTACTACTGCCTTTATTACTTTATTGTCCTGAGTGTCATTTATTATTTTCTTGGGGGGGTCCTTCTTATTTTCTTCAGAGGACCCTGCTACAGAGCAAAGCCATGCTATGATAGCTCACTTAAGTAGGGAGACTGAGATAGTTTTCAATGATAATTAGTATGAGCAAAATAACCTTAAGTTATGTAGGTACATACATCCACAGACATATTTAAACTCTGAGAACTATTTATTTCTTTTCTACAAATATGAAGTCTAGTTGGAGAGCAGGGAAAAAAGAAATCTTTCTATAGAAAATAGAGGAGATCCTCTCCCACAGTATTAATCTCTGGGACCCTAAGTCATTATGTTTTTGTATTTAGAAAAGTCACTGTGATTGTAATGAGTTCTCATGCTCTTCTTGATCCCTCAAAATAGAAACCGAAAGCAGTCTACTTGTTTCTACAGGTGTGACTTATGAATAATTAAATAATCCCTACACATTTGTGAATATTTCCAAAGCATTCATAGAAAAGTTTCTAACATAATCCAGAGATATCTGCAACAAAGCCTTTGACTTCCTGTATCAGAGTCCACCAATCAACCCAGTTTTCCCTCTGCATATTCCTAAGGTTGTGCCCCTCCCTGAGAAAAGGATAACACCAGTGGAAACAGGAATTTAAATGCTTTCTATCAATATCCTTAGCTTTTTCTCAGCAGAATATTTTCCTATTATAAGAAGACAGAAACTGAGGCATTATGTTAACACCTATGCATTCAATTTTAAATCTCATTCTAATCCAACACATTAAAATCAGTTTTCTCAGGGAGAAGGATAGTTTCCCCAAGGATGACTGTCATCTTGGCCCTCACCAATTTTCAGATCTCTTAGCTGACCTTTTTTTTATTTATTTTTTTTTTACCAATAGTGTAATTATTACTTTTTAAAATCATCTTTGGTCCAAGTCCAGCCCAAGGAAAAACAGATTGAGAAGCTACTGATTTAAGAAACTGAACAAGACAAGGTTAGAGCTTGCTAAGGCATCTGATGAATTGAGGTACATGCTGCAACATACTATACTATACTATACTATACTATACTATACTATACTATACTATACTATACTATACTATACTATACTATACTATACTATTTGTAGTCTGTACAAGAGAATTACTGTACATTGTACAGGAAAATTAGATGCCACATGGGCACAGTGCCCTCAGATACTGGGACTTTCTCAGGAGGCTGACTTTACACAACCCTCATTTGCACATCCTCTGTTCAGGGAAGCAAGTGAGGGAGCATAGCACAGTAAGGTTTTATCTGACTGGAGCAGGACACATTGGCAACAGCAATACTGGGAGATCCAGCACTGCAGCCTGGATGTTATCCATCTAATTTCAGTATCTAATCTCTCTAGACACTTATAATCTGACACTCAGTGGTGTGCTCCATCTTAGCTGATAGTGAAATCATTTAATACAAATGGGTAGTGAGGTAGGTGACAAGCTGATTGATGGCAATATCTTCATTTAAAGCTATATAGCACCACCAGACAGAGGTCTAGAGCAGCTCAGGAGCTCTGCCTGAATTTGTTGGTATCCATGGAAGTTTATCATGCCAGAAGGTGGCTTCTACCATCTACTAAATAATTTTCCTAAAAAGAACATGAGCTACCTCAAGCCCATTAAAGCAGTGTCAACGTCTCACAGGATTCTCAACAGTGAGATTACAGTGAGCTTCATCATTTCTCCCTCCTGGTCTGAATCTTTTCCGCTGCCTTACAGTAACATGAAGGAATGCTGGCTCCTTGAAGCTACCTGTACTTCAACTATGACCTCAAGTGCCCCAGCAGCAGAAATGGTGCTGTCTGACCCCAAACACCAACACTGCCTATGCTTGGGGTCATGACTGTCACATGACTGTGCACATCCTGCAGTGGAAATCTGACCCTTGGAGGCAAATTTTGTGTCCAGCATTTGCTACAAATGGATGAGGAGTCCAGCATGCACCAGGAGCACAGATGAAAGTATAGTGATGATCCTGCACATAGAGAGCGATTCCTGCATATTAAGACACATTATTAAAGCATGGAAAAGCCTTTGCCTCTCTCTTTCTTCATAGAACTCCTGTTTGGAGAGCCCAGAAAGCAGACTGGATCCCACAGCGAATCCCTAAAAAGTTGAATCCCTAAAAAGGCAGGCTCATATAAAGGAAAAAGGGGCTGTACTGAGTTTATGGAGAAGAAATGTCTGTTTCTTTCCTAAGGGACCTAAGCACACCAGGTTGCCTGCTTTTCTCCAGCCCTTAAGCACTGCTGCTTCTAAGGAAAGCAATGGCAGGAGAGTCCCTGTCCACCCTTGTATTGCCATGGAGACACAACCTGACTACAGCTTCTGCAGCCACAAATTCCCTCAAATCCTTGGGTTTTTAAGTCTGTAGCCAACCTATTGTTCTGCTTTAAGGAAAAAGATATGGGAAAAGTAGGGTTTTCTCACTTCCATCAGCACTCTTGTGGAAACCGAATCCAGACAGTCTCAAACTCACTGTACAGACCTGCCCGAGAGCATCTGAATGCATTTTAATCTGGCTCCTGTGGGAAAAAATCAAAACACCTTCCCCATAATTCATTAAAGAATACTAGAGATAGTGGCTAATTCTGTCCAAATTCTTCCATGCTTCATTCAAGGTCTACGTCGTGGCTGTTTATAACCCAACAGCAGCACAAAGATGAGCTTTCAGTAAAACCTGCACTGTGCAAGGTGTTCCAATGGCCATAATCAACAGCATTTCCCTACAAAAGGCTGAATTTACATTGTTTGCAATGAGACTGTGACATACCAGCATTTTACACCCTTTGAACAGCAGGGATAAAATGAAGAGAATTTCATGGCTAGTGACTGCCTTTCTTAGTGAAGGAGCTTTGTCTCTCCCAGTGCCGTGTGTTGTTGCAGTTTCTGTGGTAACGATTGATTGCACAGAGAAAGAAGTCAGTGTAAATTGCTGGCATGTAAACAACAGCTACCTTCGAGTCTGGTTTACATATGTACCTTTTCTGACTGGTCTTATGATCATTTCTACAAGGTAATTGTTAATGCCTACAGTATTTATTACTTTAATTTGGAAGCCATTGAGCAAATGTCCTATGTGACATACTTTACATGCCACACCTTGCCAGTATAGAAATACAACTTCTAATTTAGGATAAAATCCATCTGATTTTTGTCCACATAAAAAAATTTAATTATTTAGAAATCAGATGTCGACTATCTCAATGAAAATGACAAAACAGAAAACATAAAAGTACAGAGTACAAAATATATACACATGTATACTAACAAATAGAAGATGACATAATGTGAAAGATGAGAGTAGGTAAAGCTTTTTTCATCCTGTTTTCATGGAAGAAATTGTTGTATATGAATCTCAGGGAGTAAAGCATTTCAAGTGACTGCAATGAAGCAACAAAGAAGTCCAGGCTCAATAGTTTTCATTTTAGAAAAACAGTTCATATTCAGAGTTAAGGTTTCAGTAACCATACGCAAAGTCTTTAAAATAACTCAGGAAATGCCTTCAGAAATCAAGACTGCAATGATTGGTGCCATTTCTTTCACTACCCACATCTACTCACACCCTACTTCTCTAGAAACACTTTCTCAAAATGGAAGCAGCTTCTCAAGCACCAAGTTGTGTTTCTGGTTTACTGAATTCCCACAGAGTACTGAAGTTTCATTGAGTAGAAACTAAGGCATCCAGACAAATTTGTTTAGTCATGAAAGGAATAGAAGAATGGAAGACAAACAAGTTGCAAGAATGGAAACTCCTGAACTAGTTTTCTACCAGCTTCTCACCATCTACATATGCTTTATGAAATCTGTTTGTGTTGACTAAGATACAGGACTAGCTCCTTAAAGAAAAAATGGTGCACAATCATTCATTTCTCTCAGTCCAACTCTGAAGAGTGCTCCTTAACATGGAAGTTTCAGGGTACCATAATCACAGCATTCTCAACTAAATTAATTTCTTACCTGCAGGGTAAAAGCTATACCAAATATTCCATGGAAATATGTTGACATACACCAATCAGTTGGTAGCCCAAATCCTGCCAGAGTCAACAATAGATTTATACTGGCAGAAGGATGATGGAGCTATTTCTGGAAGTTGCTTGATGTGCTGGTTACATAGATGAAAATAAACAGCTCCAGAACTATATATTGGGCTGGAAAACCCCAGTTGTGGCATTAGGTCTGACCATGGCAAAAGTGGCCTCACTTGGCTGTGGCACCAAGGAGCCAGGGAGGTGTCCAACTCATCCTAGAGCACTCAGACTCAGCAGTGCTACAGCTGCATTTCCAGCTGTTACAGCGCATTCTTTAATCTTACATTACTTCAGTTTCTGAGATAGGCCTTGAGTTGCTTTTCACGGGGGAGTTATCCTGGGCAGTGCTGCTCTTTGGCTTTTAGCATTTCCTTTCACAACAGGCAAGAGCTATTCCTGTCACCTCCTGCCTGTTTGTCGTTGCTCTCCAACATCATATCAAGCTGTCACACCAGGACAGCTACAGAGCTGCAAGCACTTTGAGTCAGCACGGCTTCACAGAGGGGGATGGCCCTGGAAAGGCAGGAGCAGCCTCCCCTCTCAGCTCAACAGCTGCTCTGACAGGGACAACCTCAGGTCACCCGCAGCTGCTCTCACACCAGAGGCTCCGAAGGCTGGCCAGCACAGTCGCGTAGGAGAGGAGGAAAAAGCAAAATCCCAAAGGCCACACTAAAGATGTCCTTCATGTATTAACTTTGTTTTAATCAATCCAAATGTCACATCTGCCACGTGTCAACAGCTTTCATTTCTCCTTGCTGTAGCCTCTCCTTCCTCTCTCAGTAGTTCAGATGGTCAAATCTGGACCTAATCCATTTTCAGTTTGGGCTTAGTCCTACTCAGGGTTTTGGGATAACCATGTGTTTGAAGGCAACTAGGATCCAGTCCATGTCCTTGGAAAAGGACAGTGAGCAGATCCAGAGGCCTGATTCTGAAGGAAGAATTCCATGCTCAATTCAGGCACCCATTTCCATGAAATGTTATTATCTGGCAGATGTTGAAAGGCAATGCTTAAGGCATCTGATGGATATTGAAGGATATTTTTTGATTCCCAAATTTAAGTAATAATTATTTCAAGAGAAATTGGTACCTAAGTTAACAGATCTCATTACAGATTTGTCCTTTTGAGAAAGGATCTTCTAGTTAATTTTTTTAATTGAACAACAACTTCAGTTCATACTTTCTAAACAGAGGTAGGAATATCCATTCTTTTACAAATGGCCCTCTCTGATTCTACTGAAATTATCAGCTTTCTTAAAAAATAAATTATTATCATTTGCAGGTTAACTACAAGTTTTTCAGTTATTTAGCCAGCATTCCACTATACCAAGAGAAACACTACTACCTGTTTTTATCCAGTTATAAGGGAAATATAGCTCATTGCTTGAGTACATAAACCATCTCCTACCATTTACTTTAGGAGAGAATTATTTTTAAATTATGATTGGCTAATATTTAACCTAGAATTAAAACAGCTAGACGGTAATACCTATCCTGTTTCTCAGACTTAAATAATAAGACCACTATCCCAAGGCAAGCAAGGTATGTGCAAAACAATCAGACATTTCAAGATACTAATTAATATTTCAAGATGCCATGGGTTTAAAAATTTCTCCATATATTAATTACATTGCCCTTGGACATCAGCAAGCATTTCATTATTGACTGCAATGGGAAGAGAACCTCACCAGTATTCTGTCCTCCATACTTAAACAAACAATTCATCTGGTATTGACAGATGTCTGTGACAACAGGACTTTTATGCTGCACTGATGCTAAATACAGCAGTTGGCAGTATTTTCTCTGGCCAAGTGAATTTGGGCCATCAGAGACAGTGTTTCTGTAACAACTCCTGACAGGAAGAATTAATTTTTTTATCAGTTTTCCCCAGATTTAAAAACCCATATTAATAATTTGCTTGCTTGTAAACTGAAAGATAAATTGGTGCCAATATTTAATTTATTTTTAGACTTTAAAAACGTCTAACTTTTCTTTAAAAATAGACGTTCTTTACAGTTTTTTGGGATTTCTTTCTGAGAACAAAGGATTTGGTGGAGCAATGCATTAATGGCCAAGGTTTCATGTTTCTGTTTATCTGGGAGGGTTCTGGCTAGAAACAAGCCTTGGATGCCAAGAGATCTATATAAAGAACATGGCCTTAGTGATTAGGTCCTAGGATGTGGCATACAAAACATAAACAAACAAACAAAGAGCAAGAAACAAAGATGCAGATTTACAACCCAAACCAAGAAGCCAAGAGTACTTGCGGAGATTCCCATAGCAAAGGAAGAGGAATGAGTGAGAACACAAAGTACTACAAAAACTGTCAGTTATTTAAGGCAGAACTGGTAAAAATGAATTGGAAATTTTCCAAAGAATGCCTTTTTGCTTTATTATTTATAATGGCAACTGCTTTGTATAAACTACCTTACACAATTTTTTTTGCTTTCACCCTGATTTATCTTACTTTCCTTGACAGATTCTGCCAGAACTATTTAAATAATAATTTGATGTGCTACATGCAGATTTTCCTGTCTACCCTCCACCCTCACACACAACCCAGCAGTCTCACTGCAAATCGCATAGGGATCCACCATGCAGTTTCTCTACATAAAATATGTTGCTTTGCTTTCAGAAAGAAAAGGTTTGACCTTTTTGAATGTCATCCAGAGGCACAAGAAATTAAGGGGGAGAAAGAAATACATTACCACTATGATGCTTAAAGGCTCCTTAGGGGTATGCTGCACTCCCCATTCACATTTTCTGCTTCATCTACATGTACAGCTCCCAGAGACACCAGAAAAAGATCCAGACAGGAGGAACAGAACTGAGAAGCAGAAAACTGTTAGCGAAGAGACTTTTGCCTTTTGAGCATACTGCCCAATTAATATTTTTTTTTTAAAATATATTTTGCATGCACTCAGTGTTTTCTGAAATGCTCTGCAGTGTTTGAAAAATAATATTAAAAACCAAGGAGATTGGGAAGGAACATAAAGAGATATAAATTAAATTGAAATATTAGTTCAAGTTAAATCTGAAATCAAAAATCAGATAAGTTAGTACATAGAGGAAGAGACAAGTGATAGGAGCTGCAGGAATTGATGGCAGTGAATGGTTTGGAACAGCTGAGACTTAAGTATGTTTTAGGGCACCCAGAACAGGTATGGACATAAAGTTTGCTTGGAGTAAGATATGAGACAACCTGCAACCTGCCAGATATAAGAAAAGAACATAACTGAATTTGAATCTGTATTGTTACTGCAGTTCACAGTAAAAGGAAACCAGAAGCTGGTTCTTTTAAACAGGGCGGGCACAGGAGGACCTGTCCAAATGTTACATGCAGGTTTTTCAGTTATGTGTTCAAGTCCCACATGTGTGCTTCTCCAATTAACTGAACTGGTCAAGGTCTTAATTTGCCCATAGAATAACATCCCGACTAAGGGTGTGATTTTTGCATAATTATTTGGGGTTGGGTTTGTTATTTTTCAACTACGCTGAATTAGGATTTTCTAGGATGGAAGGAAATAAAAGAGATACCAGATCTCGATGTGGCACTAACTTGCATAACAACAATGCTGCTTTTTTGTATACACCACTTGTTAACTAAAGTCATTCCCACTTATGGGTAGGAGTTAACTCCCCTGTTAATTTGTCTGGTGCTTTACCACAAAAATCTTTCTTCCCTGTGTCTCCTCTGTGAAGCCATGACTTGCAGATACCTGCAAAGTCCCTTCAACCAAGAGCTTTAAGTATACTTGAGACAGCAGCACACTTGCAAGGTCATTATTTATCACCATTCATCAAACAGGAAGCAATTAATTTTTAATGGAAAAATCAAGCCAGTACATCAAGAGGGGTTTGGTTTTTTTACATGCCACAGCTTTATGAACTGCTGGGAGAAAATGAGGCAGCCTGTAGGGAAGCAGGAAACCTTTTATTTACTAGCGAGGAGAATCCTAAGAGGTCTCTCTTGCGTTGTGGTATGTAAGGTAAAACACAGTCAGAAAGTACAGCAACATTTAAAATGACATAGCTCAAATATTTCCCTCTCACATACATCCTGGTCTCTTTCTTTACAAATATTTGCAGTGAGAGTTCATTTTCCTTCCTGCTTACCCTCTTGCTGAACAAAAATAATGCTAGCAAAAGCGTACTGCACACAACTGAAGTGGAAAAACAGCTAACAATTATAAAATAGTTGGAATGAACCAGGCTGGTTTAATCTCATTCTGATTTAACAAGATTATTTTGTTAACAATTATTCTATGTCCTTTGGAAAAAACAAAAAACAGAGAGGGACAGTGCTAGTACTCTGCTTCCAAGAAGCCACTTATTTACACAAATATCCTTTGAATAACATAAGAAGAAGAGTCGTGTAGTCTTTCCGCTCTCAGGATATTCTTTCCTAGATGAAGTGCTTTCAGAGGGATGCTAACCTGGAACATAGCCACAAAGTCCTCCTGCCTCAGGCCTGGCCCTCAGGCCTCAGAGTCATTAATGCCTCCAGCAGCAAAGACTCTCCAGGAAGATGGTGTTTGTATCAGCTTCACTTCAGACAGCCCCTACAATTCACTGTGGGGATGGGGAGAGGAGGAAAGAGGGAAATCCTGCTGCGTATTGGGATATCACAGCTGCTGTTGCAGATGTAAAGAGACCCTGGCAGCTCAGGGACTGCCTGATGTGGATGGAGGCACTGAGCATTCAGCACGTGCCAAACAAAGGGGACGGACATGCAAATGTTCCACAAATGCTGTATCAGAGAGAACTGGAGCTACTCCAAACTCTGCTGATACTCCCCCAAGACACAAAGTGAAAAGCATATTCCTGCAAAATGGAAATCACACTCCTGATTCCTCCTGGCTGGGGAAGGAGGGAAATACCTCACAGAGAGTAAGGAAGCTTTTCCTCTCCTAAAACATCTCTAAAAGATAAGAAACTAAAGTATAACAGAAAGCCATCAAGTCTCCTCTCACTGAGAGGCTGTGGATCCTAGGTCTGGCAGCCATCCAGAAGCGCAGATGGATATAAACAAAAAGGATGAGTCTACCAGCTACCTGAAACTGTAAGACAGAAAGGTTCAAAAGCCAGAACCATGGCCCAGCAATGGACAACCGTGCTCTAGAAGCCGGCAACATGTAGCCTCTGCAAGGGGGACACAACTATTATTAGCTGTAACCATAGAAAGTCTTCCCTTCTACATTCCCCAAATCCAGCTTTCTTACAGTCTTTGACACTTTAATATGTCTGTCTCCCCAGAGCAATATTGTTGGGACAGGATGGAAATAGCATGATGCTGTATTTTCTAGCCACAAGGATAAAAAGGATGCAGAGCTCAGATTAATTCTCACCAGGATCATCTAACAAAACAGCAGCAACAAAACATTTTGTAGTCCTTCTGCAATGTTGCAGAGAACATTTAAATTTGGGGCTGTGCTTCCTTGGCTCAGGGTTGACCGTTTTGCCACAGAGATCATAGAACAGTTTTTTTCCAGAATTTACTTTGTTAAGGGACAAGATTCTGAAAATATTTTAGTGATAATTTTTTGGTACAAAAGGAGAAGAAATCAATTAGGAGTGAGATTTTTCTTCCTTTGAGTCTAACAGGATGTTTTGGGAATGAAAACCTCTCCAGTATTGCACAGATCCTCTTAGAATTCTTAGAGCAACTGAAAAGACAGATAGGTAGACAAGTATGGAGGAGTGAGTAATAGTGATGGCTGGACCAGCTGGGTATGAACCATAACTGAAAATGCATTTCACAGTGTTTTGAAGAAACACAACAGTTTCAGCCCTTCTGTAGCGATGGAGTTAATGGATCTGAGTGTACTCACACTGTTATTGCCATGGTCAGTGCATTAGTTTCAGATTATTGCCTTACTGATTTACAGTGAGTCCCAAAAGATCAAAACCAAACTACTGATCTCCCTTATCCTTCCCTTCTTATATCTTAGTGCCAGAGAATTCATAAGAGCTAGTCAGATTTAGCCCGTCTATAATTCTGCTTAGTTCTGAAAGCTCTAGTGCAATGTGAAATTTGGTCTTGTTTACTGTGTTTAAAGTTCTGAAGAGATTATTCCAAGTTTAGTATAAATCATGATGGAAAAAAGCCTGCATGCAAGAGTAGGGATTTACAGGCCACTTAATGACTTATCTGTACTCTCTATTTCATTCTAATGAAATAACAGAAGTGCTCTGACCCTGTGAAATGTCTTCAGTACTGGACAATCATTATTAAAGACACATAACTGCGATGTTACAAAAAACCCAACCTCAACCCTGTGTCCCTTATTTTGCATTTCTAAAACTAACTTCAGTTCAATGTAGTCCATAAACTTCACAAAGCATTGAAAGTCCACCAATGTCCATAGGAAGATTAGTGCTAATTGGTAGTGATCTTCAAAATGAAATCAGTTCAGAAAAGTTAAAACTATAAAGTGGTGACTTACCACTAAGTCCTGGGAAATATCTTTGCTAAGCAGTTGTACTAATTAGAGAGGGTGGAACAAAAAAATATGACCCCAATCTAGCTAAGGGCTCAAATAATTTAAACCCATTTGAACTGGGCATCAAAGTTATTCGCTCTTTAAAATTAACCATGTAGTTCTTGCTTAGCTGAGCTAAGGCCCAGAAATAGGATACAACATATCTCTCCTTTTCATCTTGGAAACTGCTTTAATTATATGTTGGTGATCCAAGTAAGGCTTAATTCTCAGCTCTTTGAAAACAGCCTTAATTTCTACAGTTCTCAGTTTTCCCAATTTTAGCCCCGTGGTACATGACCATGTGCCTGATGCGTGCTGGCATAACTGGCCCAGGCGCCAAGCATGGCATTGCAGACTCTTGGCATCTGCCTCCTCCCTCCCAACAGCTGAGACTGATGCCTGCTTTCCATCCCTCACAAACAGTAAAAAAAAATTTTCAAGTCTTCTAAGCCACCTCTGGCAGGGGAGCATGTCACCTAGCAAGGGGGCGCCTGCACCCCCCCAGCTGGGTCTGCCCAGCTGTGCCCATCCTCACAGGAATCCAACCCCTTTCCTGTAATTCTTATAACTAACATTTTCTAGAGCTTCTGAAAGATATGGCTGTTCTTGGGCACCATTACCTCAGTTAAAGGGCAAAGGTCCCTTTTATTTTACTAAAAGGGATGGGTCCCTTCACCCCATTAAAGAGAGAGTGATAGCATTTTAAAAGATTTTCTGATCCCAGTAAGAAGGGAAGTTATTCAACAGTTTTGAAAAGCTGGTCCATTTTTAGCCAGATGCTAGGTTGCATGCCCTAAGAGCCCTAAAAATCCAGATAAAGGAAACATTCCCTGAAGTGGCATTCTGCTCTGAACACTTGACTTTAAAGGAAGGTATTCAGGAACCTATAGTTCATTGTATCCCTTTCTCATTTGGCAATTAAGGCAGGATTTTTCCCACTATGTTCATTTTATCAGCTATTTTTCTCCTTTCAGAAGGCCTGAAGTGAAAGGCAGCTTTCACAGCAATCAATGACAGCACTCAATGATTTAAGGCCAGGTCAGCATGTCAAATCATCTTTTCTTGGGGCTAATTTCTAAATTAGTGTAAGGAATGCGTAAGGACTACGCATTCCTTACACTAATGATGATGTGGCTCCTGTATAGGAATGTGAAAATTCAAGGCTAGTGATAGGCCTGAAACTCTGGGTGTACCCCGCTAAATACTTCATACAGAATGCACACTTTGTTCTCATCTCTAGCATGGAAATATGGCCAACACCATTTATCTGCTTATTCTTAAGCACAGGAATATTGGTGTTCTTAGGAGAAGATTTCAATATATTACAACACTGTAAAAATCACTGAAATGCAATAACATTGTTGCACATTTATTGCTTCTAACCAACTCTATAAAATGTAAGCTTCTCTTCCCTCCAAGGGTTTTGGGAGAAAGCTGATCCTCGCTTCACAAAGTGTTATTTGCGAAATGCTCCTACCTTGCCAAACCATTATCACTGTAAAACTTTTTAAATAGTGTACAGGATATCATAAACCCTAGGTAGGCTTTGAATGACTCCACATCTCCATTTGTTCCCTTTGGAGTCATACAAGTGCTATTTAAACATGATACATGTTTTAATACACTATCATTACTTCATATCTTTAGTCAATTACTTCCCAAGCACAACCAAAGTAATCCTTTTCACTTAGCATTAAGAACTTGGAGACAAGGTTGTTACAAAGTAAGAGGATCTGCCTTAAGAATAGCCCAAGATTTTCTAGATAGCCCCAGAGGAAGGATGAGGTGAGCAGTAGGGTCTGCAAGTCAATTAAACCACTTGAAATCTACAGTGTTACATTAATTCTAATATTAAATTACTGTGCGTTAACTGGATTGGCCCACGCAATCATTTTGTCCTTATGAGGTATTTTTACTACATCACTTTATTGTCAAAAAGAAGGAAAAGGAGGAGAACCTCAGGTCCAAATCATTTAACTTTTAAAGCTTGACATTTAGCATAAAATATAATTTTGCTTCCAGGTCCCACATTTAAAGATTCAAGGAAGCACACCTACTTTTATCAAGGAATCCAAGAGATTTATGCTTATTTATTCAGAGCCTGAACACACAAAACACAGCTGGCAGGATTTTAATTTCTGTCGAATTCAAATCACAAAGAGTCCTTCCAGCCTGATTTAGCATCAGTACCAAGACCTACTTTGAACCCTATCAGGACTACAAAAATCAACAACAGCATCTGGTAGGAAACTTGAAAACCCTGCCATTTAAAAGGTAAAAAAAAAAAAATCCCAGCCAAGTTTAAAAAGATTAGGTAAAATATCTTATCAGTAATGATTTCTTGGCTTTCAAAGAGAACACTTTCCTTCCTGAAATCCATTCACTTGGCAGACTAGAATTGCCTAGATGCAGTTCTCTACTGCATAAACTTTACATTTTTAGTCTCTTTTAATTACTTTGATTTAGACAAAATGAAGCCACTTAAGACCTGGCAGAAAATTACCCAATTAATATTTCCCTTCTCATCAAGTCAAAAGATTAATTATGCATTCTAATAAAGGCTTAAGGACCTGTTTCCAACAGCTGCTGACCATTTTCAACTTAAACAAAAACGCCTTTAAATACATGCTTAATTTAATTGCCTAAAACGTCCTTCCAGACTAAATGGTTCTATTGATTGTTCTAAGTTAGGCAGAAGAGATGGCCAGAACCTGAGTGCTTAGAACCCAGCAGAAAAAAAAGGGGAAAAAACAGAGAGAGATTAAAATATCTAATTGTAAAACTTAATGAAGAAGGCAATAACTCGTATTTCTCATGTCTCTATTCATTATAGTATACGACAAGAAATCAACAAATTACCATAGTTTGTGTTGCTACCATGAGTAAAGTACGTTAACTGGTGGAAAATAGGATAACAACAGACCAGGCAACACCAGTAAGTATTGCTAAAGACATGAGATTTGAAAAAGGTTTGCACAAATTAAAATGTAAAGTAATTTTATAGCCATCAGTTGAATGAGACTGATGCTTCCCATAATCTTACTGGCAGCTACTTGTCAAACAAAGAACATATACAGTCTTCCTTTTAATTCAAACAGAATGAGTAGGAGAAGCATATGATGTCCTGCTCAGCCAAGAATTCAGGGATTGCATTCCAAGTCCAAAGCTTAAGTACTCTTATATGCTTTTACAAAAGAATGGCTGTCTAAAAATAAACAAATAAATAAACAAGCCACAATACTAACCCTGCAGCTTCTAGGCAACGTAGTTTTGTGTGAACTGTTGGCAGGTAGGTAGCAGCTGTAATCCTGACTGTGACTGCCTTCAGCTCTTGTCAGCAGATTGCTTCGAAAGGATCCAAGTCAGAAATGAGGACATTTTCATTTTTGTCCTCTGATTTCCATGCTAAAAAATGAGAATAACTAATTGCTGTAACTTCCCCAATAATAGAGAAGTTAAGGCTTTAAAGCACTTTAAATACCAGACAATTTATATGCATTTAAGCAGCAGTAAGATCCATTGAAATAGGACTGGAACTAACCTGAACCTTGGGATTTTACCACTGCAGTTCTGAGGAATCCTTAGCCAAGTATGGGACTCACAGTGGTACAAGCAACACTGCCATGTGATGTACCCTGTCTCCCCCTCCCCTGCCCCCCAAAAGACAGTGAAAACACTGTATGGTTTTAAGTAAAAAAAAAAAAAGGAAAGCAGAATCAAGATTACCAAGTGTGTGATTTCACAGAGTAGTTGGTCTGCCTTCAGGAGTTGGTATGAAGCTTACTGAAATCAAGGGCAGTCCTTAAACCAAGCAATGTGACAGCTCTACCAGGCATGTGCATTCGTGACTGGTATTTTCTGGAAGAACTTTGCACCTTAGTTTGCTGAAGACATCTGAAAACAATCTCTAGGAAGAAAACATATAGCAAATGCTCAAAAAATCCCAATCCCCAGCAAACAATGAAAAAACCCAACAAAAAATTCCCAAATAAAGAGACACTCCTCAAAGAAAACCAAGCCACTAATTCCTTCCTCCCCAGCTAGAATCTTCAACCTCTATTTTTTCATGTTACAAGGTGAGAAATAGTTGGTCATCAGTCAGGGAGAAGGGCCTCAGGAGGAGCCCAGGATTATATAAAAACTTCTCACTACAAACTCCAGTACAGATAAGGATACCTTGATAAAGCTAGAGAAAAACAAAGTAACTAAAATTTATTTCAGAATCCTGCCAATGTAATCAAGCAAAAACATTATTCAATAATTATTTTGTAGTGTCTTGATCCAGCGTTATGCTTTCAGGGTTTGCAAGACATTTCTTTTCAATTAGAAAAAGTGGATTTCACTCTTCACTCTCCTCCACTGGATTAACTCACTGAGGGGTTCAACATGGCTAATCCAAGGCTCTTGGTTTATGCCCTGGTATTTCTATTTTCTATCAGGTCATTACTTGTTTTTGCTGTGTGTTCAAATACTGCTCATGGGATGCAACCTAAATGGAAAACAGCAGGAGCCTGAGATATAAGAGTGGAAGTTTGCATCAACACTTAAAGGGGAAAAATCATTCTGCACTGCTTGTTTTTTAAGGATCCTAAAACTTATGGAAATCATTATGATTTATGCTAAGAGAATATAATATCCATTGCTCTTAACAGTAGCTGAAGAACGGCTATAATTCTTCAGGAAAGTGTTGCCAAAGAAGAGTTGCAGTTTCTAACTGCTGAAATTTAGTAGTGTTCAGCTACGAAGGTTTAACTTAGGACCCACATGAAAAGCAGGCATGGGTCACAATATCCAAATCTCCTTTCTTAAGGACCTAAATGGAAAGAATGATAAATCAGACTTGGCATCTCCACACCCAACTTTAACTGGAAAAGTTTTCACATGAATAAAATTATTCTGTCACATGACTGGATGCAATCTAAACTACTTTCCTGGGTTACAGAAAATAGAATATGCGCAGGAAAGGAAAATCATCTGAATTCATTGCAATGACTAAGTCTGGGCTGAGTTCCAGTCTCATTAAAATCAGAAAACCATGGACCAATCCAGTATCTTGGCAGAGACATACAAGCAATAAAAAAGTTCCTCCCTTTCCTCATCTTGACATTCATACACAAGGGCAAGGACAAGTGCTGGTATCACCCCACATACAAACATCATGAATGGCACAGTGCAAATAGATTGGCATAAAGGTTTGAAACTGATGGTCAAAGAAAGCAGCAGGTAGCTCTCTTTCAGGTATGTGTAGTTAAAAGGTAGTTTAGCTTGATAGTTTGCTATTTCAGAGGCACACCTACTTACAGCATTAACAGCTTCTGCTTTTTGGGTATCTGGGAGTTTCAGGCTTGGGTTTTAGGGGGTTTTTGTTTTTTGTTTCATTTAGACAGTTAGGTCTCAGTGGGGGAACATGGGCAGAGTGTGATTTAAAGGCAAATGTGAGCCTCTAAGTAAGAATGCTTGCTTGCTTGCTTTCTCAGCTCTGCTCAGGAAAATGCAGCTGCCCAGCCTCTGGGCTATTTGCAAAGAACAGTATTCTTGCATAGAGGACATTTCCCCCCACTTGTAATAAATAAACTTCAAATTCATGTGATCAAGTTACCAATAGCTACTTTTCCTCTACAAATACCATTGATTTTTAAAGACAGTTGCTTCCTCACTACCCAGCACTGAGAAAAGATATCAGCATAAGAAAGTTGGGTGTGCTTTGTGCTGCTCCTCTCTGAGTGGAGATCCTTGTTGAATTAGAGAGAGTGATTTCTGAGAGATCAATGCTACTACAACTTGTCTGGTTGTGAAGTTGCTATGGAATATCATAATTTCAAAGAATCTAATATAATTATTATTACTATCCTAATTCACTTTCTTATGACATGGATTTGTAATGCAGAAGAGCTTTTGATAATTGACCTTTAGCTAATGTGGAGGAAAAACTGGTTTGCTTAGTCGTTTTCCTCTCATCTAACATTCAGAGCCATTCTCCAACTGGAAACAATACTTTTTTAAAAATAAAATTAAGATGTCAAAGACACTTTCTTATACAAGTGAAAAGATCCTTTGAAAGACAATCCTTACAAATGTACCTTGCACAGAGCACTTGTCATTAATATCATCATAAACTTGCAGCTGAAATTAGAAACAGCTTTACCATGCAAAAGGAATCCATAGATCAAACACTACAAAGGATGAGAACATAATGTAGCTTTCAAACAGATGTAGATGGATTTGACAGGGGAGAGGTTAACTTGGGTTAGAAACACAGGCTGAGGGGAATAAATATCAGGCCACACAACTCATGGAGTTTCTTTACTAATTTCTTTACCCAGGCCATCTTTAAGTAATTCTTTTCATATTATTGCTCATATGAGCATAATCTTTGATAAAACTCAAGTATATGTAAAATTATTCAGCTGAAAATCCAAAATTGTTTTCAAACACTTAAATAAGTGATTTGAGCCTGTGAAACTAATAAGAGATATGGCACTAATTTTATTAAAGAGAATATACAATTTGGTTAAAATTTAATGGCAGAGTTGAAATTAGAGGAATAGCCTCTTTTTTAAACAGGGGAGCTGGTAAAAATCACTGGTTTGTCAACATTTGGCTTTAATCTTCTTTAGGGATACGGGAAATGTCTAAGAGCTATTCTCATTCTGCACTCCAGATCAGATAATTTCTAAGTCATGCTGCAATTTTTACCTTTAAAGTCTGGGAAAAAGTATCCCAAATTCTCATTTTCTCCAGTAATGAGAGATCTGTCATAGGAATTACAAATAGTTGGCCTAAAAGTCAAAAGTACTATTTTCATTCTGGAGTGGAACTTTTACCATGTTTGCAAGATCTTGAAACCACCACCCCCCAAACAGTCTACATGCTGCCGAGATTTGCCTTTGACTAATCCTGTGGTTACAAACAGCAGAAGCAGCTTTAGCAGTCAGTGGGTGGGGACCCATCTTGATTCACACCAATTGCAAAATTTCTCCATGCAAAAAAGCAAGGACAGGGGCAAAAGCATCAAGATGACAAAGAACAGTAAGGTAAGAAGTAGTTATAAACTTATCCAGGGGAAAAACCCAGGCATTTATAGGTGAGATAGATACATTCTCTATTCCTGTGAAATGGCTTAAGTCCTGAATTTACAGCAACACTTTCGCAGCTCAGCTCCTGTGCTGTTAGCTCCATAACAATACTGAAACCACTAGACTTGGGTGGCATTAATAGGATTCCTAAGCCAATAAAACACAGCTGTTTCTGAGGATTTTAGGAGGCACCTTTACTGGGAAGCTCTGGAATATATTGCATGCTGTTAAGTTTAACGCTGGGTTTTAACTGAATTTCCTTGATGCCAGTCTAGTGAGTCAAATTCATTCTCAATGCCTTCTGCAATCCTCTCTTTGAGGCTCAAGCTGGGAACATAAACAGTCAAATGCAGAAAAGAGAAAAGCAGGAAAACAGTGTAAAAATCATGGATAGCTGTAAATAGAAAACAACATTAAAATGCCATAGAAATAATTGTACAGGTCTTTTTAATAAAACTTGCTCACTAATTAACCACTTCTCTGAAGTTTTCAATGGTATCTTTTCTTCAGAACAGCTGTGCAGAATCTCCCCTTGCTCTTCTTTGAAGCTGGTTGTTGGCTGTGGCAGGAGGCATGGCAGCAAACCCACTCCCCATGTGCCAGCAGCTGTGGGCTGTGTGCTGCCATGGTCGGTCCATCTGCCACCACCACCCGTGCCAGCACAAAGGGCATCATTATCCTGCACTGAACAAAGAGGTGGAGGAAGGAAATGCCTCTGGCAGCGAAGCATTCCTTCTTCCACTGCTCTTCTTTGCTTCTTCCTTTTCATCAGTGTTCAGTTCTCCATCTGCTCTCCAGGGGTGCTATGGCAAATATTGGGGAAAATGAACACTGCAACATAAGGGAAACCACTGCCAAAGAGACGTTCTTGGGTCATTTCCGCTCTTGCCCTGAGAGAGGAAGGTGAGTAAATTGGATCACTAGTCTGATGCTTCAGGTCTAAATGAAGGTGCACCCCAAGAAACATGGGGAGAGATTGAGGCATGTCCTTCTCTCTCAGAATCCAAAGAGCAGCTTTACAAAAGCTGGAACACAGAATTTTTTCTCTGCTCCAAATTGAGAGAGAGGGCACTAATATGGATTGTGTGAATTCATGGAACAGCTTGATTAAAGAGAGGCTGCTGTGTAACATGGCAAAAAACCCAAGTAGACTACACAAGCAAAAGTCAAAAGAAGCATCAGTAGAATTCTCACCCAAGAAGTGAATTAATTATAATTCAGTTTTAAATATATAAAGCCTAGTTAATTTTGAACAGATCAGAAACCCTAGATTTCAATTGTTGTTTCTTTGAGAGAAGATTGTTTCAACAGAATTGAAATTTTCAGGAGTAATACAAGGGGGAATAAAAATCAGATTTTCCAGAATATGCAGATTTCATTAACTGAAATATATTTCAATGGAAAATTTCTGAGTGTTGCCACCCAGCCTGGAACAATAGACACAAACCCTCCACTGCTGCCACTATCAAGCTCCTGCCAACTACATTTTGTGCACGGGATGCAGGAAGCAAGGGTCCCTGTCTAATTCTGCCTTCCACTTCCCAGGGCTGCCTCCAGGCCTCAGAGGAAGGCAGCCAAACTTTTCTTCCCCTTTCCTATATCACACCTCAGGATAGGACTGTGGAGCAGGAAGTGAAAAGAATCAGCTATCTCTCAGCTGACAGTCCTAAGCAACAGCAAATACCTACTCCGAAAACTGATAATCCATATTCTCCCTACCAAAAATACTATTTTTATTCCTCCATTAGTGGGACTAGAATGAGTCAACAGACAAACACGTTCTCTTTTTAAGAAAGGCATGACAAATGAAATTTCATCTTTATGTTGCAGATTGCCCCATTTCATCAAAAACAGCTTTGTTTTTAAGCTAACTAAGATGAAACATCAACATTACCCTTGGAAACCAAGTCTTCCCTGCCACTGTGGGAGTGAAACAAAGAGGGATTGAGATACAAGCTTGAAAATTCACAAATCACTTCAGCCCCAGACAGTTAAGGTGTCTAGAGATGAGGTCAACAGAGCACAGGCAGCTGAAAATTGAAGAACTAGAAAGCTATTGCAATTTATAACGATTAAGGATCTGACTCACTGATTATTGTTCTTCTTTTCCTCTTAGTAATGGAAAGGCAGATGAAAACATGGAAAGTCTTATGAAAACAAAGATAGGCATGCAAGCATAATTGAAGAAATGGACCCCTTGTTTCTGGTAAATAACAATCCCTCCTCTACATGCATTGGCTGAAGTACTGCAAGTTGGCAGTCAGGAAATGAATTCTTTTTGCAGTTACAGCTGGATAAATTCAATGCTGGGGATAAACTGGCCTCGAGCAAACTTATAAAAAAAAGTACTTCCTTGCTAAGTGATCCCAAGAGACATATGTCTCTACAAAACAGTTAAGGGGAAGCTGCTGACTTGCTCTCAGTGGGTTCAACATTTTGAAAATGATTTTGTTTCAGATCTTACAGAACAACTTACACAACAGACAGCAAGGAGATATTTATTTATTTATTTTTTTAATGACACTTCCTATTTGGAAGACTAAGAGATGGAATCAGTGGTACATCACAATGAAATTTTAATTATCAGAAGTTTGGCACCACAATAAATTTGACTGCATTGCTTTGACAGTGCACTCTGTCTCACAGAGACTTAAATTCACACACAGCCTTTAGCTCCATATCATGCAGTTTGGAGCTTGCCTCTCTACATGGTGCTGTTTTGGAACTGCTGAGGGAGGGAGCAGTCACTTCCCATCGATAGAGACCTCCTGGTAGCTTTCCCAGGGCAGCTGTCTCAGCCCTCCTGCAGCCACAGGGGAGAATGACTTACTTGTGTACTTCTGACTGAGGGCTGGTGGCTCTGGGGAGAAGCTCCTGCAGGATGAGGTGAGATGTGCAGCAGGCTATCACCACAGAGGGTTAAGCATCCCATGCACCCTCACTCTCCTCTACGTGGAAAAGCAGTGGGACAGCAAGTGCAGGAAACAGCTCCAATAGCTCTGTGCCAGCACATGGCTCCTTTTTGCCAACTGAATTCCCAGATGGCCATTAGCACCCAGCTATTTGACATGCATACTTTCAAAGGCCTCGGGGAGCAGAGTCTGCACACCTGCCAGATCCCTGTGGGGTAACGGCAGCCATGCAATGTCCCTTCAGCTCTTCCAGCAGGCTGGTTCACAAGTGGAGCAAACTTACAATTTTCAGTCCTTAATTACAGTGGCTAACCATATGCCAACATTTGATTCCAGAGGTGAGAAAATTCACTTGTCCATGTATTTTATATGTGCCTATGTTGTAAATGGCTTTTATATTTATTAGGGTAGGATTCTAAGTAGAAATCAAGTAGAGTAAGTTTAGAGGTGTTCTCATTTATGGCAAAAGAATTCTTGGAGATAGAGGCTCTAGGCTAAAACATGGTACGGAAGAGACAGCCATTCTTATTAGTCTCTGGTTTAGCCCTCACATGCAAAAGAAAGTGATTTGGAAGCAATTCAGGAGAAAACACTGCTTTAATAGTAGGGGCTAGAGATGAAGTATATTATTAACTCTCTGCATGTTCTTTCAGCACCTACTGTGCTATTCACAGTCACTTTGTTCAATTAGGACAGAGCTCTCCCTGGGGACTTCACCCAAGAGTAACCAGAGTTACTTAGGGCATCCCACAAAGAATAAACCTGAAGAAAGGACGTGGATAGGATTTGATCTGGAAGGAAGGTACAACTCTCTGCACGTAAGCAGAGCTGAAGAAATTCATGTATTCTTCCCAGATGACTGGGAGTGAAAATAAATAGCCAGTTATATTAATAAGGAAAGGCAGGTAACCAGAGAGACTTAGAAAATCACACCCACTCACCTGCAAGGAAGGAAAATTTCATGCTAAAGCAGGAAATACAATTGTTGACCTCCATAAGAGCTGGAAATAGCATAAGTCAAGTGAATTTGATTGTAGCTTCACAATCTATATAAAGAGAAGCCAATTTTTCTTTGACTAACATGCTTATATTTAGGATCCTAAATCTGTATTTGGAAACCTAAGGAACTGACCTGATTTTCTGAAGTGTTCAGCACCCAGTGAATGAGTGGAAACATTTTGAAGTGGCTTCTGCAGGAACTGCTGGATTCAAGAGCTTTGGGTGGAGAGAAAGAAATCAAAGTTTCATTCTATTTCTTAACTTTGTGCTTACAAAACTAAGACTTGCATTTTCAGAATTCATCACCTGCAGCACTGTCTGGTTTTGCTTTAACTAGTGTACTGCTAGAACTACTAAGTGTGTGGATATTAAAAAGCTTTCAAACTCTTTCACTATGACTTAAATAAGGATATTTAATACAGAGTAAACACAGACCCACTTGGCTGCAACCCTAGCTTGAAGTAGGAA
Organism: Parus major; assembly: GCF_001522545.3. NCBI lineage: Eukaryota > Metazoa > Chordata > Aves > Passeriformes > Paridae > Parus > Parus major. Next base: position 13,488,275 of record NC_031774.1, read on the forward strand.
TAAAATAATTCCTACAGCAAAAGCAAAGCTATATAAACAAAACCATGGCAAAGCCATATGAAAGTCAGGAGTAAACTACATTTGGGAATGCTCACATTATGTACAAGGAAAATTTCTGCTATCTCAGTTGAGGAAAAAAGAAGAGTTCTAACAATTTAGTAAACTGTGGGGGCCTGCATTTCCTGAAAATGGCCTTTCTCCAGCAGATACTAAAGTTTTGAGGTCACATTGCTGGTGTCATAAAAGGGCACTGGTATTAGTCTCCCTCTCATTCAGAAACTTCTTTATATCCTCTAAAGACCACAAGATGGTATAAACCTATTTGGAAAATATATTGTATAAACCTATAGCCTAGCAAATCCTTATCAAAACACAAGGATAATTCATGAATTACTGCTGTATTATTTCCTCTAGTGGCACTATAGCATAAAAATCCCAACATTCATGCTACACAATATTTGCAAGTGCAAATTTTTTAGTGGTACTGCCTTTGGAAGTTCTGTAAATTGGGAAAAGAAAAACATATATTGTCACTGAATTCCTGTTTTTATTTCACTGTGACCATTTCAAAGTTCTAGTGTCATCCATAATTTAAGATTTTGATTAAATGCCACCAAAAATATTTAAACACAGTCCTCTCTGCATGCCCTTCACAGTAGCATTAGGGTCCACAAATCTCAAAGATCTGCCTGATAAATGAGTTGTACATTAAAGCCACTTCTGAAAAGTGCACACTAAATTAGGAACCTTTCCACAGATACAAGATTTACAGGTTAGCACACTCTTCCTAATATGAAACACTCATACACACAGGGTACTATTACCAGAAGTCATGAAGCAAAGCTCATTAAACAAAAAGAAAATTGAAGTCTTACTTTTCTCAATGCAGAAATGTAACTACCCAGAACAAGAAACATATCAAGACTATTATTTCTAGCATAGAAATGTCTACAGGCCCCAAAAGCAGCATTGAGAACCCTTTATGGCACACTCTGCACAAATACAAGCTAGAGGTGGTCATTACCAGCAGTCATTACATTTGTCAGTGGACAGACAATGCAAAAAGTAGAGCAGAACAGAGACACATCAAATGAGATGAGTGAGGCATTAAATAGACTTCGAGGTCATCCCTCCTGCAACACCAGCAGCTTCTAACAGGTCAAATTTATCCCCCATATATGCTTGGGTCCTTCCTGTGTTTTTAGAGAGTGTGTGTGTATGAAGTGCTTTCAACAACTGTAACACAAACGAGTGAACACAACTGATTTTTCTGCAACAAATCCCATTTTTGAAGTGTTATCACCTGTTTCCAAATTCCCTATTGACCATGGATTGTCACTGTGCCCTGGCAAACGACTTTCCAGATTGTTCTATAGTTCAGGCTCTCTTCTTCTGAAAGCCTTTCTGTCTCTGGGGCTAAATTTCCAACAAGATTTTCAAAGTACCACAAGGAACATAATCACTTTACATATTTTTTCCATGGAAAGCATGTGACTCAAAGCCTGCCACCCCTCAAAGAGCTCAGGCTGGACTTTCCTTCTAATTCTGGCCAATGCTTACTTGTGCGGAGTCTTTGGATAAACTTGTCAAGCCCAAATTTGTACCTAATATACTGTTCATAACAATGTGCAAAAAAAACAGATGACCTGTAAGAAGTTAGGAAGCTTTTTATTTTTTTTACTTAGTCAACAGAGTTTTCCCTTAAAACAGCACTAGAAGAAATATATGATCATTATCTCTACAAATCAGTTTACTTATAAAACCAGTCATTCAGTGATCCTGGAGAGCTAGGACAAAAAAAGCCCCCCACATTCTAGGACTGGTGATGTACCAAAACACATGCACTGGCTAGACAGCACAATTACCTTGGAATTTCAGTGCTGCACAGTAGTGTGATACTTCCAGTACTATAGCCTTCAGGCAGTGTAAAGCAGTGATTTAATAGAGAAGCTGGCTATTAACAAACTTGATAGTCTTAAGACAGATGCCAAGTTCCACCATTAGAATTAAGGTCCCAGCTGGGACTGAAAGTTTCTTCCCTGGGAACCATTCAACTTAAAATTCAGCAGTGGCTGCTGTTTTTGCCTGCAGGCAATAAATAGCTCCCCACTATTGCCTCCTGTTTCTCAGAGCAGAGGAGAGCTCTCCTGCAGCCTCACCGAGAGGTGAATGCCTCATTGCCCCTCTAAAACTGGTGCAGAAGTGAGCACTCCTTTGCAGACCACAGCAGGGGCTGATGCACCTCCAGGTATCTGAGATATCTGGAGAAGAGGTTTGAAAAGGAAAGGAATAAGAAGGAAGCTGTAACTCCTTGCTTTAAAGGCATTTCCTAATGCCATCCCACCAAAGTACAGGACAGCCCAAACCACTTCTGTCCCCAGGATTAGCAGGAGGTGCTGCAGAAGAGAAGGGATCTTGGGGATTTCTAAGTCACACACACAAGGCCCAGAGGAAATGCATCATGAGTAGATTGGTGTTTACAGAGATTATGTAGCACTGATTTGTTGCCCTGAAAATTAACCCTTCTGATCTTGTTTTCATAGTTGTAGGTAGTTATTTTCCCAGGAAACTAACTGTAAACATAGCTGTTTACATATTCCTTCTAAGAAATGTCTTTTGATGGACACTTCCCATGACCAGTGTGATTGGGAAGGTGGTAACTTAGTTATCTAATCCCTGGTCATTGTCAAGAATCTATAAATACTGGAGTAAGAAAAATAAAGGGCTTTTTTCTTTCCTATCATACCATTGAGATGTGTCCGTGTGAATCATTCTGTGTCCTTTAGTGACACTGATTTGTCCTCTAAAATGCAGCAAAACTTTCCATTAAATTATTGACTCATCTAGAAAGGAACCTGCTAGAAAGGAAGTAGATTATGGTGTTCAAAGGTGCAAAAGTTAAATGACAGTTCTGCCTAACTGGAAAACAAATGGATTAAAGTCCACACAGCAATGCCCAGAGCTGACCGTCTTTCATTCCATCTCCCACATAAAATATCTACTCAAAGGTACAGAAATAATCACTTTATCACCAGAAACCCAGTGAAACAATAACGATCTAGACTTCAAGAATTAGCTGCCTGTAATTGTCCTTCATATTGTATGTCAGCTATTTCCCAATGGACTTTTGAACTGAAGCCCACAAATCCCAGCGCAGAAAGAGGATGAGCATCACCTTCAGAGACAAAGCTGCCCATGCCTGGTAAAAAGCCATAGAACTTAACCTTCTGTACACTGCAAAGGGGCACTTTGTGGTACTTAAATTGGTCCAGTATGTCGCAGTGTTTCAGACTGAATCTTTGAGCCAAAGGGAACTTCTCTTAGGCAAAATTGCTACAGGACTGAGATCTGCCTGACTGAAGCACCAGTCTCCTCCCCTCTTGATGGCACAGAATTCCAGTGTAAAAACAAAAAGGACACAGAGAGTGATTTCCTCCTAAAGACACTTCAATACCAATAAAGAGAAGTTGCAAATAGGCAGCCAAGTTCTGTTTTCTCCTGGGGTGCATCTGCTCAGACAGTTCTTTAGGGCACAAACAGGACTGGCAAAGTCTATGGAAGAACAGCTGACAGCAAGACATTACTCAGGAGAATGCACAGATGTTACAAACACCTACGCTTCATTCCAAAATTAACTTTTTTATTAGCAAACATTTGATGGTCTCAGGTCTGTCTGCCTTAGAACAACAGTCTGCTTTTGAATCAGGAAAAGTTACTTATTTGTTCAGGCAATTTGATCTTGGAAGATGCACATACAATATTTACTGGAACCAATGGACAGAGGGGGAAACAAAGTGCTGTATACCATGTACTCAACACCACTAATTACTGCTTCCCTCGCTTACAACAACTGAGTAGAGAGAGTTATTTATTACATACAATGCTGTGTACTGGATGTTTCAGGTACAGGGTTGAGTGGTAAAGTCATTCCTATGAAGTTCTGAAGGCAGCCTTCCTACCACTTTTAATATTTACTTATGATCCCAAGGTTTAGGGTTTCCTAGGTTGATCTTATATGTGCCTTGCACTGTCTTCCAGGATATTTGGTCAGACTCTCGTCTGATATAAGTGAACCTGGCAGCACTGCAGGGAAGAGAATGATTTCCTCTTCCACCGGCTGAGTGTCTGGCACACACTTTATCCTAATTAGTATTCATCCTTAGGCCTGTTGAATTTATGGGATATAGCTACCCATGGAAATCCTAATTGTTTAGAAGCTCAATTTCTCTTGTAGTCTGCAACTCTCACTGAGAGCACCTTAATTATAAAAAAACCCCCAAGTCTATAAAATTAATTTGTTCTCAGTAAGCTGACACTATATAAGCTAATATTTTACTAACTTGAAGAGTTCCGTAAAGATTTAGGACATTTTCTAAAACCACTGAAACAACAAAAGAGTCAAAGTCCAATTATTAGAAAGTGACACACCCATAGTTCCACAGATGTTCTCTCCACAGAGAAATATAGTCTAGCCTTCTGTCTTTAAATTACTCTTCAACATCTGAGTCATTTGGGCACATTTAACATTTTTAAACAAGATAAGCACACACACAAAATACTGTAGACTTTCAAAATCACAGGGCAAAACCATTCACAAATGAAGAATACTCAGGAATTCTGTATGCTCTCTCCCATCTCATGCCAACATTGTGACATAGTATCTGATCTACAAAAATATTCTACATTTTCATTCTGTAGTCCATAGGTTGTTTACTTTTTGTCCCAACTTCCATTTCTTTTAGGTCACTGCTTTCTCTGCCTCTTCTTTCTCACTTTCCTTTGTTTACCCAATTTTTTTCCTTTTAGCTCCACCCAGGAAAAGAAAATTTTTTTCAAAGGCCAAGGACAAAGTCAGGCCATTTATAACTTGGGTGACTTGCACAGCTCCTAGGCACAAATGCCAATTTCAGTATCTGGTCAGAGTGGACAACACAGCTGGAACTGTTACCAGCTTCTTGAAGCCTGGTTCTTGATTTTAGACATGCAGTTGTGACTTTTCTCTTTCCTCTCCCTGTCCCAACATTGTGCCTATTGTGAAATTTGAGTGAGATCTTTATTTCCAGCTACCTTTCCAGAGGAAGCCACTGAGGCAACATACAGGATGAAAATTTTAGGAGAAAGTACCACCAAATTAAATGTCAACACAATTTCCAGCACAAAGGCACACCTACATATAGTGCAAGAATCTTCATTTTTTAGAAACGTAGTTTAGAAGGCAACCAGCCTTTCAAAATGACAGATCTGCAGCTCAGGCTGAATGAATATATTGGATACCACTGCAAAATAGCATTTCAAACTCTCAGAAAAAAAATTAATTTGCTTTCATTTGCAGTCAAAGAACTCAAGATAGTATGCTACACGAATTCCAGTCCCATGCCAAACCTCATATGCTTCTTTCTCTTTCTATCTCAGATACAATCACATAAAACAGATTTAAAAAAAAAGAGAGAAGCTGTTTTTAAAAATGCACATTTACTGTTAGAAAACACTAAGTCTGTGACAAAAAGTTAGAAGGTAGTAGCTTCCACCAAGGATTACCTTCATAAAAATCAAATGCTTGGTTCACACCGGGAAGTTGGAGTGATTCATGTGAAGTTTTCTTCTGTGAATGACAACTAATTTCTAATGTATATTTTTTTTTCTGGGAGAAATAGCTGCTGTACCCTATAGTTAGAATTGATTCAAAGATTTTTTCTGGATATCTCCAATTTGAGTGCTATATGTTTTTGCTTTAAAAAAAATACGTAAGTGCAATGTTTTTACACTGGTGCAGGACATTGATCTGGTCTAACACCCCTGCTCAAGCAGAGTCACCTGGAGCCAGATCCATGGGAACATATCCAGGCAACTTTTGAATATCTTCAAAATATCTGCTCTATCAGCAGCCTGATCCAATGCTCAGGCAAAGTGTTTCTTGATGTTTAAAAGGAAGTCCTCCTTTGTTCCAGTGTGTACCTGTTCCCTCTTGTCAGTGGTGCCCAGTGACAGGACAAGAGCCTGGCTCCATCCTCCTTGTGTGCTCCCTTCAGGTATCCATATTCATCAACAGCATCCCCCCCGTGTCCTCTCTTCCCCAGGCTAAACAGTCCCAGTTCTCTCTGCCTTTACTCACATGAGAGATTAGCTATTTCCCTAATCTTTTTTCAGATTGAGACATTCCACAATACAACTTTTTTTTTTTTTTTTTCATGGTAAAACCACTAAAAATGCTTACCCAAACTACCTAAGCATAGCCTTTAATTCAAAAGCACAGGAGCTTATTTCCTCTGAATGCTTCATAGCCTACACTACTTCAGGGATGTGCAAGGAAGAACACAACTTCTCCAGAAAAGAGTACTTCAAAACAAATAATCATATTTTGCAAGTTTTATTTTCACCCTCACCTCCCCATATTTAAAAGAGAACTTTTAAGCAGAGGGCATATATAATTCATTAAATCTATGTTTTGGATACTTGCAATTAAGCTGTGAGGATACATTTTTTTCATCAGAGCAAAATTATTTTAATAGCCATAATCAACACAATCAAATATAATCAGCCTGACAAGATAATAACATTTTAGAATCATTGACAATAATTTTCTGCCTTGCCAGCTCACATCTATATGAAGATGATTACCCCCAGAAAAGATGTGTGACTTCAAAGGTTTTGACTTCTGTTTCAATACAGTGTTAAGTTATGTATTTTTATTTTTATTCTTCTGTATCCTCACCTTTCCCTATCTCACTCTTTAACTTTTTGAGAGATGTACTTTTGGTCTTGTCCTTCATGCTCTACATTCTCCTCCTCTTTATGCATATCTATAGTTTTATGCAAGTGGTTAGGATAATACATGGACAGTATTCAACAGTCTTCAGCATCATAAACCTCATGAAAAGTGAGGGAAACAGGTTTGGTTCCTAATGTATTATTTTGGATTTTCCTCCAAATCCACACACCAGCTTTCCCAGTTTATTGTCAACCATGCCCAAGACATGTGTTGGCCGACTTCTGTTTCCATTCTATTCTAAACACCCCTCCAGTGTTATTACTTGGAATCTGTCACAACATGAGTATCATCTCCTACCCTTCACCTGCTCAGTCTCCCATGAATCCTGCTCCTCTGTCTTGCTGTCATTTTCATTGCACTCTTCTACTCAGTCCCCTTACTCCTACCCTGCTCCTTTAGGGGGTCTTTTTTTTCCCCACTAGGAAGCAGCAACACTGAATTCAAGCTCACTTTTCTTTCTCAAGTCTCTTATTTTGAGCCGGCTCACACTCTTCAGATTCTTCTCCTCCCTGCCTGTGGCTCAGATATTTGCTTGTCTTCAGTTTCTCCTAAGCTCCTCGTCTTTGCTCCTGACAGCCCTTAAGTCTTTTCTTCTACCTCTGCCTTTCTCCTCTCTTTTTTTAACTAGAACAGCTTGTCTTTCCTTGGTCAAAAAACACTCCCTTTTTCTTTTTTCAAATCTTTAAAATTCTCTCAGGAAACCTTCCTTAGCTTTTCAACATAAAGCTGGAGTGTGTTGAATTTAGCAATGCAACAATCTTTGGAAGGAGCAACTTCCCAATGAAATCTGAGCCCAGACATCTCCAAAAGATGCTTCACACTCCAGCAGGGAGACTCCACTGCATCTAAATACTGGATAGACCTTAAGTCCATCTGCAGTAGGTCAACTTAACTTAAGACACAAAATATATTATTACTATAATAATAAAACATTAATACTACAATTGCAGCTTTGATGTTGAGTGCTTTCAGAGGCAAAATATTCCAAGAAGGCACAATTTCTTACTGCCTCCCATTCACAGGGCATTTTCCAAGCTGAGATAACTTTCCATGAACAGATAGTTTTTCTAAGCAAAAAAACCCAAACTTTAAACTTTGTTTCATAGCGTTCTGGGCCCCAACAGTTACTACTGTTCCCAAAAATGTGTATTCATATACTTTCATTAATGAAATGATAATTTATGGTATCCACAGTAGTTTTGTAGTTATGGCTGAAAAAAGAAAGACCAAGACACTACAATATACAAGATACAATCCTGTCCTGAAGGCAAGGCTCTATATTTTGTTCTTGAAGTAAATCTAATGGTTCCAAGGAAGAGAAAATGTAACTGGGTACTCAGTAGCTTTCATAACAGAAAGTTAAGGAGAAAAAGCCACTTGCTCTTGTTTAAATAATCATGATTGCTGAAGGAAGTGGAACTAGGTTGATTTGCAGCCTGTAGGAAGCTGGTCTTCTGTCTTTTCTGCAGTCTGCAGTTATTCAACAAAACATGTAGCTGTTCGCCTCACCTTTTGAAGAAAACAATTCTATTCAAAACCATAAGATACAGAGCCATGGCAGGGCATGGTTTCCTACTGAGATGACAAGTGGAAAAGGGAAAGTACAGGAAGGAGGCAGGAGCATTCAAAGTCTATACTAAAGACCAGCGTAGTTGTTCTTCAAGGAAACATCACCATGTTTGTGATTTATCTGTTGGATATACTTCTCATGGACACAAAATTTCATTAAACTGTTAGACCTATGAAAAAGTGACAGGTCACTATCAGACCCATATTGTCCTATATTTTTTTATTGTTGTTTGGGAAACACAGAGCTACCAGAGGCAGTGCAAGAAACATGGGCAGTTTTCTAGGGTTGTTTGTCTTTTCTAGTCATTTAATATTAAAAAAAAAAAAAAAAAAATCTTTAAATGCTTGCAAACAATAACATTTATTGATTATTATTGATTCTCCCCTATGGTGAATGAGAATAAAGAGTATGATGGAAGCTGTCTGGATATAAAAACTGATGACAGCAGTTATAATTCTTGGCTATAATTCCCTTTTTGCTAGAAAGTGTTTTTTATGAAATCCTGTTGCCAAGAACAGACCTAAGCTTTCCCGTCAGCTGGTTTTAATTTGCAAGAGCATCTGTACTAAAAGCTCAAAACACTACAAGCTAAAAAGGTCTGGACTGTGATTTTGAGGGGCGTTGATAATGCATGGTGAAAGTGTAACAAAAAGCTTCAGATGTAAAACACTTCTCAGTATGTGAATCACTTCCATCTACAGGTCCTTTCCCAAGCTCCATGCCTGCTTCTTCCTCCTTTGCCATCAGCCCTGATAATGACACGAACCTTTGCCTGTGCCAGCATGAATGAGACATTTTATTGCAATTAGCTGCTGCATTTATTACTGACAGCGTCTTCCCCAGACAGATGATCAATGCAGTTATAAGCATAGCAAGACATAGTGAGATATGAACTATATCTAGTTTAAAGTCTGCATAGGCCTGTCAAAAGGTAAGAAAAACAGAAGTAGTATGAATCACATTTTACCAGCAAGTATTGAAAATAGACCAAGACACTGCCAGAAGGAAGCTTGTTGCAGAGCTATGAAAAAGCCTTTCCATCATCTGAGTCTTGGCCCAGCACTTTGAGTGACTGTGTACTTACTTCATTAGAGGCTTTTGTGGGTGGGAGGATCTTGAAGTGAGGAGGAGGGTAGCATGGAAGAGGACATTATGCATTGCTTCTTGGGCCATGAGCTAAGGTAATTTATAACAGCATTACCTAATCCGAGTTTTTCAGGATTTTTTTTTTTTCATTTGTTTGGGGTTTATTTTCAGCAACACAAAAAGTAACAAGAAGATATTACAGTACCCAAGGAGACTCAAAGGTACATAGCAGGCAGTCACAGCCCTAAGAGTTCCTTTGAACAGGACAGCACAGTAACAGACTGGATTGTATTCTTTGTAAAATACATATATTTCATGCATATGAAGTGATGGAGATATAGATATTTTTAAAACCACAGAGATGTGGGTCTGTCAGACATTTTACAGACTCAGGCCAATGTCAATACAGTAGCACAGACTCACATTCTAGATATGGTTGCATTTGCAAGTTTTCTTTCTTTCCAAGGTATATAGAAGCAGATGTACATATCTACCTACTATAAGGAAGAAATATCATAATTTAATACTAGAATACCTCAAATTACGAGGCCAAAAATAAAAAAATTCCTGTCTTTATTTCCACTTGATTTCCATTTACTTACTTACAGCTGTCTTTAGACAGCTGCTGGAAATGGTATTTTTCTTGTGCCTCGGTTTCTTCCTTGAGCCAAGTCAGCCATGGGAAGAAATCAAGGCATGACTTCAAGTTTGTTTCCTTGTTTAAATAACTCATTTCCATCATTCTAGGGAGGTTCATGACCAAAGTCATTGCAGTCATTCTGGAGACAAAACAAGTAATTAACTTACATCCTCAGCCTGGCCAAATGGCTTGACATAAATAACTTGTTAAAACACAGTCTACCTCTAAGTATATCATCAGTGACATCCATGCAGGGACTTAAAAATATGTTCTGAACCAAAAGAATTAAACCTGCCAGCTAAGATGAAAGTTATCAGTCCTAGCTTGGATTCTTAATAGTCCTCTAGAACACAAGACTTCGCCTAAAATTTGAAAGCTACATGTTTACCTTCAAACTCTTTCTCTGTTGTCACCTCGATTGCCTGGTGTGGCACCTGGCTCCTAATTAGAAAGGCATTTCAGCGTGGCCAGCAGCAGTCCTTGCATTACACGTTCTGAAACGTTTAGCAGAATGTTAACTAGGTGCTGAAAGCCAGGTGAATTCACAGCACCACTGAAGCTCTTATTAAGCAGCAGCAGCACTTTCTCAAGGCAGGTGGAAGGCAGAGAAGTCAGAATGGGAGCAGAGAGGGAAGGCAATGCTATGATTAGTGGAGCCAGGGGACTGGCACAAAACACCAGAGAGAACCCCAAGAAAGCATAGGGAAGGAAAGAGAATAACAGGGAAAGATAGGCTGACCACTGTATCTTTATCAAAAGCCCAAAATTCTAAAATAAAAAGAGGAAGCAGGGGGAGCAATCATTTCTACCCTACTCACTGGAAACTGCAAAAACAGGAGAACTCGACCAAGGATGAGATTTTACCAGTTTTCATTGTACCAAGTCAGATCGTCAGCCCGTACAAGTCAACACAATGGAGCTTCACTCACACACAAAACCCCCAAACCAGCACAAATAATTCACTCCCTTCACACCCTGCCCCCAGCTTAGATTATGAACTCCTCAAATCCATTCCAAAATATTTGTTTTCCAAGCAATTACATTATGAAGGTGCACTGGTGTCACTTAGAGATGCCCCATGCACTCTGACAATATTAAAATTCAATTCAGCTTAAAAATTAGAAAAATACAGTATTAAGAATGGTTTTGAACAGAAAAAGAAAACCTCCATGAGTAAATGCTGACATTCACATATTTGGTTTCATAACAGAAAAAAAATTCTAATTTTCTCTGTAAGTAACATGTCTTTCAGTAAAACCTTCAGTTTTTAAAAAGCTTAAAAAAAATGTTTTCTGAAGCTAAAAAAAGAGCTTTGCTGTTTCAAAATGGAATTTGCTTTTCTAAGAGAACCAACCTATTTTTGGTTTAATACTCCAGAATATATTTGTGCATTTATGACTATCATGAAGGTAGACACCCCATTTCTAGGGAGGATGGCTTCAAAATATGAATTGTGAATTTAAACTGTCACTAAAATGTAGCTATATTTAAAATCACTTACACTGGTCTCTAATCTGCATGCTTTATTAACTTTTCATGCTTTCTGCTTTATTAACAGCAGAAACATTTTGGCCAAAATCTGCAAAACTCCCTTTTAGTTGTGTCTGCCCAGCATGACAATATAATCAAGGTGAACCCCAAATTTTTGCAAGTGCTGTATACATTCCTCTCCTGTCAGTTGGGTGCTTCATCTTGCTGCATGTAAAATCCAGTCCACAGGTCTTGGTCTTGTACCACGGCAGTTTTATAAATGGGTTTCTACTTAATGATCATTTTGTTGGAATTGGAAAGGCCTGTGCACAATACCACTGCTCAATTTTCAATGAAACCTCTATGGCTGACAACAATGTCTTTAGTAGAGAAAAAAATTAGGCTTGGGTCCTTAGTCTTAGTGTGTCTTTATTGTTTTAATACACCAGACTCATTTTTCCAGGTCAAAATAGTATCTCATGCTTGGGAGCTGAGAATGGAAGACCTGAACATTTAAATCCTTGCACTGCCTGAGCAGACATCAGTTTTGGAAAAGCAGCTGAATGTTCATGCTACCCTGCAAGAAGTTTAGGCAACTGAATATGAAAATCTGCTTCTAAAATGAAACAAATCTGCTAATTTTGTGAGAAGAGTTACTAAAAATATTGGAAAAAAGGAGTGGAAGTCCAAAATATGTTCAGTAGATAAGCAACTGCTCAGATCTTCTGCCCTTTATCAATCTAAGCAAGCATTTAATAGTGAGATGGAATATCAGAGGAGATTAGGTTGAACAGAGATAAACTTGGAGGTAATTAGAAATCATGCTTCATGTTATTCTTCTAGTAACAGCTGTTTTGAAATATTGCTATAGGGATGATCCCACTGCAATGCTGGCTTTTGAAAGCCTTCCAAATCCTGTAAAATGTATTAATCTGTGACATTCATATGAATAGCACAGACAAATGAAAGCAATTACTTTCTCCTCTTTGTTCTGATTTGTTATCTTGGTTTGATGTGGAGAGCCTATGCCAAATATCTATCCCTGATACTTCTATGATTTGATTTCAGATTTATTTCCTTTAAATTATGTGGTCTGTTTTGGGGCTTCAGCTAATGGAAAAACAAAGACAGCAAAATAACTTCACTATATAGGAAAAAATATAACTTTCTTCCTTCAATTATCCCCCAGGAACCCTGGATTTGGAGGTCTCTATTAAGCTAATTGTTGAAATAAAAAACAAACAAACAAACAAAACACAAACAAACAAACAGGGATGGGAATTAAGAAAAAGGTGAAAGATGTTTTTCTGAAGTATTGCAAAATCTGCTATCATAGGCTGAACAAAAGTCAGAGGGGAAGGGGAAAATGCTGCATGTCATAATTGAGATAGATTTGTGGAACTAGTCAGGAGAACTGCAGCAGAGCCTGCCTGCAGAATTCCTGAGCCAAACCAGCAGATATCCTGCCTACTTTGGTTTTTCTTTCATTGATTAAGTGCAGTTAAGAAGAAAGAGGCTGTTCTTTCTGTCCTGAAGATGCAACACAGCAGGGCTTGGGTGTGGGGGCATGAGGGGTAATGGCACCACAGGCAGCTCCTGCACCTTTTACAGCTGAAGGATGCTCTCAGAGACATTTTAAAACCACAGCCAACCTCAGGCTGACCCACAGCACAATGCCACAGCTCTGTTAAAGCATATAGAGGATGCTTGAAATCCCCAGGGGCCCTGCTAAATGTAAACCCTGTTTCCTAAGGATATTGGTGAGCTCTGCCTGGCCAACCCAGCAGGGCTGGGGAGGAGAGAGAAATGAGGTATACCCAGTCCCACTTCACAGTGACAAGGACATGCAGGCTGCCGCAGGTGCTGCCAATCTTGGAACTGGATTTGGCTTCCCATTCCACAGCAGCAAGACCTTTCTTCTTTGGGAAGCACCTAGAAAAGCCTGACAAAGCCTTCACCAGCCATATATTTTATTATATATATGATATATGTATATATTGAGATAATAGAAAGGAGACTCGTTTTCTAAAAAGTGTAAGGAGTTGAGAGGAGAGGACTGTGATAAGGAATGACCTAGAAGAAGTCACAGGAAAAGCAAATTTAGAGTTGGGTCTTGGAAGTCTCAGAGCCCAAAGCTCCTCGTTCTTACTCCTTGTTTTCTTCATCTCTTTAAAGCAGCCACATTGACCTGGCTGTAATTTGGATGCTAACTTTTTCTCTCAATATCCAATTTGTTAAGAAAGAGGAAAAGAGAGAAAATGTTTTCTTTGAAAATCCTTCTGCCTGCATCCTCCTTGAGAAAGTCAACAGGCCTGAGAGATTAGTGGTATCACAGCTACATGGACCAGTACCTCATAAATACAAATAAATCAGTGACCTGAAGCCACACTTGCTCAGCACAGTCCCAAACCTTGCTGCCAGTTTTTAAAACAGAAAAATATTTGATCCAAAAGGCCAAATTACTTTGGATCGTACCCTAAGCCCACAGCATATCTTCTGTCCCTGGCACTTTGAAACAACATGTGAGGGGCAAGGCTTCCAACAGCCCTGGATCAAAACTCGAACAAATGGCAGAAAGTGAAGGGGCAGTCCAGGACAGGAGAATCTGACAGATGCAAGCCTGTTGGGAGTGCTGTTCTCCATGGGCACAGCCAAGAAGACAGGAAGAGAGGAGGCATGAGCAGGGAGGAAGTGGGGTGAGCACACCGGCATTAAAAATAAATCATTGTGTCACATATAGTGTACAAGGCTTAAAGACTAGTGTTTGCTGCTGACAGGGTTTTTAGGGAGGTTTTTTGTTGTGGCTATTTTTTCCCCCTTTTTAGTGCATACATCACATTACCCCAAAGTGACAACTCCAGTCATCCGTGCTGCCAGAGCAGCAACCCTGCAGATCCCCTTCTGTATATTCTGCTTGCCTGCGCACCCTGACACTTCCTTCGTGACAGCTCTGGAGACCTCAGGACACGACCTTTCCCTAATGCATGCACAAGCTCCCAGTAATGCTGATCATCAGTCACCCAGGCAAATCAAGCCTCCCCCACACCCTCCTTTTTTAACTTTTTTTTTTTTTCTTTTTGAGTCCACAGCAGGTATCCTTTCATGAGAAATTGGAATCCCATGTTGCTAAGTCACTCAGTCTTTCACTACATGCTGGAGAGGATGTCTGATGTTTCTGTCTGCTGGTGCTATTCCTGGCCCAGTTTTCTCACAGAACCTTTAGAAAATGACATCCAAGAAGTAGATGTTCATAGTCTGCCACAGAACGCAAGATTAGGTACAGAGGAATAAAATTCATGACTGGATTCTCACATTAGATTCCTGTTTTCCATTATTTCACAACACCTGAATGCATCTCTTTGCATTTTGCATAATTAGGCAGAGTCAGATTTTACAAGGAATCTTCAGAAATCACATGCCCCATCCCACTTAGCGGTGAAGAGTGCTGGGTTCCTAATCCACTGAAGTTCCTTTACAAAAATCCCAGCTAACACCTCAAGTCTTTTAATCTATTTCTAGGGATTGTCATCACCTGCAAATTTGAACAAACCCAGAATTTTCTGAATGACTCATCCCTATAAACAGGGAACAGCAAAAACTCAGCTCCCATTGCAGGAGAAAAGCTAAGAGTACCCCCTAGTGTTCTGGGTGCAACCTGAAAGCCTGGCCAGAGCGAAACCAGAGACAAGCTCGTTTTAGAACACGGCCTTTAGTTGCTTGGCATCCATTGTTTCTCTCTGAAAAAGGACATCTATTGCAGTGTGATTGCCTGAATGTGCCTCAAAACCGTCGTGTACCCACACCTTGGTGTGTCACCACTTCCAAGTAGAGGAATTAATAACCACCCTTATGATTTAAATACACACCTGTGGATTTACACCAATGAACATTTCTTTGCATTGGCAATGGTTTAAGGGTGTTCCCAGTCACCTAGAGCTGCTCAGGTAACATGCAAAAATCATTTGAGTTTGGGTAACTCAACAGATTTTGATGCTTTATGGATCTCCCATGAGAGTCGTGCGTCTTAATTAATCTGTCAAGTGCTTCAATATCCACAGAGAGAAGGTGCAGTACAATGCAAGACAAGATTATTTATAACTCTCCCTCCTTCCTGCACACAAAGCCACATTACCTTGCATTAAATCCTTTTTTAATGACAGCAAAGTTAAAAAAAAAAAAAAAGGTGCAACTTCTGCTAACTGAATCCATTCCAGACACCTGTTTCTTGCCCTGCCAGGTCAGGAGACCAGCAGGTTCTGCCATTAACCTCCTGCTGCTTGAGCTCAGCAAATCTTTTTGCTTCTCTGGGCTTCTCTTCCAAGTCATCTCTCTAGAGTTCTTCTTCCTGTCAGGGAGTATTACCATGTGCATTTACTAAGTAGTAGTAATAATTTTGTCAATAACAAAGGAAATTTATTGTTAATCATAACAGCAGTCTTAATATACTTTGTCTTCCTGGCTTTTTCTGGAATAACAACAACTGGAAGGCAAGTTTAATTTAAATCCAGGGAGACATATGTGGAGTGCAGCACCCAGCAATATGTATGCAGATGATAACATGCCTGAGCAGCCTGGCCAATACAGTACTTGCAGTAGCCCATCCATCAAGGCTTAAGTTATAGCAGATGATGCAAATTTAATGATTAAATATAAAAGCTTAAAATTCCAGCTAGTAGCAGCAGTTTATGAGGGGGTAGGGGAGGGCAGTCATGAAAGCCTGTCACCTAAACTTCATCTTAGACTGGAAAAGTATCTTCCTGGAGCAAGGCAAGCGTATTAATAATGCAGCAGTGCCAGCTGAGGGAAACGGCTGGTTTGTAAAAGCAATTCTGACTGTAAGGGTCCAGGAAATGGAATCTCAACAGGATAAGCCACATTTACAAGCTCCTGCTAAGATGGCTCCTTTAGCAAGCCAGAAAATAACTTACAAACAGATCACAGTTTGCACTTTGGCAGCCCACTTAGTGTGTGCTCAAAGTGCCCAGTCTGGAGGGGAATACTCTGTAATTATAGAGCCAGTGCAACCTGTGCAGGCCAGGCCACCAAATGCCTCTTGTGGGTCCTTCAGAGCTTCTGGTTCTGTAGGGCATGACTTTAACACAACGCTCACAGTGGCTTTTATTGCAGACCCTGTAAGATGCAAATTCAGCACTTCCTGTGATTTTTTCTGATTACTGATTTCTGGATGTTTACTTTTTCCAAGAGATTGTTTTGCAATTTTGCTGTGATTTTAGTCAGTCCAAATCGCTTTGCTATTAGGCTCTCATTGCCTGTACTTAAACTCTCAGTGCAGCTCTGTGGTGTTTAAAACCAGGAACTGAAATGGAACACTGTCTGAAGCAACAGAAGATGAGCTGGAATCTTCTGGTTTTCCCTGAATCCAGGGTTCACTGTTGCCCCTCACCTGTTTTCTTTTCCTGGTCTGTCACATGAGGTAACAGCGGTTATCCAGCAATCTCAGAAGTAAATTGTAAGGACCAGCTTGTCAACACTCACTTAAATCCACATAAATTGATTTGAGCAGAGGAAGCAATCAAATGCTGAACAAGATTACTGCTGTGGTACCTAAATGGACCCTAATATTGTCTTGCCAACCTATAAAGATACACACAAGATCAAAGCTCTGTTGTTTAGTTTGTTTGTTTGGTTTTTTTTAATGGGCCTGCATAAGGGTTGTTGTCACCTAACACACAAAATCTTTTGGAAAAATACAGTATCTACCCCTAAACATCTTGAAATATAACTAACCACTCCACAGTGCATAAATAGTCTGTTGTGGGTGCTCTCTATTATAGTCAAACACAGGAAAGTGAGGAGGAAGGGAAAATCAGTACATACTGAGACCACCTCTCTCCAGAGTTACCAGGTTGCAGTGTGCCAACTGTAGATTTCTCTGGAAATCTGGATTATTTTTTATTACCCCACTATTTGGTGATCTTACTTCACTTTTTAACTGGCCCATTCCTACTACATGCTTTACTACATGTGGCAAGGGTTGGTGTTTTTGTATTGCTGCACATACTCGAGCTCAGCAGCACCAAGCAGCGTCCCAGGAATAATGGGAGCGTGCTCCATGTTCCATCAGGTGTACATACCACAGTGTCTGAATATGTGTGTCCCCACCCAGGGTTACACAGCCCTGAGCAGAGCACAACACAGCCATGGTTTGCTCTCCTGTCAGGAATCTGAACCCACAACAAGCATGAGGCTGGCATAAAAAGATAATGCACCTTTTCTAGCCACACTGAACACAGACAGGCAAATGGAATGTGTACCACCACTTAGTTACACTCCAATTCCCTTGCATATGCCCACTGCTCCAGAGTATATTCACAGACTGGCCACCCTTCTCTGCTGCTCCCCCACCACACAATGCACAGAAATTGCTGCTTCAATTCCACACTGAGCCCCTCTGACTCTTAGTGACCCTCATGCCAAACTCCACACTGCTGGAAATTCTGCTTTGGTTTCAAGGAACATTGAGGAAAGAACATTTTTGTTAAATGGAGTCACACAACAATTTATCAAATGCCGAATTTCTCACATCATTGCGTGACATCAATTTTCTGTGATAATATCTGCAAATATGCAGGATGCTGGGAGGTGGTGGATGGTGTCAGGCAGAAGGCATATGAAATGAGAACTTGTGGATCAGGGATAGCTGATTGAATCTCTCTGTTGAGAGACAGGATTCAGGAAGTCTGTAGATTTCTGAAGAGTTTCTGTATCTGCTGTCAAATACTAATTTTTGTGTATACAATTTCAGCAGTTTTGGCCCTGTTTCACTGACCCCTCCTCCTCTCCACACCAATTCCAGTTTAACAGGGATTACTAAGGGTACAGCACATTGGGAAAACACAGGACTTCTCCAGCTAACAGCTAAGAGGGATGCCTTACCTCAGACTCAGTGGAAGATCGGTGCAGATGGTTGTGGAGCTTCATTAAAGGAAAGGGATACACGAGATCATGAAGAGCTATTAAGCTTACATATTTCTCCCAGCTTATCAAGATGATCAGTACACAAGCAAAGCATTAGCTATGAGGTTTCTGCCTTCTGGTACCTGCTGTCAAATGCCCTAGATTGGCTGGTGTAAAACTAATGCCAGCTGTACCCTAATAAAGAAAAAGGCCTTGGACTTTACATGCATAACCAAAACCCAAATGACACTATAAACCTGCTGTTGTGGCATTTGTTCTCTCAAGGGTATTACAGTTCAGCATAAACTGGAGGACAACAGAGGAAGATACAGATATCTTTGTTGCACAGACATAAAAAACCCATGAAAGCCAGTATTTTGAAGATTAACTCAGTAATGCCAACTTGCTATATGAATTGTGAAGTAGGAATTGGCTAGCAAGAATAGTATATGCATCTTTGTTCTCTCTCTTTCACCTTAAAGAAAAAAATAAAAAAAATTAACAACTGCCAACTCCCCACCTCTCTCCCACCAGGAACTGGCTGCTTTTCTCTATCACTGGCCTTATCCAGTCCTGACTGTGCCCAGGAATTCACTGCCTGTCTCACTGATGGTATTTCTCAGCAGTCCCTCATACATATGGGACATCATGTTCTGCCCTCAAGAAACCCGCAGCATGAGAGTCAGGAATCTGTTTTAAAAGGTTAGGTATTCCCCGACCAGGAAAGAACAGTATTTCTGGCTATATGTATATATACTGTATATATTCCCTGAGTGTATATTCCCTGGCAAAATAGGACAATGGAAAGGGGATGAAACCAGGACTTACTTGATATTCTAGTCCTCACAATGGTAAAACAAAATATTTGACAATTACTCTTCAGAAGCAAGTGAGTAAACCAAGCTGCTAAGTCTGGGTAGTGGTTTAAATGGATACCTCTGTAACGTTTTGCTATCCTACCTAAAATTGTGACAAATGGCTTTCACTAGTTCTGTTCTCATAGGATATCAAATTTCCTCTTCAACAGAAAGATGTGGGGCCTCCAGAGGTCCCTGTTGTGTTTGCGGATCCAAGAGCTTTGTATTACTGAGTACAGGTTGATCCCAGATGAGTTGCCTGGTGTTTTCACCCATCACCAACATGCCCCCATGACACAAAGATCTCTCTCCATCTCTGCAGCAACTCACATTTTTGGGATCACTTCAACAGCTGCTTCAAAATGTAGTTAACTGTTTACAGGTAGAAAGGATAAATTTTCCATGCACTGTAAACTCCATGTCAAACACGTAACAAGAAACTGAGAAAGGAAAAAGCTATGAACTGAGTTTTTATGAGTGAGTCTGGCTCAATAATGAAAGGTTCACAACTGTTCTAATGACTGAAAACAGCTTTGGACAGAACATACAATTCACTGCTCCATGAGCACCAGAAGTTGAATTTTCTAACCACTGAAACAAGCCACAAATTATCTACCAGTTCCAAAAACAGCATGACTGTGGCCTACACGGATATTTTTTGCTGAAAGGAGGAAAATATGACAAGAATAATAGTCATGCAGCTAAAGCACTGAACTCCAAGGACCTGCATGTAGCTCCTGACTCTTCAAGAAGCTTCTTATTTCACTCAGGCAAATCACTTCAGAGTAAATTCATCTCCCCTGGAATGTGACTAATACATATATATAAATTTCAAAAGTCATTATATACATGAGTTTCTTATTATTCCATGTGAATAGGAATAAATTGACTACAAAAGAAAGCAGTCCTTCAATTGTTTGAATGCTTTTAAACACATACTTCTGTGCAATAAGCAGACAAACTCCACACTGATTTTTTGTTCAGCCACTTTAGAAGGAGCACCTTACTTTTGTCCCCAGGTTAAAAGACAAAAAAATGTCCACACTGCTTTGTAAATATAACCCTTTATGACAAAGAAGTCTATTATGAATATCTTGATGCCCAAGTTAAAAGGACAGCCTGACAAGAAAATTGTATCATCCAGTTTGCAAAGTCTCTACCTATTTCCAAAAGTCCTATTCTGCACACCAGTAAAACTTGATTTTTTTGGCTCTGTTCTCCCAGAACAGAGCCAGGAAGCAGATTCATAAACACAGCACATAGAGCAAGGACAAATTCTTTCTCCCACCAGTCTTGCCACTCATTATTAGCTACTGGGGAATTGGTTTCTTAGAGGGCTACATTATCTTCTGTTGTGGTATTCCTGTTATCTTGCCAACATCCTTTTTCACTTTAGTTTGGTCTGATTTTAAAGCCCCAGCTTAGAGCTGCACTCTGAATGCAGCCTTAAACACGAAGTTCTTTGCTGAAATCAGCTAGTTTTAGAATCATAATGAGAATAAAACCCAAAGCTGCCTTGACCCACTTCATTGGTCCTTCTCAGTAAATCACAAGTCTACACATGAAATTGTGATGTAAAGCCTGTATCTTTTACCAGTCTCACCAGTTCTTTAAATAAGGAGTCAGGCAAAAATAAGACAGCATGCCCCATTCTTTTTCAGAAAGAGTCATGACATCTTTGGAGGTGCAAAAGAGCGCTCTTGTTCCAATTTTAAACCAGCAGGAAATGGACTACAGAACTTTTTTTGAATGACCCTAGACTCTATACATGTCTAAAGGGCTAAAGCTACCAAAGACTGATGTTTGCCTTTTCTTTCACAGTTCCATTAAGCTGTACCATTAATGCAGCAAATGAATAGAGGCATCATAAGCCATAGTGCTCTGATATTTGGAAGTTGCTTGGCTCCTGCCCCATTTCTAGTTCTATCTGAACAGAATTTTCAAAGAAACAGACTTAATGAATCATGTTTAGTCATGCCTGAATGCTCACTGACATTGTAGCTCAAAAGCAATACCTGCTCTCAAGGGACATTATTGCCATATCTACATTCCACACTACATTCTGGATTGTGTTTATTTATTTCCTGGAAGCACATATACTTCACTAGTGAGCAAATACAATTTCATCTTTGCAGCTCAGTGCTTCCCAACCACAAATGGGGAATTAATGCTAGCCTATCTCTTTTGTAAGTCATTTTGAGATATGCTCATGGGAAAAGCTGTTTAACACAATATTAATCTTTGCCACTCATTTTTAGGGAAAAGTGAGCAGAACACCATCTTTTTCTTCTCCCTCTCCAACTACCTGCCATTCCCCCACTTTAATTAGGTCAAAAATCTATGAGGAATTAAGTGCAAAAACTTAATTTAAACTGAAAGGCCAGTTCTGCAGTTTGACTCAACACTGGAGAAATAGGTTCTACTGGACTGAGGTTTGTGTGAGCAGATCAGAACCTCCCTAACAGTGTGTGAGACAAGCGATAAAGTAATAGGACTCCTTTTATTGGATTTGATACTTAGCACTGTGAAACTTTCAGACACAGTGTCTCAAGTTGGGCTTTTGTTCAGGAATGCCATTGCCTCACCACACCTTGCTCCAAGCACAGAACCCAACAGCCAGAATGTGACCTTCAGTGCCATCAGGATAAGGGTTTGGAAGTATCAAACCCAGCAGAGATGCTCCAGCTACATCTACTGTCCATGTCACCTCACAACAGAAACACCGATTTCTAGGGAAGAGCACTGAATATCAAGACCTAACACTGTTAGGCGTTTCTACTGGAAAACTCTACAAGTTTTCCAGGAATGCTGTGCTCTCCTTACTAATGTGTTGTTTTCCAATCCCTAAGAGATTTTCTTTAATTTCATTGTAGGCGGGTTGCATTTGATGTTCTTTTCACACAAACGTACCCTTGACCTGGCCATTTTTTTTTCTTTAAAGAAACTAAGCCCATCATAATGGACGAAAAAGCCACTTGTTTCTGACATCTCATAGGCAGCCTCACACATCTGAGATTCTACAAAGCATTAATATCAAAGCCTGCCAGAAGTATTCCTTGTGTAGCAGGGATCAGACTGAAAATTAATGTGTCACTTACAAATGGTAAAGGCATAAAACTGACTAATCTAATTCCATGGTGCTAGAACAGCTGGATCAGCTGAGTGCAGGTGTGTGAAAGGAGAGCCAGACACCCCTCACTGAGGCATCACAGGGCAGGTGGGCTGAGCATCAGCTCTGGGCATTCCAGGGAGCCAGGCAGATGCCATCGGGCACAAACCTGGCTGCAGGGAGTCCCTATAATTCTCTCTGAGTCTCAGTGACATGTGCTAGATGATTACATAAAATAGTAATGAAGATTTTATTTTCACATGCTTTCTACTTTGACAATCTCTCATTTCAAGCAAGTTATATCTAAACTAATTATATTCTTTTCCCATTCTTTTCCAAGTGTCACAGAGCACCTGGTCATTTCTGGCCTGACCTTGCTGATTTCAGCGAGAAAAGATGTAACAGATCTTCTTCTTTTAGACTTACCTGAAAGCTCTATGAAGAGCTCTTTCTGAGCAAGGTATATACAAATATAGATTTTCCCAACTTGTTTTACTGGAAAAATTAACATAAACCAAGCAAACAAATAAGGTACCCAAAACTAAGCAAAATTATCATGCTAATGAAGTAATATTTATCTATCCATCTCCATCAGTCTGGAAAAGGAAAACATATCTCATGATACCTTTACTTTGTGTTCAATGCACAAGACTTGGTACGCTATGAGCATAAAGCATTTGGCACTTATGTATTCCTAAAGAAAACACGCAAGGGTAGGGGAAAATCTCAGATCCTTATTCTTCCATTTATGATTTGAAAAAAGAGTAAGGAGCAGAGGATTTTTTTTAAAAAAAGTGTCAAATCCTAAATTCAGCTTCCTTTTTTTCCTTTCAGTCTTACTCTGGTTGCTCCCAGGTAGTATTTAGTTGTTGCCAAGCAGCAGAAAGCTAATTAGCACAATGTCATGTTTCCTTGTTTTCATCTCTCGCTCCTTCCCACTTACATGCACACTGCTCCTTAACATTCCCTAAATAAAGGTAAATTGGCTGCAAGAAACAAGAGAATTGAAAGCATAGTTTTGCACTCAGCCTATGGAAACACTCCCTCCCCTAGAGCAGTTGCTCTTGTTAGTGCAAATCGCCCCGTAAGCTTTGGTCACAGAACACATTAACATCTCCAGCCAAGCATCTGGCAGGGCTGTGCTGCACACCTACCCCCAGACCAGCGAGCTGAAAGCAGGTAATCCCACAGGAGATACACTCACTGCAGTACTGGTGAAGCTCCCGTTGAGGGCAGTTGAGAGAATTTAGCATTTCTGCTGCAGTGCACATAGCAAAAAAAAAAGACTGTTAGAAAAACACAACAGCAGCTTCTGTCAATTCATTTGCTAGGATAAAAGAGATACCTTATTCTAAAGCTACCCACTATAATCCATTTAGGCACACCACCATTTTGTATTTCTTTGCTTCCAAACAATAGTAATCTTATTCAGAGTGTGGAGAGCAAAAGATTTTGTCTTCCAAGCTACAGACTCATTTTATATCAGCACTTTTTTAACCAAGCCATACATGTCCGTAGTAGCATGAGAAGAATTTACTCCTTTTTCAGAAGACTCCAGTCTATTTCTGTATTTGAAATAGCAGAAGCTCCTAAAAACAACTACTGCAACCCTTTCACATGCAGGCATAGATGAGAAAGGGATCCCAGAATGCAGAAACTGACTGCACACACAAATCTAATAAAGGTAAAGGGTAAGATGGTCAAAATAAGGCAGACAAGGCAATGCCAAGCAGAGTCTGACTGCATTGGAGACTGAAATCATCTACTTACAGCACAACAAGGATGAGAGCTTTCCACTTCTCACAGCCACCATTCATCACCACTAGCTAAAACACTTGAATTCTCCACCTTCTTTTTCACCTCCAGCACTTTTGTCAAGTGCTCGATGTGTGTGATAAACCAGAAGCTCTACCAGAATTTGTGCTTGCAAAACCATGGCCTAAAGTCAGCCCAACAGCCATTTATAACTTAGAAAAATCAGCAGTTATGAAATTCATTGTGTCTGGCATGAAAGCAAATTCCAGGGTTGCCTTTCTGCAGGAGATCAGAAATAAGTGTGGCATTTTCAAAACTGCTGACATATCACCTTCCACTACATGGGTTTTTTTAAAAAAAATACAAAGACAGGTGTTACAAAATGACACCTGTCTGCTTCTCCATTTTGACCCAATTAACTTCTATTTTAGCTCTAGCACTAATGACCATGACATATCCAGGGTTCCTGGCCCATGAGATTAATGAAATTTCATTGGCCATTTTCCAAACATCTCCCAAGGAAAGTTCACCCATGTGGCTACCATGAAACATAAGCAAGAGCTCGGAAGAGAAACACTACAGTCAGTGTTGAAAATATTTAATCCCAGAGAGCGAGTCAGAGATTCAAGTCCACTTAGAAGAGCATGACACTGTAATAAAAGCATTGCATTGTGTTTCTTGCGTCCACAAGCCATGGAGTCGCTCTAGATATTCTTTATGTTTAGGCAGCTCGACTATCTCAATACAGTTCCCTGTCTGGCAGAGAGGGGAGGGCTGGGTGAGTGCAGTGAATCTGTCACTTGTAGCAGACAAGAACATCTTGTACTTGAGCTCTTGTTGAGTAGGTTCAAAAGGCAGACAAAGCAGCAGACTTATTAGATTTCTTTTTAACTGGAGTATTAAGAAGTAAAACCTTTATAACATTCTTTTAGTTTAACAGGTCTGTGCAAAATATCTCATCCCCATAAATAAGAACAATAAAAATTAAGAGTTAATATTAAAAATAAAAACATTACAAACTAAACTTGGCTTTTAAGAGATCCCAGCATTCCCAATCCTTATTTTTTAGGCAATCATCACTAAAATCAAAAGACACTTCTGCAGGCTGAAATAGCTAAAACGAAGGAGACAGACTGAACCAACTCAATATTCCCATCTCTGCTAAGCAACAGACAAGAGAGGCAAAAAAGCAATTTGCAGCAATCTGAAGGGTGCTTTGACCAAGGAGGAAAAGGTCAAGTTAAACTAAGCAGCACGTAAATAGGAATAATGGAATGAAAGCATGATAGGGATAAAAAAAACTGAATTCCATTATTTCACTATGGATTTCTCCCTTAAAGGAAGAGAAATTAATCCCTTATGACACTCTGAGTAACCCTGGAAGATCCTCACACTTGCAACAGGATGTACAAATATACTTTTTGGCATTTCTCACTTCCACAATTTGTAAGAATGATGTCACATCTGATATGCCAAAAACCCAGGGGTGAAGCACCAACTAATACCTCTGATTTGCTCATCTTTAATACCAGTATGAGTTGTGTATGCATGTGAAGAATAATAGGATTTTCTGAGCAAGGAGAACAACTGCTAATGGTCATTACACTAGGTCAGAGAACTGTTACCATCATGCTCCTGAGCAAGCATATGTTGTTCAGGGAAAGTAAGCACCTTTAAAACCCAGTGGCTGTGTTAAATCCCACGACATCTGCCTAAGTATCTATGGGGTTTTAAAGGCAGCTTCTTACCCTTGTCAGTCTTACAGCATTGCTGACACCACTGTGTAAAATTAGCAGACCTGAGAGAACTTACTACAACTCAGCTTTTCAGACGTTTTACTTGGTTTCAGACTGTAAGCTTTGCGTAACTATTGAAAAATCATGGCTAGAGACACAAGAAATGAATGCAGCAGAAACTGCATATTTCTGAAGAGCTACATTTCGCTCCCGTCCCAGTGATTTGCCTGCCGCATGTCTCTGAATGAGTCATCAGTGCAGGGGAAATACCTCCAAATTAGCAGATTAGGAACAGCAGATCCTGCAGATTTGGGCAGACTGTCACAGCTATGCTCCTTCCAGATCCAAGCGCTCTATGCCCATGCAGGTCTGATGACCTTGGACTGCACAGCTCTGGACATCCTCCTGCCAACATCAAGCAGTGTACGTTCAGCACAAAGCCCCACCTGGACTAAAAGCATTCTCCTTCAAGACTCTACTCTTCCTTGGGCACACAAGCTCATGGCAAAGTGGGGAATTCAGATGGGGAAGAGGGAAACAAAGGCACACGGTGCTGGTGCACCCACCCAACCCAGCAATGCCTTCAGAAGCAAGTCCTGGCCCTCACACACATCCATACCAGGACAAAGGAGTGCAAACCTATTACATAACTTATACTGAATTATGCAATCCTTTAGCACTCATTAACAAGCAGAGGCTACCACAAGTTACTAGCGCAGGCAATCTGAGAAATGAATAAACATGATCTGTTCTAATAATAGCCAACCCATATTTTTGGGCCAAGAAATTGTGCATATTACCCCAGGAATAAAAGTTACTTAACTTTAATAAGTAACAGGTTCACTACTAGTATTAAAAAGACAAAACCAGGAATACTCTTGTTTGCATAAGTTGCAGTTGATCTTATTTGGTAAGACTGTAAGTGTCCTAATTTGGTTTTAAAAGTAAAATCAATTGTAAATTTATTTAGAACAATTTACCTGCCTGCCTGTTGTACATCACTAGGCCTGTATTGATTGTTTGAGATGGAACTCATTCCAAATTGTATTGATTTAATTCATTAGCAAATTTTTAGCAAAGCATATTTTGTTGTTTCAGGGCAGAAGTACATAAAGCTCCATTTAGAGACTACAGGACTGAGCAGGGGAGGTATGGGAGGGGGGCTAGAATTTCTCATATACATGAGATTTACAAGCAGCAATATGAATCATCTGTTTCTGATGAAAGATCTGTTTCCTAAACAATAAATAAGAAAAACTGGGACAGGAAAAAACCTAGATACAGTGATGAGGGGAAAAAATCAAGTTGGTGAAATAAGAATGGGGTGAATAATGCAAGAATAGCACAGTGTATTGGTCGTTTTAACAGACGTTTTGATTTATGGATTTAAGTGCCTAAAATAGCTCAACAATTTATAAATCATCTTAAAATCAACAGCTCATGAGTAGATTTGTCTGGCTTTACAGCAAGGCAGTCAAGCTGCATTTGTTACCTTGGCAACAGAAGGCACCTCTGTTACCATGGCTACAGCTCCTTTAAAATATGGTTGGCAATTCCTCCCTCCCCAACTTTTGTGACTATTTTGAAAAGGAATTTCAAAAAAAAAAAAAAAAGAAATCCTACTCTGTCAACACTTGCACTGAAACAAAAGGTCTGCAAAATGCAAATTTTGTCAACCCACAATGCCCATTTGAAGATAAGCTAATTTTTCTGCTGCAAATCTTTACCTCACTGAGACACTATTATGAAGAGTTTAGATCTGGGAATCTACAATCTTGGATAATGAAGAGCTTGATCATAACATAGCTCAACATTTCACATCAAAACCCATCTCTGCTGCTCACTGGAAGAAGTGGTGCAGAAATGGACTCCTACCACATTGCAAATTCTTTGTGTATCAAAGCTCCCCACAAACAGGCAGCTGCCTGGATTGCAAAATGAGATATGGGAAAAAGGGTTAGAGATCCTGGATTCTTGTTTCTGAGGCAGATGAAGTGGCAACAGGGAGTACATTCACCTCCCCAGGCTCCAGTCAGCACCCAAGATGTGCTTCCTATGTCTGGAAAGGCTGGCTTTATGGAGGAAACCATTTATTGCACTCAAATTAGTGTCCTCTGAATTATCCTGATGTTAGAGTGGCATTTATGTTGCTAAACTGCAAGTAATCTGTTTAGGGAAGTTGCTTGCACCTAATGCATCAAGACAGGAAAAGCTTTTCCATCTTTCCAGGAAATTGTTCACCTTAATCTGATATACAGTGCATTCAAGGAAGAGGTCACAATGCCTCTTTCACCTCATTGAGGTTATGCTGCAATTTAAATATAAAAACATTTCAAGCTCTGATAAATAAATATTAAAAAAAAATCACAAACTTTGATTTGGGTATCTTCTAATTCCCAGCTAGCTCTGCATTTTAAAATCAACTTTAACTTTCCCTCCCTAGGAAACAGTTTTTTGTGCTCTCCCACAACATTCAGTTGCACATAGTTGGTGTTACAAGCAGGCTCATGGCAGCACAGAATTG
This sequence comes from Parus major, assembly GCF_001522545.3. NCBI lineage: Eukaryota > Metazoa > Chordata > Aves > Passeriformes > Paridae > Parus > Parus major. Next base: position 13,516,709 of record NC_031774.1, read on the forward strand.
CCACAAATCACTTAATAATTGGAAATGGAGCAAGTGAAAATAAGCCCTCTAGTGTGAATGTTATTTTTTATCCTTGTTCACTAACAAAATACCTCACTTGAACACAAGTCCCACTTTTCTCCTCCCTCTTCCAACTTCACCCCCAACCCCTCTCACTTTCCTCACTTTTCACCTTTTCCTCTACTTTTCCTCACTTTATGCAGTTTTGTGCCTATTATATGGATACTTGCTAGGTAAGATTCCCAGAAGTGATAGTGATTTCTGGTGATTCACAATTATTCAAAGTTTAGAGTCTCCAAACCAAAATCTCCTGAAGGGCTAATTTTAATAAGCCATCAGTGTAATCATAGTATTACTTCTGATAATGTTTCTTAGTGTTGAGGTCTTCAAAGTCACATGACAAAGTATTGAGGACACTAGAAAGGGCAAATGTTTTCTAGAAAGGAAATGTTTTCACCCTTTTCTTAACCCAGAGTGGCCATGCCCTCTGGCCATTGATGTCACAGGGTGGCACAAAGAGTCTAAGGGCCTACACAGATCTGAGTACTGCCCCCCATTCTTTACACCCCACACACATATTTTCTGTGTGTTGCACATGCTGCACTGCAAGGTTAATAGGAAGAACATGGCTCAAAGACCAAGCTGGAATTTCACAACCAGATAGCTTTGAACTCTGCAAACCCAAGTTCTGGGGTTTGGCTTGGCCAACAGACACAGTACCCTAAAAGCAGCCCAGCACTCCAAAATTCACAGATTATCCACCCCTGGGGAAGTTTAGATACTAAGATACAGATATTGTACCCTATCTCCTAATTCTAGCCTAATTCAAGATCTCAGTACTGGTAATTGTGTAGTCAAAGTTAAAACACCATACTTGAGAAACAGGCTGTAAACACAACCACCTTGTTCGTGGGACAGAAGTAGTACCTACCTGTTTTGCCATACAAAACAGTTGCAGAGATCGATGCCTACGTTAGCATTTCAACAGCACTTCCAAGAGGTAGAGTTCCACCCTCTTAAATGCTACAGAGTATTTTGGCTTCTTTGTAATGCAAGTAGATGCATAATATTCAAACATAACTATTTCAAATGAAAGGTATTTCCTTTATGTCTGAGTTTAGCATTCAGAAACAGAGTTGGTTCTTCAACCACACTTAGTATTGTACCTTCACGTGCACTTAAATAAACCTAAGAAATAAAAAGACACCACAGATGATACAGCTGAAAGACTGTAAGCAATAATAGATGGGAGGGGCTTATTATCCAACAAGATGTTGAGTGTACTGCAGAACACAAGCTAAACACAGTTGCATAATATTGCTAGCAAACCTTTTAGAATATTGTACATTCCTTTCACCTTGTACAGAGAGCAAATTTTCTCTAGGTTTAGGCTATGACTTATCTTGTGATCCTTTCTGAGTATTTCCATCTTTCTTTTGACCTTGACTGCACAAGAGGTTGATTTTAAAAATGCTTGCTTGTTGCTTATGCAATACACCTCCCAGAAGGGGTTCAAAGGTCTCTTCCCAAGCCTTTTGTGGCCCCAGCTGAAAGGGGTTAACAGAGAGATACACTTATTGCAGCACTAGATGAAGGAGAGGCTCTCACCTGCAAAGGATCTTGGAAGCCCTTTTGACAGTGCCAAGCAATCAGCTCTGTAGCAATACCCCTGGACATCCTCCCACTGCAAGACCTCCACAGCTGCCAGCACTGAACTGGTTTATGGGAGGGGTGATCACCACGTGTAGCTGATAGCAGGGTTGGTGTCACAGGTACTAGTTGTGGTTCACCAATCCAGACTTAAAAACATAACAATGAGGACAAGACTTCTTCGTTGCTCTCCTCCATGTAAGGACAGAGCTTTTATGCTATTGTGTATTGTGGCTAGACTGGGTACAGTAGGAGAAAATATTGTACTATGGAAAGAAAGGATGCTGCAACTTTCTCCTTGAAATCAGGATGGTGCTGTCAGCAAGGGGGTTAGTAACTTGCTCTTAACTGCCCTATGTCACTTACCATGGTGGCAGCTCATGCCATGGCAGGTGCCCTCATGAGTCTGGATTGTACGTTATGCTTTCTGTATATATCACATCCATTCTTGCCCACAAAACAGTGGAACTTCACCAAAATGAAAATGGGCTGTTTTTCATGAGATGTTAGAAAAAGAATAAAAAAATTATTGGGAAAGCAAAGTGTGTGACTGCCCAAATGGCCACTTTATGGCTCCAGTTGCTTACTGCTGACACATTGAAAAGTAGAGCCACAGAAACTCATATTTCTATATGTTTATATATATTTTTAATTTTTTTAATATATATTTATATATTTTTGTCTTCAGAGAGACAGAATTGATGTTGAAAAAAGTACCCTCAATCTGGCTGGTCTTAGTCAAGACAGACTATACAGAATCCTTTAGGCTGGAAGTGACTTTTAATGATGATCTTGTCCAACACCCTGCAATGTACAGGGACAACTTCAACTACATCAAGTTGCTCAGAGCCCTATCTAACCTGACCTTGAATGATAGGACATCTACAACCTCTCTGGGAAACCTGTTCTGGTGTTTCATCAGTCTCATAATGAGAAAAGTTCTTCCTTATATGTAACCCTGATTCCCTTGTTTAGTTTAAAACCATTAACTCTCATGTAATTGCAACAGACCCTGCTCAAACGTTTGTCCCTATATTCATTATATGACAAAGGCTATTTTAGAAGTTGCCTGAAAGAGCTACCAACATAGTTTTATAAGTTATGTTGTCACTAATTTGGATATCTAAAATGGCTCACAGCAGTTAAAACCCAGTACTGGCAAAGATTGCTGTCAGTGAAAATTTTGTATGGTCCCATCCTGTGCACTATTCTTGCACAAATTAAGCTGTGCAAGAGCCTCTGCTTTCCAAAATACTGTCTAATGTTTTGAATGTTTTTTTGGATTTTCTTTTTGGTTTGTAATAGTTGCAATTATAAATGATGTGGATATACTTTTATATAATTATATAATAATGTTGATATTTGATATTTAGGTTTTGTAGAGCAAAGGCACAAAAAGGTCTCAATATTTAGTAGCATATTTAGGCCATCTAGGAGCTTAACAGGACTTTTGTGCTATGCCCAGCCCAGCGGTAGGAAAGAACTGTGGCCATAATGTTTTCAAAGCAAAAACTGGTAGCTATGGATTAAGTTAAGCAAACAATATGGGAGAGAAAGTGCGTACAACACACTGCTATTCATAATCTGGAAACAAATGTAAGAAATGGTTTCTCTGAATTATGTGAAATTATCCAAAACGAAGCAGTCATTGAAATGCCTGAGGTTTAACATCCTTATTTTTAGCCACCTTGTTAAGAACTCTGGTTTTCAGGGAATACGTAATCTGTGACATCCATCCACATAAACTGCAGTGGAAACTGGAAATCCTGAACTCAACATTTACTGGCATTCTAGTGATCCCAGGGCTTCCAGTTTTCCAGGGTGAGGAGTTATTTTGAGTGTCACCATTCTGAGGCGCTAAACTCAACTATCAGAGGGTAAACACTCAGCTGCTCCCAGAATTTAAACCTCTTTGGAACACATCCCACAGAGTCATAAATCGGGGTTTCAAAATCTATGGTCAAATATGAAATAAATTGGTCTGTAGAGGAATTCTCTCATAATTATTTTTGCTATAGTATTGTTTTGGGAGAGAAATTGGATTGAGGATGCCACTGCAGACACTACCTGCTCACATTTGGGGCTTGGATGCATTCTGGACCTTCCACTTCATCCTACGTAGGAGCTGCCAGCATCGTCCTACAGCCTGCCACATCCCAGCAGCTCTGTGTGAATGTGTGTGGAAGGTGTGCAGACAGACCTCACACCCTGTCCAAGGCTGGTTATGTAGCCAGGCTACCCACATGGGGAACTACAAAAGGTTGGGCAGGTACTCATTTTAATTTGTCTTGAAGCAGAAGCATTATTGTATGCACACAAACATGGTCTGGAACATACACCAAAAACCTTGGCTTAAAAGCCACAGGGGAAAAGATGGCTTTGCATGTTAAGTTAAAGAGTTCTATATTCAGAGCAAAGCCTCCCTGTATTTCAGGTGATTTCTTATGGACTTTTGCACTCAATGCTCCCACACACTGAAGGGCTTCCTCTTGTTAAAAAAAGGTAAGTGAGCTGGGAATACTCTTTCCAAAGGAGCTGGAGACCACCGAGCACCCTCTGCCTTCTTCGTATCTGTAACAATTTCATTCCTGGAGGCTGTTGTGAAGCTGAGGTTGGTGAATCAAACCTCACCAAGGGTGGACTCTGAAAGGCCGCAGAAATAATGTCTCCAGTTCTATGAAAGACTTCTAGCACCACTTCAAAAGTAGGTGTGAGAGAGGCTGCACACCATATAAGCATAAGCATATGAATTAAGCCACCTTTGGGCAAGTCAGTGCAGAAGCTGTAACAAAAAGGGAAAAAAATAGACCAGCAGCAAGTTAGAGAGGAAGGAAGTGTGATTTTCTCAGGAGATAAATCCAGAACAAAGGTGGTGAGGTGAGATCCTGAAAATCCTAACGCATGACACCACCACCATTCATTGCTACAAAACTCTCCATTTCAGTTTAGAACAGAAACTGTGCAGAGTCCAAAATATATTACCAACTGCCTAACAGAAAAAGATTGAAACTCCTAGTATTAATGTGTAATTAAAGCTCTCTGTTTTCTTTTGTTATGTGTTAGTTTATGTCCCATGTATGAGATCTTACATGACTTTCTCAGTTTGTTTCATCCTAAAGCTTTTGACAGAACTGACAGCATAAAAGTGTGTGGCATCATCTGAAAATGAGATTAATAATTAGATTGAATTTATGCAGCAAAAGCATGAGCTTATGAAAACATGTCTAGGACTCATGGGATGTTTGAATGTTCAGTGGTTGTTAGCTTACAAAAGAAGGAAAACACTTGAAAAATTTCTAAATGCTTAGTCGTCAGTGATGGATAGGACAAAAGTAAAAAAGCTTAAGATGAAGATGATTTAGGTTAGGCATTAGGAAGAAAAAAAATATAGAAAAAAATGGTGATGTACTGGGATAAATTTCCCGTAGAATTTCTATTATATTCACCAGTAGAGATCCGTAACAACAGTCAGTGTAGCTGCCTTTCGGGAATGATCAGAGACTGTGCTTTGGGACAGGGAAATGACCATTTTGAAGGTCCCTATCAAGTGTACATTTCTGCAGTCCCTCAGAGATGGAAGGCTTACTTTCCCACTTACTGCTCCTTCTGCTGTGTCTCATATACTCAGCTGCAGGAGTCTTGGGGTCCTTTTGGATCAGGAATCTATGTATGATAAGAATTTCCCACTGCACTGTTGCTGAGCAATATGAGACATTCCTTGGTCCCACTATACTGTTTGCATTTAGTTCTCACTACCAGACTAGGGAGCAGCAAGGAAGTTTAGCAAAATAAATTCCCTTCTCTTCTGTGTCAGTGTTCCTATTAATTCACAAGACTCAGTCTGTCCTAGATGAAACTGGAAGGCTTGCCTGTGACCTACAAAGAACCATTCCAGCCCTTGCCTGGTGACCACCTGGCTGGCCATGTGGCCCCCAAGGAGCACTGTAAATACCCCACTTCCAGTTCTGATTCAGCCTTGCTTATCCCAGTAACTACCTTCTCAAAGCACAAGGCTGCCTGCTAGGACTAACATCTGAGAGATCAGCTTCTAATTTATTTATTGCAATGTCAACACCGAATAACTTAAGCATATTTTCCACAGATGACTGCACATTTTTTTTAACACGCTGTTTCATGTCTGAGTGCCACAAAGCATTCCAAGATTTTTTTGCAAGCTGTCATATATTTTTTGCATTACGTAATCATATGATCCATGAGCTGCTAGTGGACATTTTATCTGACTCTAGAGCTCTGTCTGTCTGCAAGGCTCCTTCTTCCATTTGTCTCAGCTACAAAACATGAATTTGAATATTCTTGTGAGCGAACCAGCATGTCTTTTGATGTGAGGTTCTGTATCAATTGTCTTATCATCTCATTGAAAGGCAGAATGCTGAGAGAGTCATCTCTCCCTCCGCAGAAAATAGCTTGCTGCTAATTTCTCATTGTGCCCTCGTATATCTACAACCATAAAAAAAGAACTAGATTTTTTCCTATGCAAATAATTTCCTTTTCATGATCATTTCTTACAGGATCTTGAAACATCTTCCATTAAGATTCTTAATGAAATATTGCAGAGGTTGCTTTTTGACAGTCACAGCTTTTGCTCACTTCCCCAGCATTATCTGGCTGCTGGTATCATGTGCCCACATTTAGTCATCTGATCAGTCATACAGATTCAGTATTACTTTCAAAAAATCAGCAGAATTGCTGGCACATTAAAATGAGTCATTTGTTTGAATCAGGGTCCGTATCTCTAAGAAAGCCTGGAAAATTGGTCTTGACATAATAAAGTGTTTATAAAGCTAAGTATTTTAAAGCAGCTTTCACTTCACCCATACTTCAGCTGAGCTGCAGCAGAAATGTTTGCCTCATTAAATAATTTGGGGGCACATGGGCTGAGGTAAATTAATTTTAAATTAAGAGTGGTTATAGTACCGTTTACAGATTAAAACAAGAACTAGGCAAAGCTTTGAGATTTGAGTTACAGATGGGCAAATGTTAGCATTTTCATGGAAGTGCAGTAGTTTTGAGAGACAAACCTCAATCAGATGAACTACTGTAAAAGAAAGCTGGTAAAGTACTTAAAGAGATACCTTGTAAATAGAAACCCCAGTGCTTTATGCAGGTCTAGGACAGGTCTCTGGGTATATTTGAATTACTGATGCTTCGTAGAAAACCAACTTTTATGTTGCCATCATGTTATTGAAATTTTCAGAGCCTAGATTTTCCTCCAAGTGCGCAGCAGTGATAGACAAAGTGAAAAATTACTAGGGTTGGGATTTTTGTATTATTCTATTCATCCACACCCCTCAGCCCTCTCCCATTCTACCAAAACAAACTAACCCAAACATAGTAGATCTCACTAGAGTCACAATATGCTTTTCTGGAAGTTCCATAGCAGGAAGACTGCCATAATTTCTCTTTCAGAGTCAAAGTTCTGTGGTGAGTTGTATATTCTCACCTCCCATTTCAGTCTTGGCAAGCCCTGGGTCCTCCTCAGAGAGAAGCAGCAAACCTCCTGCTCAGGGGCCCAGCTCATATAGACTGAGATGACAACTGCTTAGTTCCTCTTCTTTGCTGGCTCAACAGGACCAGGAATGTTATCATGTAGTGACTTAAAACTTTTTGTCATGAAAACTGAAGCTCATTGAAATAGATCAGTAGAAAGAGATGTTGCCACTTACATAGAGAATTTCCTGACGCTTTAATAGATGTAGCTCAATTAAAATGCCACCTTCCTCTGCCTTTCATCCAGAGGTGCTGGGGAGAGTACAATTTCCTGAATTTCTCTATAAAAGGATAGGGATTAAGGATCACTTTAAAAAATATTTCTGATAGCAGATGGAAAGGAAAAGGCTGGCAAATCTTGTCTGAGTGTGCTGTGTTTCTTTTCTCCCATCTAGCTTGAGTAGGATTGTGAAATGATTCTGAGCAGTATCAAAGGAGAAGAGCACGTGTTTGTGGCGTGCAGCTGCTACTAACTCGCTCTGAACGTGTGATCTGGAATGAATTATGAATAGCATGTCGTGTACACCACTATTTCCTAGAAAACAAACTCTGGAGTTACTGAAACCTGACTGGCAAAGCCCTGATGCTTTCACTGCCACCACACACTTTCCTTGTTGTCTCTGATCTAAGAGCACAGCCAAGGCCAAAGCCTCCTTTCCCAAGTCCCCACTCCAGATGCACATCAGTCTGGACAGGGAGCAGATGGAAGTTGGCAGACAGTTTCAAGCCCCAAAGAGTTTATTATCGCAATTAAAATTTAAAAAAAAAAAAAAAATAGACAAAGGATAGTGCAAAAGATGCGGCCCACGTGCTTGAATGTGTCCATGGTGGAGGTTGGAAAAGAGCCTCACCTCACTCATCTGATTTCTGTCCTGGTATTTTTGTCACCAGCCTTCACTGCCCATCTGCACTGAAGTTTGGGAATTCCAAGCACCATATCAATGAATTCTAGCAGGTTACCCAGCATATTTGTGTAGAGCCAAGCAGAAAAAAGATTTTGTACCTCCAAGACCAGAACTATGTAAGACATGCAAGGTAAAGTGCTGTTTTAGAAAACTACTCCCGGAAGTAAACAGCAAAACTTGTGTATTTAATACTGTCTGGTCCAATACTCAGACCTTTTATCTAGGCCTAGCCTCTAAATCTTGATGTATTAGAAGGTTTATTTGGGTTTTTAAGGCTGTTGAACTTATGTTTCCTTTCCATGTTGAGTGGAAAGATGCTGGCTAATTATTCATGAGTGGCTACATCTGATTCCATTACCTTGCTCCTTTTACAGCCATGCAAAGTTGATGTGAAACACTACTGTTAGGAATTAATTGGTGCTTCATAGTCCCACTGCACTGGCAAAAATGGCTGGGTTAGACATAAGGCAGGGAGAAATAGATAGATAGATAG
>NC_031774.1:13525809-13646065 GCF_001522545.3 Parus major
ACAGAAATCTGTAGGGCGTTGTTCAAGTCCGGAAGCCAGCTCCATTGTTGTTCTGATGGCCCTTGTCCTGTCTATTTGTCTGAGTTGATGGGTTTTCCCTGAGTTCGTTATCTTGGGTGTTGGTTGCAATCTGTTACTTTCCAAAGGGGGTCCCGACCAGACCCGGAGAGGGGTTTTTTTCACATTTTATATTTTACATCATTACAAACACATTTATCTTATTTATAGCTTTCCGAATTTTTAATACATACAATAACTTATTACAGATAGATAGATTTAATCAGAGGCAATATAAATTAGTTTATTAAATTCTCCACTTAGGGGCATGACACCTTTTAGACTCTTTCAAAATAAACTTATTAAAATATAGCCAGTGTTAAGAGAAATTTTGTAGGAGTGTAACTTCTCTCTCCAGAATGAAAACATTTTAATGTAACTTACATTTTGATCCAAATCTCCCCCTTTTAAATCTCCTCTCTGCCTACACTTATGGCTTTTGCGGTTTTGGACAATCTGAGATTTTTCTTTGTTGGTATTAGAGACAGGAAAAAAAAATGTGATAGGAGCAGCATTCCTAGTGAAATAGAAATCCTTCACATATCAAAGCAAATAAAGAGTTTTGATCACTTCAAATGCTTCACCTAGGTATATTCTTTAATTAGAGAAAATTTTAGATGCCATTATGTAACTCAACAGCATGTGACATCACTTCTTAAAATCCTCACTCCTTTCCCTCAGCCCATTCAGATCCTAGGAAAAAGAGAAACTGCTGTAAAATGTAAAGAGAAGAAAGATTAAGAACCACTAAATTATACAAGAGCAATCCATTGGTTTGATTCTTTTTCAGACCATTATTAGTGAAATAAAAAGAGACAGACTTATTTTCAAAGACAATAGAACATGTGTGTGTGTCCCATAGTCCTCACCAGATTTTATCAGCACTGCCCATCTCTGAATTTGACAAGTTATCATGTAGGCACAGTGGGCCAGAGATAACTCTTTTTTTTTTTTTACAGCTTTGGCAAAAACTAATGCTGGTCTGCCTAGAAAAGCTTACTTCCTGATTTTTGTGCTATTAGATCATGCTTACAGTTTGCTAAATCTCAGATAATTAACAAAGAAAAATACTCAGAAGAAAGAGTGAGAGCAATATGAACTGGGGGTCACAAACATAAAACTGTGACAGTGATACTTGCTGTAAGCTGCTAAATTCCTGTGTTCCAAGAAGCTGTATATGATAAATCTATCAGAGATGAACTCCAGTGAACAAATTGCCTGGCATGACTTTCAGGCATTTCTGTGCTTAAATTGGAGAAAAGTTAAACTGGAGAAAAATACTGGGATTCTTCCTGTCAATACCATTACACAGACATAGCTTCATGAAATCTTGAAAGCAGACTCACACTTTCAAAGCTACAAAGCCCACAAATACATGGTCATCCCTGGGAAAGGATGCTGTTAAATCCAGATAGGAGGAAGCAGGCACTTCACACTCATTTAGGAGGTGCTTCCTGCTCTGCTGAAGTGGGGACTAAAAGCACTCAATTACCCTCTGAAGCCAAAGTGTGAGCACACGAGGTCTAACAACGAGAGAGATCATGGGTGTGATGTTCTCTACCGATAGCACTGCCAGCTGTACCACTGCAGAAAACTTAATGCCTGGTCAGGAATGATTATTTATTCTCTTTAATACAGCAAAGCATCAGTTTCAAGATACTTGCTGTGCAAGGTCAGCCTGAAGGTTGTACTAAGCAGGAAAAGCTCACTCAGGAGATTTATTTGTATACTCCAAGAAGAGGATTGCATTTGGAGTCAGGATAAAGAAAGGGGTTATCTTCACAAACCCTTAAAATGCAAAATGGTATTTATTCCCCTCTCTCCTTCTCACCTGTGTCTGCTACCTGTCTTAAGGAAGCGTCAGCATTTCCTTCTGCAGCCTGAATTCTAAGTGCTCTGTGACTGTGCAACAACTTGCCCCGGGATGGAATACAGCAGGCATGCTCAGGCTACTAGGAACATCTTCCCAACTGCTTGGTGCAAGATGCTTTTGGTTTCTCATTTTACTCATATTCAGACAATCTCTGGTTGTTACTGATATTGTATAGAAAAGTGCTTTTCTGAACCACTTTTCTGTAGAAAAGTCTTAGAAGAATTCAACTGATTTTTCAGGAAGACTGTTGCTATACTAAGGCCACTAACATTCAGATAAAAGCATATAGAACCTGCACACGTTTATATAGGATCACAAAGCACAGGATCAACACCACCTATTTTACAGACGAAGAATCAGTGCATGGAGAAATTTCCCTGTTTAATAGGAGAATCTGATAAAAAATATACCCAAAATCCAGTTTCTCAATTTCCCTAATCTTCATATTGTTTATCTCCCAGATATATTATGCATTGATTTCAGCATGTCAGCATGTACAGTAGATCCTCACATAACAGTGCTGTGAGAACCTGAAGTGTTCAGGAGAAAATATTGCATTATGTTTTAAATCTGTGACAATGGTTCTGACCTCTTTGGCAACAAAGCTGAATTTGAAAAGCAGAAGAGTCTGTTTGCTTCTGTATCCTTCCCAGCTTATTTGCTCTTACTGGCCTAACACTGGCATAGGCTGCCCACAGAGGCTCTGGGATCCCCAGGCTTAGAGATACTCAGACGTGGACTAGGCAAGAGCAACTTGGTCCAGCTTTGAAGCTGTATGAAACAACCTCCAAAGGGCCCTTCCAGCCTAAATGATTTTGTGATTTTATTCTCCTCCATTTTCTTTGTATTCTATTACATAGTTCACCTCAAACTGTGGCAAATCCATGCTTTTGACTTTGTTTGCTAATATAGAAGGTCAGGTGTAATTCTGCACCAGGTCTACCCAGGAAGGCAGACGAGAAACTTCTTGAATGCAGGAGAGTTTTGATAGTTTGAAGCATAGGTTATTTTTAATGAGTCTGTTCCTTTGGCAGCAGTTTTGTTCGGATTATTGCACTGCATTCACTGGGGCAACACAGAAGAAACTAGTTCTTTTTAACCCCTGTGTTGACTAGACTGTTGAAAAGGGGACACTGTGACTAAGAGGAAACTAAACAAGTATTTGATAATATTTGTATTATCATGATTGCTCATGCTTATAAAGACAGGGAAATACCTCATATGGCATCTCTTGTCCAGGTGACACACAAGACAAACAAGAAGATAACAGATGTAGGGAGTGCAATGGCAAGAGGTATTACCATAACCGTACTACTCCAACACACAGAGACACTTAGATATATGAAAATTAATTGATTAAAGGAACATTGAGCAGGGCAACAGTGGTTACAAGACTTGCAAATTTTGGTCTCACTGCACTGACTGTACTCCTCAGTTATCATGGAATACAACCAAGAGATCTCCTTTAGGCTGAGAAAAAACTGAGAAAAGCTAAGAAAGCTGGTGTTGATCAGCTTGGAGAATAGAATTCCCCAGGGAGACATTATTATTGTCAACAAGGTCTGCCTGTCAATATGTAAAGGGAGCTCATAAGAAAGATGTCAACTGACTTTTTAGTAAGTCCTGTTGTGACAGGACCCTGGGTAGTGGTTTTAAACTAAACAAGGGAAGATTCATACTAGAAGAGATTTATTTCTACAATGAAGGTGGTGGAACACAAGCACAGATTTTCCATAGAGGTGGTGGATGCCTCATCCCTAGAAATATTCAAAGCCAGATTGTAATTGCAATCCAACATCCTTTAAAAAAAATAATCTAATTCTGGTAGAAGTCTTACACTGTAATGAAGTAAAAATAAAGAAAACTGTGAGTTTTCTGGTGAAAATCAATAGATTGGTGTCCTTTGGGATCAGCTAATAGGCTTACCTGAAACCTCTTCCTTACCTTCCCTATCCCCCCACTCCCAAAAATCTAGAGAAGGGAACTGAGAACAGAGGCATTTGAAAGCTCAGCTTGATAATGCGACTCTTCTCAACCTGTGTCTGGAGTTTGCCAAGAAAAGTCTGATGATGCCAAGGACTTTGCTCCTTGCTGTAGAGGCCACCTGAGACTGACACTAGTATTTACTAGCACCTTTCTGATATCTGAAATATCACAGCTCTCACTAAGCTGGGAGCAGCCATGATACTGCTGACAGAATGCTGAGAAAAGTACTGCCTGGCATTTGTCCTGGAAGGTGTTCTCTCTCTTTAAGGCAAGGAAGTGACAGAAGACCAAGCTCAGGAATGTGCAATTTCAATATGTCCTTAACCTTAAATCCCACAGAAAGCCCTGAGATTTAAGTGCTTGCTCAAATTAATGCTCACACTAAGGTGCTATCTGTATAAGAATGGATTTTAGCATGTACTTATATACTGCTTTCCCTCCCAGCCTGAATGTTAGGCTAGTGAGACTTGGCATCTTAAGCCCACAGGAAGAAGGCTTGGCCTTATATTTACATTTAATACAGCTCTTGCCTCTCTCTGATGTTTCAGAATCAAAGCCCCCGTACTTAACCTACTGTTTAATGTTTCTCTCATATCTTTCTTTCCACAGTATGTGGCATTTGCATCCCTGTTCTTCATTCTGGTCTCCATTACCACCTTCTGCCTCGAGACCCACGAGAGATTTAACCCCATTGTGAACAAGACAGAAACTGAATTCATCGGGAATGATACCCAGGTGCGGCACTACAGGGAGGCAGAGACGGAAGCCTTTCTCACCTACATCGAAGGTGTCTGTGTGGTCTGGTTTACATTTGAGTTCTTGATGAGAGTCACTTTCTGCCCAAACAAGGTGGAATTTATCAAAAACTCTTTGAACATCATTGACTTTGTGGCCATACTGCCTTTCTATCTAGAGGTTGGACTCAGTGGCCTGTCTTCCAAAGCTGCTAAGGATGTCCTGGGCTTCCTCCGCGTAGTCCGTTTCGTGCGAATCCTGCGAATTTTCAAGCTGACCCGCCACTTCGTCGGGTTGCGGGTCTTGGGACACACCCTCCGTGCCAGCACAAACGAATTCTTGCTGCTCATCATATTTTTGGCATTGGGCGTCTTAATCTTTGCCACGATGATCTATTATGCCGAGAGAATAGGTGCTAAACCAAATGACCCTAGTGCCAGTGAACACACACACTTTAAAAATATCCCCATCGGCTTTTGGTGGGCTGTTGTCACCATGACGACCCTGGGCTACGGAGACATGTATCCTCAGACTTGGTCAGGCATGCTGGTGGGGGCCCTCTGCGCTCTCGCTGGTGTGCTGACCATTGCCATGCCTGTCCCTGTCATTGTGAACAATTTCGGAATGTATTACTCCTTAGCTATGGCTAAGCAGAAGCTACCAAAGAAAAAAAAGAAGCATATCCCGAGGCCACCCCAGCTGGGATCCCCCAATTATTGTAAATCTGTCGTAAACTCTCCACACCACAGTACTCAGAGCGACACATGCCCACTGGCCCAAGAAGAAATTTTAGAAATTAACAGAGCAGGTAGGAAACCTCTTAGAGGAATGTCCATCTGACCGTTAACCTCCATCCCGCGTAGTGATTTAAGATTCAGCCAGACTGCTTTCTTAGAGCAATGGGTAGCACATTTATCCATTCTAGTCCCACCATCACACAGTGAATAATATGTGTGAAGTCTAGGTTGCAGGGACAAATGGTACAGTGGAGGCTGATCGGCAAAACTAAGGATGAGAGCACGCTCTAGGAGCCCAAACTTTGGTCCTGGTTAAGGGCATACAAGTCTCAAGATATTTTTGAAAGCTGTTACATCTAGTGGAAGAATTTTGAGAGTTCTACAGCTGTGTTGCTGGACTGTGTAATGCATCTCAGAGGCTCCTGAGAGCTGAATGCTTCATAGAGCAGAGTAGGAGCCAAGTACTCAGCAATTACAGAGCTTTCTGACAAAACAGGGCTGGAATTCGAAACAGCCAGATGCTTTCTCATTTGTTCCCATTTGGGACCTTTCAGCTGTTTTAAATGGCAGATATTGTACATCTCATTACAGAAACTAGGTGCCTAGTAAGTTGAAGGGACAACTATACCATCATGCATATTCATGAGACAATCCTGTCTCTTTCTGATGATTAACTGCAAAGTAGAACAACAGCTCAAATTCTTGACACTAATGCAAAATGACTCACTCTGAGACAAGACTAGATGTAAGGATGTTTATTCCATGGCATGCAATTCAATCTATTCTATAGTATTCCACTAGAATTTAGCATTTAGAACTATGAAGAGTTTTGAACCACATTTTCTAAAACATGCTCCTTTTGCAAGTATGGGTTGGTGAGTTACAGCTCTTTCAACCTTCTAGCAGCAAAGGCCAACTGGAAAAGGTCTGACTGGTCATTACTGGCTGGTTTGGCCTAAATAGTGATTGCCTCACTCTTAATTGTACTGATTCATGTTAGCAATAGGTGAAACCAGAGCAAAATTAACCATACTAATTCTACTTTGGGAGGGTGGGGGAATGGAAAGAATACTAGTCACCATGGAATATATTATAATATCCCATGGCTAGTGGTTAATTATGGGAATATCTCAGTTCTATGAGACTCCTATAGCACACAAAATTATGGGGCTCCAATTTGATTTTTTTAATATACCCATAATCTACCTCTACCCATGGAATATCACTATTTATTTTATAGAGTAATTTGAAAGTAGATAACTATGTTGAAAACAATGCCAACTTCATTTTTGGCAGATGTTCCAGCCAAGTTGCATAGTAGACATTCATCAGCCTTTTCAGAATATCCCCCTGCATTGTATTAGAAAGGACAGATTGCCAGCCAAGTGATCTCAACTGACATAGAGTTCAAAAGAGGGGCTTTGGAAGAGCAAGCATATACCTATGATGGTCTTGTGTTATCATATTTTTGCTTTGATGAAAATTCTGATTTGTTACTCATTGTGAGTGAGATATTTTCTCGTCATCTCATAGCCATGCATGTTGATGTCATTGTTAGAAGCACAAAGAAAGTGAGACTTTCCTTTGTGTGTGACTTCACCAATGCCAATGCTAATTTTGGAGGGGAAGAGCTGGTGGGAATCTTTCTCTTCTTTCCTATTCTCTTTTATCTTTCTTATTTCTTTTCCCTTCTGTGCAAGTATGTAAAATCCATTCAGAAGGTAAATAGCTTTCATTTTGTTTTTGTAAAAGGCTATTTCCATTGCAACAGGCCAATCACAATTCACATGACTGATAGACTGTACCAATTGTATCCTTGGCGCACATAAGCGATGGTCTTATCATCCATTCCCCTCAGGTTGCAAATGCTTATCACAGCTCATGTTCAAGCAGCAAACTTCCTCATAAAGCAGATGCTTTTGTGGCATCATGGATCAAGAGGGAAAGAGGGCACAGCAATATTGTGTGTCTCCTACCCTGAGCAATGTTACAACTGCCCCTGATAGGGTGCAAGAGATGCCAGACTCTGGGGTACTTTAGCAGTCAGCTACGGAGTGAAATCAACTCCGAAATCCCTGGCTTTATAAAGTTCCTTCTATTATCTACCCTGGTCCTCTCTGGGAACTGGAGGACCAGGAGCTCTATGAGTTCAGTACAATTCCACACTGGTATCCTGAGAATACGTGTAATTTTGGTTCAATGTGGAACTGTTTCGCCACCATCAGTGCTCTAAACTCAGCTGTTACCACAATATCCATGAAGTATTGATAGTAGCAGCAAGTAATCTATTTCTGCAATAATTGAGAGACTATTTTTATATACATATACAAGCATATATATTTTAAGAAGCAACAAAGCACACACTTCAGCTAACAAAATTGTAACACTGTAGCTGGAGTTCTGTTTTTAATAATTATTATGCACCACTAGCAGCAAAAAATATTGCCTGCATCTTTTAGCTTCCAAATAGGGAAAGATCTGTATGTGTGCAGGAGAAAAACAAAAAATACTGAGATCAGAACCAAACTGTTAAGACAAGATCTGCATTGCCTTGGATGTTAAACTTAATTTCTGTAACATGAAGCATTCACAGGCACTGACTTGTTTTTCAAACTATTACCTGCACGTTATATGAAAACAGGGACTTGCAAACAGTGAAAATCTTTAGATTGGTTAACATCATCTAGCTATAAACAGCTAGTTAATATTGCACTAGGAACACAGAACAGAACAGGTGCCTAACTTTTCTAAAATAGTGCCCAGGTTGTCCAGCATATTTCTTGTAATTTTTTAACTGTAAAGCTTCAGTGTGACAGTGTCTAGGTCACATAAGATCATGTGATTTGTATCCAATATATTATTAAAAAACAAAAAGCCTGCATAGTTCCTCAGCTGTAAAGGACATCACATGAAGTTATTAATTCCATATATTATTTGTGGTGGAATGATTAAACATATCACCAGACAGGGTCGAGCATGAAGTAGTTCTACACATGACTCCCTCTCTCATGCACCGAGTCAGCACTTCACATCTGTTCCTGGTCCATGCCTTCAGGGCCAAGGGGCTCTACAGAGAGCTCAGCACAGCTCTGCCCGGTGCCTCCTCCCAGGATGAGAAGCACTTTCCTGGCACAGGCATACAAACAGCAGAGCTTTGCCCACAGGCTGCACAGCTGCTGCCAACAATGCTTTGGTCATTTGCAGGCAAAGCAAAGATGCTTTGAATTTAAATCTGGCAGGTTTGAATTAAATATTTTTATTGCCCCCAACACTCTCAGCAGCTCTGTCCTGGGCTAACCTACACCTGGTAGGAGGGTATCTTTAATTAACAGCACTTGATTTTAATCCAATACAAAGAATGTCAGAATTTCATTCTACCATACCTCCCCTTTCTGCAGCAACCCTTCCTGTTTTCAATACCATCTGATCACACCAGGAGGTGGCTGGGAAAGCAGAAGAAGGGAGGAAAGACATTTCAGAGTACAGGATGGCAGAGCTAGTGCTGCAAGCAGACCTTCACCAGCAGCATTAAGAAAGGAGAAATTTCCTCTGTACAAAACATAGTCTTCAAGGCAGTTTCTGCTACCCATAAATTCTCAAAATATTGCCTGGGGAAACTGAGCCTGATACAAAGCAGCAGATTCCACCTGACCAATTTCACCAAAACTCTTTGACCTGGGGATAGCTCAAACTATAGAGAACCGTGCGTCACTTCATTTAACATACACCCACCAAATTCTAGCATCTCCGTGTCAAAGGATTAACGTTATGTTGCAGTGTTATTTACAGGCCCTGTTCAAGATCAGGGCTTCATTTTGGAATCATTTTATGTGGGATAACCACTACACTGCAATCAAATGCCCAACAGGATAAGTGGACAACAAAAAGCTTATGGAAGTAATCTCCAATATTTCCAGTTGACACACAGCTTAATTTAATAGTGAAAGATTGCTTGAAAGGTCTGCGGCAGAGCCACTAGTTGAATATAACCCAAATAAGCATCAGTCAACCAGACTCTGCTGTGCTGGAGTGTCTTTTATCTCAAGACTTGAGTGTTCTAAACAGTCAGTATCATAACAGAAGAAAAAAACAACCAAACCCAGAAAAAGACAGTTTCAACCACTTAAACATTATTTTTGTCCCAAACCTCACACTGTCCTGCAGGAATAATAATTTAATTAGTACACAATTGCACTTATGGTGCATGTTTGTAAGAAGACCTCAAAACATGCAAAACAGATGTTAAAAGTTCTCAGTTTTGTTTTTAAAGTGTTGTCCAGTTCCTCAGCCCCTCTCTTACATGAGCTGTGCGCTTACCTACTGGACAGGTTGACTGCATGGGTACATCTCACATTTGTCACTGGATGAAGCAGTGAATGTAACTTCCCAACATTGTAAAAGAAATTTAGAACATGTGGAATTCAGAACTTCATTTGATGCCTACAGTACTGTCTGGTGCCACACAGCAATGGTCTAAAGAATGCATCCGTAATTCATAAGCCAAGGAGATGGGTTATTTGCGGTTTGTTCAGAGATCTTCCCCACCCTTTTATTCTTTTCATATATGTAGTTACAACACCAGCACACAAAAGGTCTATATTGACTTTAACATAGCCAGATTAAGAATTTCTCACCTCTCTGATCCCCTCTGCATGCAGTTTCATTTAAGCTATACTCCAAGGATATTCTATCTTCATACAAATGTACTGTGCAGGCTCTTTCACAGTGTACTGGTGACAAAATTCTCTATTCATTGCACGGCTGTAAAAAACAGAAAAAAATTACTAGAACTGAGGCACCTAAGATGAGATGGGAAACATCTGTCATTACTAACACAGACTTCAGCTTCAGAAAAACAGTGTATAGTTCTTTAACTTCTCTGCCCCAAAGCCAATTTTCAATAACACACTCCTAGACTATCCTGATGTGTGAATAAAGTAATCCAAGTCTATCACTGAGAGAAGGGAGCTACAAAGCTGCAGTGACTCCAGTGTACTCCATGGTCAGATGAACTAGAACAAGCTGTGATGTTAGGAACCTATTATTTCAGTGCAATTTCCCAAGAGAAAGCTGATCTCCTTTTAAAGAAATCATGTAGAATTACCCATTCCAGCTTTATCACTCACGCTTTCTGAAGGAGCTGCTCTTTTCTCAGGGCTTCATTTTCATCTCTTCTTTCATCATAACCTAAATAACCTGTATTCCTTGTGCAACGCACTGCCTCTAACGTCAGAAGTGTGCTGAGCACTATAATTCTAGTGCTCGTGCTCAGTGGGAGCTGGGAACTCTTGGCAGCTCTTGTCAGAGGCCCATTCTGCTGCCTAACATTTCACTGGAGCTTGTGAACCTCGGTGGCTTTTATGGAGAGCAAAGTGTTGCTAAAGCCATAGGTATGTAGTCGCTGTGGTGGTCCTTCAAACCACGGGGAAGCAAATTCTCTGATCAAGTGTCTCTGAACATTATAAAAAACGTCTCACATAATTTTAGTGTCATAAAACTTTTGCCCTTCTTTGTAAGATGGACAGTAGACAGCAAAGAAACTCCTAAGAGTTAAGGTCTGTTTCAGCTCAAAAAGCTCAGGTATTTAAATATGTTGGACATAACAAATAGTAAAAAGGCAATGGAAAAGGTAATAGGGAGGTGTTTTTTCTTTCCTCACTATACTTAACCTTTCTAGTCTTTAAAATCCAAAACTCCTCACTCCAAAACAGCAAATGAGGTCATGATCACATCTTGATATCACTGACAATGGAGTCTTTGGGATCTAATGGAGAAATTGCTAATAGCTCAAAACAAAAGGAATAACACTCAGTTATTCTCATCTAACTTAAGTTGCATTTGTCTGAGGTCCCCCTTATATTGGAATAAGAATCAGGCAGCCTCCAAGAGTAATCCACTCATTTATGACCTGAGTTTTCCTCTGGGGGTGCCTTTCTCCATAAGAGATCACAGGTGGCTGCAGCTATAACTCAATAGTCTCATCTAAGTGCCTACAGTTCTGTGGAAGCACTTTGGATCTATTCCTTTCCCCCTGACACCTGTGGCATTCCTGCAATCTCACAGCTGGGGGTCACATGTAAAGCACTATCTATAATATAATGTATTAGCTTGTTGTACAATTATTCATCTGTCACTTCCTGTAGGGATAAAACCAGTGGGTGTCACTTGTATTACTGTTGACTTTAGAATGTGAGTAAAAAACAACATCCTCTATGCCAAATAATTTGAAAGCAAAGAGGAGGAGCTATGTATTCAAACACAGTGCTTTATGTTTCCTGCTTTTCTCTGGCATTAGGTGAGACATGAGAAAAAAAATGTGAAAATTAGAAAATCTCCCTACACAAACCCTGTGGGACAGAGCCAGGGATGAGTGTGTTTAGGGACAGGACTGCATTAAGCTAAAAACAATTGCAGGACTAAAAAATAAATTTTCAGAGTTTTCATGCCTTAATAACCTAATGAGCACAAGGTGCTTTTAGTCATGGGAAAACACAGATATAAGCATTTCAGCCAAATAAGGTAAACCTGTGCCAACTCTTCAGTACAAAGCAGATATAACTATAGAAAATCCTCTTTCTCAAGCATATGGCTCCCATGCTATCCAGCGCAGAATGCATTCCTGAATTGTGAAAGAGCTACTCTTGGCATCTCTTCCTTCTGCTGGACTGAGTATGGTTGGTATTTGCAGGACAGGTAGAAGAAAAGGCACCTCTGTGCAACAAGTGCATTTCTGCTGCAGTACAACTGAACACTCTAGATCACTTACCTGTTACTATAAAAGGCCAGGGACAAAAAGGTGTAGGGTATGAGGTCCCAGTTCTGTGCCCGGTCCACTTGCTTGTATCCCTCTTGGACTATACTTGCTGGATATTTTCTCTGAGCCTTTTGTTTACTTGCTTGTCTGTTTATAAGCACAAAGCCAAAATAACAAGCACTTGACCATTCCTGCTATCATTGTTCTTTGTATTCATTCATCCACATTCCGTGTCTCAGACACCTTCCATACTGTATAGATCATCATACTGTATTCCTCAGTCAGAGCAGTAATATAAGATGGTAACATAACTCACCTGACTGCATTTTCCTGCAACCTCTACCTGACCTGTCAATGACCCCCCTGGTGTTAGTGAGACTCTCAGATGTTCAGGGTAGATATAAGTAAACCTCCAGAAGGATCAGGATGAAACTAGGAAGGATCTTCCAGAGCTCTTTGCAATGCAGGATTTCCAGAAGCAGCCATTCTCAGCACTGCATTAAGTACATATCCAATAATGCCTGTAAATAGCAAGATGCACTGGATCAACTTTCCTAGAGCTCCTGTACTTCTCTAGCAGTTACCAGTAGGTAGGCAGCCAACATACTGTCACCTCACTTCAAGAAGTAGTACCTGTCAAGGGTGATATTCTCTGGGAGTGATGTTACTATGTTGGCCGAGTTAGTACTGGGAGAGATGGTCACTACCGTCACTGGAGTGCCTTTCCTGGGGGACACGGCTTCCTGGAGGGACCCAGGTCGACACGGTGGTGAGTAAATGTTGAAGAGGTAGGTTGGGGTGGAAGGATTCTGAATAATTCATGTAGCATACTAAATTCTGCTCTCGTGCTAGTGTAAAGTCCTTCAGTATGATCTACTCAGAAGAGCTTCTTAACAATTTTCAAAATATACAGTAATATAAAAATCAGGAAACTAATAAAGATACCTAGATAAAAATATTGATTTTAATGGCCTTAGAATATTGGGGTAACTGAAATGAAGTTGTTATATAGGAATCTTAATTCTTTTACATGTTCACATTTCTCTTTTTTCTCTTTCTCTCTCTTTCGCTCTGTTTGTTAACATTTTCTTGTTATTGCTGTGCGTTGCTTGCGACTTGTGTATGTTACAGACTGTCACATTTTATTCTGTGAAGTTTTTCTCCAATTCCCATCAACCTGAGCTCCATGTTGGGCAGCCGAGGAGATTACAGTACAGTTCTTTATTGCAAAAGAACCAGGAATGTCACAGACTATAGGTAACTTCACTGAGGTTGTGACACAAAACCTGATGCAAGGTATTAATGCAAAGAGTAAGTACTTGGTATGAAAATAGAGCTATTTAGTCAAATTACTTTCTTTTTTTCCAGATAGTCTGCATGGGAAAAGTTAATTTTCATTACTCTACAGAAGAAAACACTCCCAAACCTACCAATCTAGGATTCTTGTCACTCTCATTTGAAAACCAGTGGTGCCTATGTCAACATATCATTGCTCATTTTCAGAGGCTTAAACCCATATTTTCTATGCTGTTCTTCTCTATGCTTCCTTTCACATTCTCCAAGTCAGCATTTCATCATTTTGTCATCCTTTATCTGTGGTTTAATATATCTTCTACATAATTCTTTTTCTAATTTAATATAATTATATCCCTTTCACTCTAAGGACCTGATTAAACAACAAAAATGAGTCCTTACCCATGGGATTCACGTTTCTTAATCCTGTGTGAGGCTCTGTAGCCTATAAAATTGATTTCTGTAGCCAAAGATGGTCTGGCACAAAAGCATAATTGTTACTTTGCTGAACAATGAGCAAAGCATTTTGTTTTACAATTTTCCCAATTACTCCCATAGATTAGTTTTAAAGAATGGTGCAAAGTATAGATATGATAGATATTCTGATAATTTTCTAGGAGGAAAGCATGAAGTTTATTTCTTATTCTTAATTGTCAGGAACTCAGAAATCACTATAGCCATATAGCAACTCAAGAAAAGCATATTTGTCTCAGTGTGAAGTTGATTTACTATGTGATTTCCTGTTATGCTCTGACCCTCTCTTAATAAGTGAAGAAGCACAGCAGAGTTTCCATGAAGTCCAGCATAAAAGAATACAGTAATTTATACTGATGCACAATATTAATGCAGAATAAACACTATCCAGGCAACTAAAACAGAAGCAACTTGCTAACAGGAGTGGAATTTGACTTCAAGAGACTCAAGAATTTGAGTTGGGAATTTAACTGTAAGTATTTCCTTTCCATGCAAAATCTCAGAGTGAAATCATTGAATAATATAATTGTTTAGGTTGGAAAAGATCTTTAAGATCATCAAGTCCAACCTCTAACCCAGCACTGCAAGTCGACCACAAAACCATGTCCCAAAGTACCATATCTACACAACTTTTAAATGCCCCTGGTGATGGTGACTTGACCACTTCCCTGGACAGCCTGTTCCAATGCTGGATGATGCTTTTGGTGAATGAATGTTTCCTAGTATCCAATCTAAACCTCTCCTGGTACAACCTGCGGCCATTTCTTCTTGTCCTATCCCTTATTACTTGGGAAAAAGAAACCCACCCCCACCTGGCTACAGCCTCCTTTCAGGCAGTTGTAGAGAGCAATGAGGTCTCCCCTGAGCCTCCTTTTCTCCAGGCCAACACCCCCAGCTCCCTCAGCTGTTCCTCACAGGACTTGTGCTCCAGACCCTCCACCAGCTCCCATTTCCCTTCTCTGGACTCACTCCAGCCCCTCAATGTCCTCTTTGCAGTGAGGGGCCCAGAACTGGACACAGCATTCGCAATGTGGCCTCACCAGTTCAGGGGGACAATCCCTGTCCTGCTCCTCTGGCCACACCATTGCTGATCCAGGCCAGGATGCCCTTGGCCTTCTTGGCCACCTGGGCATGGCTGGCTCATGTCCAGCTGCTGTCACCAGCACCCCCAGGTCATTTTGTGCCGAGCAGGTTCCCAGCCCCTCTGTCCCGGCCCGTGGCACTGCCTGGGGTTGTTGTGACCCAAGGACAGGCCCCGGCACCCGGCCTGGCTGACCCTCACACCATCGGCCTCGGCCCATGGCTCTGGCCTGTGCAGAGCCCTCTGCAGAGCCTTCCTGCCCTCCAGCAGATGGACACTCCCACCCAACCTGGTGTGTCTGCAAACTGCCTGAGGGTGCCCTCGGTCCTCTCATCCAGATCACTGATAAAGAGATTAATCGGGGCTGGCCCCAGCACCGAGCCCTGAGGAGCACCACTGGTACCGGCTGCCAGCTGGATGGAATCCACTCACCCCCAGTCTCTGGGCCCAGTCATCCAGACAGTTTTTTACCCAGTGAACAGTGTACTTTTCCAAGCTATGAGCACATCATTTCTCTAGGAGAATGCTGTGGGAAACCTTTCCCTCATTCACTAAGTGGATCACCTTGTTATAGAAGGAGATCAGGCTGGTCAAGCAGGATCTGTGTTTCCTAAACTCATGCTGGCTGGGCCTGATGCCCTGGTTGTCCTGCATGTGCACCATGATGGCACTCAGGATAATCTGCTCCATGACCTTCCCGGGCACCAAGGTCAGGCTGACGGGCCTGTAGTTCCCCAGATCCTCCTTCTGGCCACTCTTGGTGCTCAGTGTCACATTTGCCAACCTCCCCAGTGCACCAGTACTGCTGATAAAGGATGGAAAGTGGCTCGGTGAGCATTTCCATCAGCTCCCTAAGTACCCTCAGGTTGACCCCTCCGGTCTGAAAACTTGTGTCTTAGTGCTCAATGACCATTTTCCCTTGGATTATGGGGGCTTCATTCTGCTCCCCATTCCTGTCTTTCAGGTCAGGGACTTAGTACCCAGAATAAAACTGGCCTTACTATTAAAGACTGTGACAGAGAAGGCAATACACAGCTCAGCCTTTTCCTCATTCACTTTCACCATAATCCCCCCCACACCCAGTAAAGGCTGGAGATTCTCCTCAGCCCTCCTTTTATTGTTTATGTATTTATTGAAACATTTTTATTGTCTTTTATGGTCGTAGACAGATTGAGTTCTAGTTGGCCTTTGGCCCTTCCAATTTTCTCCCTGCATGACCTCATGGCATCCCTGTAGTCCTCCTGAGCTATCTACCCCTTCTTTCAAAGGGGAAACCCTTTTTTTTCCTGAGCTCCAGCCAAAACTCTCTGTTCAGTGAGGCTGGTCTTTCACCAGCTCATGCTTTGGCACACAGGGACAGCTTGATCCTGTGCTTTTAGGATTTCCTTACGGAAGAATGTCCAGCCTTCCTGACTTTCTTGCCCTTCAGGACTGCCTCGCAAGGGACTCTGTCAACAGGACTCCTAAACAGGCCAGTGTTGGCTCTCTGGAATTCCAAAATAACAGTTCTGCTGACCCCCTCCTTGCTCTCTGGGAATCAAAAACTCTATCATTTCATGATCCCTGTGCCCAAGACAGCTATGGGCACACAACTATCGCGTCACTCACAAGTCCTTCGCTGTTCACAAACAACAGGTGAGGTATCTGTGAGGTATCACAGTGACCTATCTTCCCTATTTGGCTGACTAGGAAAGAGAAATCTAGGGATATAAAGCCAATGGATATTTTCAGATAGCAAGCAGCTCTTAACTGCTCCACAAATTAAAGCAAATATCTTGGAATACTTGAATTCCTACTCTTAACTTCACCGTAATCATTTGCATAGCACAAGAAGTATCAGGCAAAAGTGATGCCGCAAAACTAGAATGAAAAAGGGAATGCGAAATCTTTGCTTTTTTAGGTTTTTTTTGTAGATAAAGACAGCTGGGAAAACCTGTCCTCCAGCAGCCTCACGGCTGCTCCACTTCACACTTCCAGATAATAGGCTTGTAGCTAAGAAAAGCCAGAGCACAGCAATTCTCCACCCTCACCTCAGCTGTGCCACCCCTGTTCCTGTAGCTTTCTGTCACGAGCCCAAGAGCCAGGGAAACCCATCATCCCCAGAAGAATTTCCCATTGCCAGCAGAGTATGACACAGCTGAGATTTGCCACAGTATCAACCCTTTTACATCATCAGGAGAGCGTGACAGGACTAAAATACAGAAGAGAAATTAACTCATGAAACACATGCCAATATTTTCTCCGGGAAACCAGCTGGATTAAAGGTCTCTGCTGTTAGGTTAGAGAACCTCATGGAGATCCTTCTTCATGAAACACTTTAGGCAGCTACTGTAAACATTAGTTAGTGACACATTTAAAATGAAAATTTCCCTCATGTTCTGAAAAAAAACACAAAGGACACTCAATTGATCAGGAGTGGGACTGTCCACAGACAGTAATAATGGCAGTCCCAGGTTTGGATCAGGACTGTAAGGGCACAGTTGAGATCTAGAGAAGTGCTAATTTTTAGGTGTACATGGGGTGGGAATGTGAAATGTAACTTTACTCAGAGAAGATTTCTCCAGCATCAAGATCTTCATCTTTCAAACAACTTACTTTCCTGGCCCTGTTCTCAGCTGCTCCTGCCTGCTTTCTGTCTGTCACATCCTTCCCTTGTAACAGGCTGTAAAGCTCTGAAGTCACCAGTGTTGTAGGTGTCTGTCTACAACATCTCTTATCTCTTTCAATCTTAAAACAAGGGTAGGAGTTCTGAACAGTCTCTGCCCCTCTGGAGGAGATTGTCAGTGACCTCATATGACCAAAAAACAAAACTATGTCTCTTAATTGTTGTGTTTCTGATTTAGAGCTGAGAAAACTCCATCTTCTTCAGCAAAATGTGGACAAATCTGTCACTGTCCATGTACTCAGATGTTGACTCATGGGTGACTATGCTTAGATTCCATGCTATGGATTGTTGGGCTTTTCTCAGCCCTGTTTCAGTCAAAGTGATCCTGTAAACACTGAAAATTATCCTGTCTGAAAGTACCTTTCAACTCATCCAGTCTTTGGAGTAAGTGACCACTGCACAGGTCTATAGACACATGGAAGAGAAAGAGGTGGGGGTTGTGGGACACAGCTATAATCCTGAGATTAAGCAGTGAGAATTGCCACCATCTCTGACCCACACATGACTGCTGACAATACCTACAGTAAGAAGGGTAGGCCAGGAACTTGTTCCTTGGCAGCTGGGGGAGAATGGCAGTGTTTGCTCCAGGGAAGAGTGGTGATTTTCCCCATGCAGGAACCCTTCCAGCACAAGTGCGACATTTCCAAGCATAGATCGAGGTCAATAAATGTATCATACAATTATGTCCACTGATACTCTGAATATAAGGTGCAATTCAAATAGTTGGAGAGTCTGTGTCAGACTCTTGCTTATGATCAAAAGCAGCAGCACTGGTAAAGCCACTGTAACAATTTGCAACCATTTGCTGTGGCAAAAGAGATCAGTAATGGAGCAGCAGGTACATGGGCAGCTCTACTGTGCTTCTCCACAACAAGCAGAGTACACTAATGCAAAATCCAGCAGTCCTCCTTAGTTGGGATGATTTTCAGAATCCCTTCCCCCCATTTTAAAATTCGTCATTTGCTTGGAAACACACAAGGCATTTTAATATACTTTTCTACAAAGAGAGATGATAGAAGTAGAAACCACACAAATGAGGTAGTTGTGAAACAAATTATTCACCTGGGAAATATGCTGAATACTTTCTTTACTCTCAGCCAAATCTCTGCAGGAGAATGTTTTGAGCTGGTGCAGTTAGCTAGGTATTCACAGATAGGACAGTTAGGGAGATAAGCTACCAAGCTGAGAGTCAGAAGATTTTGTTGTAAGTAACTTACATAGCAATAGGCAAATTACCTCACTGCATGGTAGTTTTACCCATCTGTAAAACAGAGAGGATAATATTGACTTCTCTTCATAGAACAGAACCTAAAGAACAAAAAATGCTGTATAAGCCTAATTCAGATTCTCCTAGCAGGGGTGGAAGGATGTGAATTTGATAGGCCAGAATCAACCCTTCAAAGTTTTGAGCACCTAGAAGCAGTTGTCATTAGTATAACTAGACTCAGAGTTACCAGACAGCAATGATTGCATAATTTTTCTTTATCAGGAGTTCTCTCAAGATTAGTCTTGCAAAAACCAAACATGCAAATGGAAACTTAAGAAATCAACCTGAAATAATGTAATTTCATTCCATCTTTAGACCTTATTCCTAAAATTGTTCAGCGTGTCAATCTGATAGTTAAAAAAATGAGAACTACAGACTGATGGCATCAGTGAGGTTTATGTTTTCTTTACTCCCATAATAGACTAATCACATACCTTCAGAGAATTAGGAGCTGTAGCCAGTGGTTTGGAACACAACTTAGCACTTACTTACATACACCAGCAATAGATGCAGTGTTCTGTGCTGGCAATTTCTCTGCTTCCTAAATATTCACCCAAATTGTAACTGTGGATTAGCACGGCTATCCAGAATGTGATCCCTAAGGCATGGCCCATGACTGTAATGTTCAAGGAACATGAATAGGATAGTTCAGTAATTTTCCCGCTTCTCCAGCTACTCTATTCTCTTCCTCTTGAAAGGAAATAAAATAACAATGTTGTGGATTTTTAACAAGCATAGAGGAAAAATCATCAGTGCTAAGGGATCCTGAAGGGGCTGTAAGAGCAAGTTCCAGCTCAAGTTACTAGAGATTTATGAAATTAATTTGAAGAAGTTCAATTTTGTTGCCATTCAAGCACAACAGAGCCTGCAAGCTGCTTCCAAAACAATCTATGGTTGTTCCCAGTGAGTAGCATGACCTGCAACCACTCTGCTCAGAGATGTTTTGAACTCCTGAAATGGACCAATTCACCCTCCATCACCAACAATTTCATTTGCAAACCTGGGCTGAGGAGCAGAAGTGTGTGTCTCAGAGATTTCAGTGCAGAGCTCTGCTGACTCAGCTGCCTCCCTCATTTCAGTATTAGAGCCATCAGCTTGTAGCAGTAGAGGCTTATGAAGCAGCCTAATTCTTAGCTCATCCCCAGGAGGACTGCAGCTCTCCCCAAACACAGTTAAGTGATTTTTAAATACAGGGCTCAGTACCTGCAGTGTCACGGTTTCTATGGCAGCCATGCCAGGTTTTTGTTCAGAGTGGTATTAAATAGCAGAGATTATTACGAACAGAAAGGAATTGCAACTCAGTGAAACATTAAAACTTTAGAATCCTATTGAAATTAGCATCCACAAGTATTAAAATGGCCCTATAGCTTTTGCCACATTTTTAAATGTGTTGAGAGACCTAATTATTTCATTGCTAACAAAACAAAACACTACATTCCTCTTGGGGGAAATAATCGGCTGATTCTGCACAGAGAAAAATGGAGGCAGAGGTGAGATGTGCAGCAAAGACTGCTTGTGTTGTTACAAACCAGCTGAATCTAAATAGAAGAAAAATAAAGGCCTAGAATGGAATTACTGGTGAATGATAGATGCATAGTGTGTGTCACGTACATCTGTGTGTGTGTGTGTGTGTGTGTGTGTGTGTGTATGCAAAGTAACAAACATAACTTGAAAGTGCTTCTACCTTCTACTAATCTGTAGTCCATCAGAGGATCAAAATCATACCTCCAAACCCTACCTAACTGTATTTTATTTTTTTCTCTGGGGCTTGTTTTATTAGTTGGCTTCAAAATAATTGCTAAATAAATGACAATATTATATAGCATTTAGAACAAGCTAGTATGTGAATGTAGAAGGGGAGTTGAAGTCTATCCATTGAGTTTCTTTCCTTCAAGACTTGCAGGATCACCCATTGCCTTACGATATCTAGGTAATAAGCATTGTGCAACCGAGGTGTAGGATGCTGCCAGTACCACTCAGTTAACATATCTCAGCATTTGTGGAGATTCAGAAAGCACATTTTGACTGTTTTTCCTTCCTTTCAACCAAAATACTCATATCGAGCTGTGCCATATTTCGAGTATATTCTCAATACACTAATTTGCACTTTTAAACCCAAAAAAAATAAATAAAAAAATAAAAAAAATCTTACACTAAATAGCACTTTAAATTGTTTTGTAAATGTAAAAACCAGTCACACAGAGAAAACATGATTCTCAGTCTATCCTCATGGGAATGTGTGGAGCAAAATGGGAAAATCTGACAACCTATTTTCATTATTTACAGCCAAGAGTAAATTTTACTCCATCTAGTTTCCAAATTTATGGCCTGCTGTAGTGTTTTGTGTATGTAGTGTCCTGTGCTGGCATTGCAAATACTGTATGTGTTTCTGAGGAGAACATCAGAAAATGGATTGGGTTTTCTTTAAATCCACGTTCTGCTGTCATATTTCCATACATAATGTACTCTGTGTGTCTAAAATGTGTACAGCCATTCTGCATGACTGATACCGGAAATGCTATAAAACCATCTGGGTAAATTTTGGGGAGGGGAAGAGCAGGAATTTCCCCCTCAGTAACACCGCACACAGGTGTAAACCAGCACAAACAGAATATACTCAAATACTAAAACACAACTCTCGGTCCACTGCCTCTCCGGAGCTCTGAGCGACAGTAGGCTCCATGACAAGCAGGTCATCCATGCACCATCCGATGTCATGTGAAAACATACTCTGATTTCTAACCGCAGTCTTCTGCTCGCAGGACTAGGAACCACTGCACGCCCCTTTCTGAAAGGGCCCCTCAGTGCGGACGTACAGGTGGCTGCTGTCACACCTAATGGGATCACCTTTTGTTTCTCTTCCCACTTAACAGACTTTATTTTATTTTGGTGCAGTGCACATGAACGCAGTGTCTAGGACAGATGTGCTACCTTTTAGAGTGTCGCTATAGAAGTTTTTAGCTGTGAACCCTTAATTTGCAGCTGGAACTCTAATAAACAGTGCATAGTGTTTCAATAGCCTTCTGCTTATATGTTTGAAGATTCGAAACTGAATGGTGAGGTGGCCAAGGCGGCGCTGGCAAACGAAGACTGTCCCCACATAGACCAGGCTATTACGCCTGATGAGGGCCTGCCCTTTACCCGCTCTGGCACTCGGGAGAGATATGGACCCTGCTTCCTCTTATCAACCGGGGAATATCCCTGCCCGCCTGATGGAGGAATAAGAAAGGGTATGTAGCTGGGGCCCTGTAACCACGTAGCTAGCAACCGGTTTAAATAACTAAGAGAAAGTCAGCTTAGCTGTAGCACGCGATTAGTGCGCTTGCTGTAGAGATGCACGTTTGGGCTGGAAACCACCACCTGATGTCTGCATTTGGAGTTTCTAACCTATTTGTTTCAGAAAGAAAAGCCTAAGGAGCTGTAACTATCCCGTGCAGCTAGGCTAGACAGAGTCTTCCACCCCAGCTGGTGCAGGAAGCTTTAGTGGAGGATGCTCTACTATGTCCTTAATTTAGCCCATCCCATCCCCTAAAAGAGATAAACTAATGTATCATAGCAATGAAGGCTTGCCACTTGGGAAGCTCACAGAGCTTACCAGACTCTGAGGAGCACAGATTTGGAGGTGGCAGACAGGAGAGATAAAACACAAAAGCAAAACATACTCAAGAAAATAAGAAATTATTATTTAGTGACTTAACAGAGCACTAAAACAAAATATTTGGATATTCATAGCTGGTTAGTTCAATAGAGGAAGAAAAGTATGGACATCTGTTGGCACAGGTGTCTTAAAATTAGAAAATAATCCACCTAAAGTCCTTTCATAAATAAATCATTATTAGTTAGTTTCTCAGACTTCTGACAGGTACAAATCTCTCAGAAGTAACTGCATTTTAGTTTTCTAATGGTCAGAATAATCTATTTAGCAACAGAAATAAAATCAGATTTAAAAAGCTTTCCCTTCTTAAAAGAGACTGTTTTGCTTAAATAATTTAATATGAGGCAACCATACAAACCCAAAATTAGAGCTACATCTATATGCATCAAAGTTGATAAGGAATGGAAAAACTGGAATAGAACTCACTCTCTTCAAATCAGTGTTTACCACTGGTGTGCTGTATATAGTATAAGATAGAGTCAATATTTTAAAACTGCAAAGATTGACATAACCATACACTGAGTATGGAGTATAGAATTCCCATGTGCCATTGTATGATGGGCAATAGTTACAGTAAATGCCAGTTATAGATAGTGTATGTATTTATAAGTCTAAAGCTTATCATCAACAAAGATATAGTAGGACCACAAGACTTTCATATGAAAGTATATCCTCTAAAATTTACCTTTGTAGCAAAGCGTTTTACTTGATTCTGTATTGGATAAGCATTGGCCGTGTTCATTCAGCCTGGGCGAGTTCAGGTGGTTCCAGTGGATCAGGGGAACACTCCAAATGGCACATCCTTTGGGATGGGGAATGTATGGTTTTCACGATGCACTGCAACCTCCTCTCGTTCCTGAATGAAACAGAGGCTGGTTGGCTAAAGAGTAATATATGTCAGCATATTGTTGGCCTGTTTGAAACATGTTGAGAGCATCTTAATTGTTGTTCCAACAGAATTTCATCCATAGTTTGTGCAACTCTCTGTACACTTGCTGAGCTGTTTACGTGCATGCCTGAAGAAGAAGGGGGGGGGAGGGAGGGAGGGAAACTGAATGCATGTGATTTTGTTTTCTTTCTTTTAATTTTCTTCTTTTTTTTTTTTTTTTAACGCTGAGAACAAAGGAGTAGTATCTCTATAGCAACACATTCAATTCTATAGATTTTGCTGCCTTGTCCCCCTCCTGCCCCACAAAGATACCACAAACCTTAATTTTGCCTGAGGTCACAATGCATGAAGTGGAAGGGAGAGGTATGTGTGAGTGTATGACAGAGACATAGAAAATCCCTCCCACTGACTCTTCTTTTTTTTAGGGTACAACCATGTTGCTGCCTGTAGGATCAATTACATAGCCTGACCATCTTGAGAAATGATGATTTTTTTTTTTAATGTATATATTTTAAACTTTTTCTGTATTTCAACGGCCTTCTGAGTCATGTTGCAAGCGATACTACTCTCGGCATGTCCGTGCATGCAGATGCTATTGAACTGGCTACAATGTTGACCTCATTCTTAGTCCATTCTGTCATTGATCCAATGCTGTACTTTGCATTTTTCTTTTAAATGAAGGTTACGAAATGTCACGGAGCCTTAACAGCATAGCTGGCATAAGTGGAAAAGCGATAGGATTATCCTCAGTGTCTGCGCCCTACAGCTCTCCTAGCCCAGTGAGACGTTCTTGGTCTCCCATCCCATCTATTTTGTAGCATGGATCAGTAGCAGAGAATGGTCTAAAAAGCTTTACTTTCAATTAGCCTATGCGATGTTGCATATAGTCCAGGTGACTAAGTCTGAAGATGCAATGTCTCACAGTAGCACCTGCTGCAAACGGTGTTACTTCTGATGCTTAGGTGACAACACTCCTAAATAGCACTCAGATGACAATAGGCAGGCATTGGCGTAGTACTGGTGGGCCATACGTGCTGCATGGTATCAGTACATAGGATGAAGGGTAGATGCACCAGATGGCTTCCTTCCTGGTGCATCCTGCTAGTATATGCTTATTGTGGCTAATGGTGGATCTACTGGCTCTGTATGGAATGGGTTAGGCGTTTAGTCGATGCTGAAACATGCCAACGATGGAAGATTTTGCTTTTCTCAGGATATTTTTGAGCCATAGGAACCCTGCAGGAGTTTGAGCAAACAAGCACAGTAGGATGAAACTTTGCATGAGCACCTATTTTAAGCTGAAAGCAATACTCAGACACACTGTAGAGAGGTCTCAGTCTGGCTGACTGCATGGGAAAAAAAATCCTGTTGAAGAAGAATATGGCTGCCTCTGCATGTAGCTATTTCACCTTTTCCTACTTCCTTTAACACTAAGATGCCGAGCTTGATGTGAAAAGCGCAGGGAAGAAGCTCAAGTACTGATTGTATTCTTTACATGCAGATCTTTGCAAAGAAAGTCCAGTCATTGCTAAATATATGCCAACAGAGGCAGTCAGAGTGACCTGACAAGGCAAGATGGAGATGAACATTGATGGCTAATAAACATCTCTGTGGAACTGTGCAGGCATAGAAGACCTTCTCATTTGGACAAAGTTAACTCGCTCCATGCAGGTTTTATGGATGATTCTTCGTGGTTCTGGAGTTGTACTAGAGATGCAGGCTTTTTCTACGGCCAAAATGTAACAAAACTGTAGAAGATTTTTTTTTTTAATCTATTTTTTTGTTCCATAGCATGACTTGCATGAAGACAAAAATGAAAATGAAAAAAAAAAACAAACAACAAAACAACAAAACAACACACACACGAGAAACACTGCAAATGTATGAGTAAGGAAAAAGAAAAAAAAAAAAAAAAGCAAAGAAAAAGCAAAGTTATATATTTTCTTTCAAAGCTCTTTACTTTTACATACATCGTTGTAGCCAAAATGTAAAACATTATAAAACTGTACATTTCTTTGCTATGGATCGCTTCTTTTTGTATACAAGATACAGAGTAATGGTTTTAAAAAGTGCAATCAGGCAGTCATCGGTCATATTGACCACGCCTTCACAGTTCATCACACCGACATGGAAATCAAGAACTTTTAATCCAACTAGAAGTGTATAAAAATAAGAAAAACTTTTTCCTGTCTGTTTTTGTTGGCATGCTTGTGACACATGGGACCTTCCTTCGGACCTGACAGTAACAGCTGGTTAATTTTCCAGCTCTGGTTATGTTGTATTTTATTGATGTATAGATCCAACGTAAAGACCCTTCATAAATTGTTCATATTAAGTAATCAGTATGAATTTTAAACAAAAGAGGTGTTATTTTAAAACTGGGACTTATAGTACAAAATCAGGAAAATACTCAAGTATAAATGGTCTCAAAGTTTAAGAAACAAGACAACAGCATTGTATGCAATTTAGTACTGAGTAAAATGCATGCACAATGTTATGCAAAACAATTCTAGCATGAAAATAAATTTTGTATCATGGTTTCAGTGCCTGCTGTATAGTGTAAAGGGGAATCCTTTTCTGAAGCAATCAGGGGTTTCCAGAGACTCGCTTCTAAAATCTTGAATAAATACAGTGT
This sequence comes from Parus major, assembly GCF_001522545.3. NCBI lineage: Eukaryota > Metazoa > Chordata > Aves > Passeriformes > Paridae > Parus > Parus major. Next base: position 13,551,911 of record NC_031774.1, read on the forward strand.
TCTCAACAGAAATGTAGGAGAAAAGCTTGGTATTGCTTTGGTTCTACAATGCTAATTTTGGTTAGTAGATAATAAATGAAGCCTGCAAACACTTGATACAACTGATGTCTAAAGAATTCACACCATTAGTAATTTTACAAGGGAAGATTAAAAACCCCTATAATGATCTAGGTATCTTCCTTTTCCCTCCCCAACATTAATAAATGTTTGTCTTTTTAGCTGATTAAATGAATTCAGTTTTTCTTACTTCTTTGGGCCCCGTCCTTCACTTGTTCTTCACTGAGCTGCACCAGTCCCCCTGATATGAAACTGAAGGAAATCCAGGTGTTTGAGTCACACTTGATTTGCCACACAAAACATGCACCCATAAGAACTGAGAAACACAGTGGGATTAAGTTTCATTTTAGACGCTACAAATGACAACTCTTGACTATGTGCCACTGGCATTCTAGTTGCCTGAGCATTTTTGGTAAAGTACTTCTGTAAAGGAAGGATACACACCTTTATCCTCACGTGAAGAACTTCAAAAGAGCTGGCAATCTCCTAGGCAAGCTACAGCATCTGCAACTGCTGATGGGAATGGAAATGTAAAGGAATAGTATTCTTACAGTCTGGAGGAAGTAGAGACTAAACCCAAAAAAACCTCAGAAGAAATACTCATGGCTCTGGTAAGTGCTAAATTATACACAAAAAAAAACCCAACTGCAGCTGGACCTTGTTGTCACAAAACTCTACTCCAAAAGAAAAACAAGGAAGACCTCAAGCTGTGTTTTAGGAATAGAGGAAAGGCTGATAATCTGAATTTGTACATAATTAGAGAACTCCTTTGTAGTCCTTCATACAGCATTATGTACTTGATTTCGGCTTTAGTGTCTCCCAAAAGCTGTTTTTCTCACAATGTTTCTAACCCGTCATTCTCAGAAGATAAATTTCTTACCTCCAGAGGTAAGATCCAGATTCATCCAGGATTTGCTTAATGAACAACTTTTCCTTTCATAACGCATTAAGAATCCAGAAACAGATTTATCTGCTGCATTTCTTATTTAAGACTGACTCAAGGGCCCAGTGCAAATTCTCCATCACCATAAGGAATACCAACAATTCAGATCTGTAAGTCCCATGTAGGTCTTCACCTTCCACTGCACTTTTCTTATATCTGAGCCTTTGAGAACAGGCTGGGTACAACCGTCTTTCTGTACTACTTTTTTACATTCCCCATTCTCATTTTCATTTAGAATCTCCTCTCTGCTCAATCTGATTTGAGGTAACCATGTCTTCTGGGTGACTTCTATAAACCCTTCAGAAACAGAACCACACTTCCCATCCACTGCCCTTCAGGAGATGCTCAAAAACTTAAGATCTGTTTGACCCCAGAGTTCCCTTTGCACCACAGTGGCAGGACTGACAACACAGGGTGAGAGGGAAACGAGAAAAATGGAAAATCTCAGAAGCTGTTGCATTGAATCCCAAGAGAAATTTATTACATCCTCTCTGCTGCCTTGCGGTTAAGGAGCTTTTGCTTGGGTATTATGATTAAAACATTAATTCCTTCAAGCCTGCCCCCTCTCCCTACAGGAGGTACATATCTTTATTAAAGCATTAAAACTATACATGTGGGTAGATTCTGACTTCAGGCGTTCAGTAATGCCACCAGCTACTTCTGAGTTCACACCGTTGTAAGTAAGAGCAGAAGTTAGTTTTGCAGTTCAGTGACACTCTGCCTGTTTCCTGCTGGAAATGAACATCTGTCTTACCTCCTCTGTAAACTCAGCTTTCAGCAGTGAGTTCCCAGCTCTAAAACCCAGTGCTGACCCTTCAACTGAACCCATTGGCAATTAGTGGCTTATGACTTGCTAACACTTAAAGCACAGATCAACCACACCTTCTACACATACAGCTTTTCCTCTGACTGCATGAAAACACTCATTTTTTCTGGACCAACCTGATGTGTCTACACAATTGCAATTTCAGACAGAAGAAATTTCTGAGAAGAGGTTTCTGCTTTCTCACTCCAACAAAAAAAAAAAAAAAAACCACCAAAAAACCCTAGCTAAAACCACTGTGATAATAGTCAAGTGCAGCAGTCATTAATCTGGATAAAGTGATTTTTCATGTAAATTGCCTCCTCTCTCCCTAAAGTTTCAGGGCCAAAAAGAAAATACATCACTGAAACAAATGTCTGCTAGGACAAATGAGCTGACTGAAATACAGAAGAGAGCAAGCAGGGCTATGGCAAGAGCATTCAAAAAGGAGCTGAGCACAGAGCTGCTTACAAAAAAGATATCCTGAAGATATTACTGTCAGTTTGCATATCCCTTTCATAGTTTCAAAACAAGGCAGCCTATTTCTCTGCTTTCCATATATATCCTGGAAGGAACTTTGCCTCTGAGCTCACACACAAACTACCTTCACTTCATGAAAACATGGTTAAGTTATGCAGGTTGTTTTTAAGTCACTCATTTACTTGAGTTTGGGCATTAAATACCTGTCTGTTCAGGACTTCCAAAGCCTCTGCATTCATCTAGAACTGTAAGTGCCAAATTTTTCTCCTAGGGAAATACAAATGATCATTCGCAATCAAGAACAATATTTGAATTAAAATTGAACTGAATGTTAAAAAACAGGGTCAGAACTGCATTTCTCGACTTTCTTTATCTGACAAAGCAAATGCTATAACGAGATACCTTCTTTCCTGCATCAGCCTGGCAAAGCCAGGTTTTCAACTCTCAGCGTCCACTTGAACATTTAAAAAACTTCATGCAACTGCATAGGTCCAAATATCTCCAGGTACCAAAAATTAAAAGCACGTGCCTCAAGGCTTCCCTCTTTTTTCCTGTTGCCCAAGCTAGAGATTCCTTGAGCAGCAAAAGCCAAAATGTTGCATTTGTGTTAGCTCAGCTGTCACTCTGAGGTACCTGCAGTGCCTCTGGACTCGAAGGGTTTAGCAGGGATGACACAGCCTGTGCAGAGGCTGCTGACTGTGAGTCACACCAGCACAACAGCAGACAAGGCTTAAGCCCAGGGAAAGCAGCTCAGCGGGGCCACGCTTTGCTGGGGTGGTGTCAGTGCAAGTGGGTGACTGGAGAAAAGGCATCAGTAGCTCAGGAGGTGGGAAATGAGAAGGACACAGGATGAGTTTGGAAAATGGGTTATGCAAGCAGGAGAAATGGAAACAGCAATCAGCAGTGAGTGGGAAAGAAGAACAAGGAGAGAGCAAAAGAATGGCAGTGAGATTTGCCCAAAATAATCATCAGGAACCACTAGTCTACAAGGTAGAGCCTTGGCCTGGGACTCAGGAAATGGGAATTTCATCCTTGACTTCTCCGTGGACATGCTAGGTTACCTTGGTTGGGCCAATTTAATTTTTTGTGCGTCAGCTTCTATTTCTGTGACATTATCCTCTTTTTAAAGTGTTCTGATGTCAAAAGAGGAAAAACCATATTTAAGAAGGAATATTTATTATAATCTATCTACTCAGAACTAAGGCACCAGAGGAGAGAAGTATCTCTTCATTATTTAAAAGATGCCATATTTCCTTCTCTTCAGAAGAACACAATGCCCCTGTAGGAATCCCTTTTCTTTTGTATTTTAAAGCAGAGGATTATTATGGAAAATGATTAAGCACCCACACAGTTAAAATGACAGAACATTTTCATTACTGATTGGCAACTCCTCTGCTGCCCTAATTTAGGTGCCACATGCCTTCGTGCATTCAAATCAGTAAAAACAAAACAAAAGCTAAACTCACTTGACATTTGCAGCCAAAAACTGAAGTCAAGTCAGAACATAAAAAATCTCCCAATTTTTGGGCTTGCTTCTAAATACAAAGAAAAAGTAAAAACATAGTCTGCTAGCAAAGTGTTCACATACACTTAAAAGAACTATAGTGACCAGGGAGCACTGGAACAATATTGAATTGAAATTCTGAAATTCCACTTACAAAGTCTCGACCCCAAGATCTGAAGACAGAACTCCTACCCAAGACTGCATAGTATCTGGATAATCAGGTGGTCTACAGGCAAAGCAGCCTGAAAACAGATGAGGAAGTTGGAAAAAAATGGAAAGAGAGGCTAGCCAACACGGGAATTTGACTTACACTCCACCCCCTACCAACCTGCAAACCTGTATCTGGAAATGAGACAAAATCCAACATGTCACAAAATAAAAACTCCAGAGAAAATTCTGCAAAATGAATGTCACCCCTGAATTTTCTCATCCTTCAGTCAGCTTTTATTCGTAAAGAACTACTTTGTTGTTCTTGTTTCCAATCAAGATGAAGAATGTGTTCTCCCAATACTCTAAATTTATGCTTCCTCACTCTCCCACAAGGAAACACGTGGTTCATCCAGGCCATGATTCAAATGCAGAGACTATTTTCACTGCTGAATGTTTTCAGTCACTCTATTTTGATGCTTTACAGAGGCACTGATGAGTAAAAACTGCTGCTGCATTAAAAACAGGTGAATGCTGAGACAACTGACTGATGAACCTGAATGAAATGCACAAATAGCTCAAGAATGTGCCTTCAGTCCTTGAACATCCAAATGGGTTACAAAATAACAGTGGCTTTACACATGCAGTTCCTCTGAATTAACTTCAAAGGAACATATGATAGAGACCTGCGTCTTCAGTTATATTCACCCAGAAGGCCATTTCCATTAAAGCAAAGCATTTAAATTCAAGGCTATTATTTCTAACATGGAGCAAAACATACAAGATCAGCATTTACTGGGAAATAAGAACAGCACAAAAGCTAAAGGGAAAGAACAAACCATATACTACCTCTTTTTTGCTTGTGTATCAAGACATTTATATGTAAAAATTTAAAGTGGCCAATTATTTTTGTGTCAGCTGGAGTTGTCAGCAAATTCCATGTAAGCACTTTACTACTGTGCACATTTTAAATCACAATCAAAACCACACAAGATGTGTCTCTACCCCAGGTTGTATCCATTCCAAGCCCCTGGAATTTTTAGCTAGTAATAAATGGCATAAGCAGAACTCAAATACTGATAAAAAGTTCTGGAGTCCTTTTCAATAAAATACCTAGTTAAAAGAAAAAGCTCAACACTTATCATGCACCATAAAAAATATCAAAATTGCTCAGAGTGACCAAGATCTGTTATCATCTTTATTTCTAACACAGGGAAAAGGAACTGGAAGTCCCAAAATTATTTAAGTCTTGTTTCAATCAGAGCCAGAGTTCACTGAATCAAATGGAAAAATAGTAAGTATTTGGTTAAATGCTGGACTAGATCAGAGGCCTGATCAAAATATTTCTGAGCCTGCAAGGTGAAGACAGATGTTGCTGTTTTGGCTGAGGAGAAGTGGAAACTTCAAGCTGTGCTATGAATGAGAAAAAACCTAAACATTGCAAGTCAACAACTCACATTATTATAAATAAACAGTGGAAGAGGGAGAACAATAATATCCTTGAAACAGAATAATTTGTCTCTCATCTCACTCCTACCACACTGGCAGGCTGGAATGCTGCTATGCCGTGAGATTATTCAGTCCTCAGGAGCTGTATCTTGGCTCTGTCCTCCCCCTCCTTTTCCCTATGTTTTAGCCGTCTGTATCAGGCTTTCTATTGCCATTCATGTAAATATTTTTCCATGGCCACCTTTCTCTTGTACATTCAAACCTATCTCCTTCATCAGTTGTCCCTCCCCATCTCTTAAGTCTCACGACTCAAAACATGCCATAAAAAGCACAATCAAATCACCTTCTCCCACCTGCCCCACAAATTCTCTGTGCTGAAAACATGTAGCTGAGCAAAAGCTCCTGACACTCATTTAGAAGTGACCTTTGTGATGACTGCAGATGGCAAGACTAGTCAAACACCAAAAGGACTGCCAACATGCAGATAGAGAACTCAGTGTTGTGTAAAAAGTGGTGACTGGGCAAACCATCTTCCATCTTTCAAATGAACACACTTCAAATACAGGGCCTGGGATGCTGAGCATAAAAGCATCAAGTAACTCAGAATGCCACACCAAGTCGAATGACATCAGTGACCACCAAGTGGCCCAGACAAATCCCCCAAGAGACAGAGACTTCTGACACAACACACACATCATCCTACCAACATCCTTTGAAACGGAGCAGGAGTGTCTTGAGCAGGTGCACGTGGAGGCTGCGTGAGTAACAACTGCACATCTCTTAGGACTTCAGATAACAGAAAGGCACACAACAGCTTTCTTCTCCTTCTCCCCCCTCCACCCAAAGGCCTGAAAGTTCTCTGGACTGAAGGTCAACTGTTCACAACTTGTTCTCCCTGATGAATGTCAGCTCACTGGCAGATTTACTTATCCTCAGAAAATAGGAGGGGAGAGCAGCTGCACAGACACTTGCTTAACTTGTTCCAGTGTCTTTTTGTAAATATATATATATATATATATATATAATAAACTTTGCCAGTTAATTTCCACTTGAACCTGAATGTTTATTTAACAGGCTTCTTGCTTTGTTTATCACAGAAGACCTGTTAAAGAACTCCATGAAGCACAGCACACTGGGTCTGCATTTTGCCTTGCAGAGACTGACCTTCTCCGTGAGGATTATCAATAGGCAACAGCCATAAACTCTTAACATCAGCATGGAAAGTTGTCTTCTTCCACTTGATTAGGAACTTTTCACTGTGTGTTCCCTTCCTCACAGAGACAGCCATAGCTGATTCTGTACAGTGCTTTATTCTGCAAACAAAGCCACTGACATACAAAACAGGGCAGTCACACTTGAAAGAATGAGCACCAACTTGGTTTTGACATTCAGCCATGTATCTTCTACAATGAATTCTATTCACTCTGTACTACAGCAGCACCTGGAAGCCCTGACTGATGACAAAGCACTCACTACATCAAGAAAAGTCATTACTTCCCAAAGTCTTCAACCTACATAGGCACAACAAAGGAGAGAAAAACACAGTTCTTCCCTTTCAAAGATGAAGATCAGATGCAGATATGAAACACCAGATCAAGACCAAGAACAAACTGACGTAACTCCTTTCTTTCTTCACCATATCATCCAAAATCATTCTTTGTGTTCCAAAAGTGTGTTCATGTTACAGGCGTGAAAAATTGAAAATAATTTCAAATATGCAACTCACATTTATTTGTTACATAATTTGTTGGACTTCTCTGCAATGAACTGCAGCAACAGCATACACAGTCAAAACATGTCCAGTCCAGCAAACCTCATGTAAGGCACATATTGGCTGTGATTAATCAAGGAACAGACTTATTTAGAGATGATTACTGAAGCAAGACAACATGTTTATTTGGTACACAGATTTTGCAGAGATCACAATAGAAATCTCAGACAGCCAGTCAAAGAAAGCACGATAAACTGTTCAGTGCATAGAACAGAGAAGCTTTGGTATCCAGAAAGTGGCATTTAGAACAGTCAATAAATATCAACTTATATAATTAAAAGTGCAAGAAGTCACAGCCTGGAATTCTTCATTGCCATAAAGAACCACAGCTAACACACGGAATAAAAAAAAAACATTTTACAATAGAAATCTTAATTCTACATATTTTGCAGAGTACTCATTTGATTATTCTTTTAGTATCTGTAATAGTTAAAATCAGCTTCGTAGTCTACTCAATTTTCTCATATATTGAATAGAAAAATAAAATACTCTTGAAAGTGAAGCCAAGAACTATAACTGTTGTAAAACCAAGGGTGAAAAAACCCATGCAGACCCATATTATTATATTATTTCTTCCCCTTCATGTGTAAGCTGATACATCATTAGAAGGTCTTCATGTCCTATTTCCTAAGAACTTTTCTCTGAGCATTTTGTAATTCTGTAATGCTTCTTCCCTGGCAAGCCTACTTTAAAAACTAAACCACTGTTTAGCAACAGTAGGTCTCATTAAAAGGTGCATTTACTACACAGTAGAATCCTCTATATTTAGAACTTGAAATATGTTGAATACCAGAGCAAATATAAGTATTGTGAGTGGTAAACATCCAGTTTAATGGCATCCACTATATTTGTATGGAAAAAAATAGTTTTATAAATAGCTTCCAAAATTTTGCTCAACATAGGCAGCTAATAATAATTATATTATTAGCTAATAATATCCAAAGGCATCTCATTTCACACTTTTTCCTTTCTAATATCAAAACACATGATAGGCCTATGTTCTCTGCCAAGCCCCCACCTGGAACAAGTACTGTGGGCACGCTGTGAACAGCAACCGCAAAACAGAAGAGAACCTGAAATTACCAGGAGCATTCTGCTCTGCCTTTTAGGCTGGAGAGCTACTAAAATCTTTCTGGTTAGATTTTAATGTCTTCCTATTCCAAAGCAGATAAAAACACAGGAGCTACATTGGCTCAAGCTGTCCTCAACAGCTACAACTGATTTATGCCTTTTGGTAAGAACTTTTTGATTGTTTCTAAGAGTTCTTAGAAGTTTTCCTTCCCTGAGCAGTAGCTTCAAAAACTTCAGGTCTGGTTTGCAAGTCAATGATAATTCATGCAGATTTGCATCCCTGTAAATCTATAATAAACTGATGTCTGGCACAGAACATAATCCATGAAAAATACTGCTCTTTTCACAGTTTAATCCAGACAAAGCTAGTTCAAAAGGGCCTCATTTTCCCCTTTTGCCAGCCTTCAAAATTACATTGCTTTTTTTTTTTTTCTTTTAATCTTAATATTCTGCTTAAAATGTGTGTATGCATCTAGTCATGTTCACTGGCATTTCTTTCTGACACAAACAATTTTCTGAGCTGCTGGGCGCTCACAACCACAGTAGAAGTTGGCAGGTACAACATATCATGATGTAAAGGTACAATAACAAACTACCTTCTCAGACCATATCTTCAGACTGAACTTATACACCAATAAGCTGTTAGCCAGTCAGTTTCTTCCTCAACAACATCTCAGAAGAACAAGAAAATGTAAATCCGTTTTCAGTTGTATTCCATCAAATCAGAATGTCTGTAATTCTATCTGTGGGTAAGAAAGTCAATTCCTGTGGCAAGAACCCAGAAAACAATTTTTAAAATATTACAGCTTTTCATGCATAGTCATTCCTTTTGGATTTAGGAAAAATATCTGCAGTTTCCAGCTCCTGTGTTAATCATGGGCAGTTCTCCTGTAGCACCACTGAGCTACACAATCCAAAGATGTCCATCCACATACATGATGTTATGATTCCAGGTGTGCTGGGTCTAGTGAGGAATTTGACAGAGGGCCATGGAGTGTCCTGCCCCACATCCAATTAAGATCTGTTTTGTGCAGCCAAGAGCTTCGACTGGCTTTGGGACACGAACATCTGTTTCTGTGCCATCACCACACATGCCATGTTCATTCCATCCCCAAGAGAAGCACTGGCCACCTGAAAGAGAGGACAGAAAATAGAGAATAAAGGCCACAGAAACACAACAGCTTTGCTTAGTTTTGAGAAGCAGATTTATCGAGTCATTTTCTCTTTAGGTTCTAAGAAATTCTGCTAAGGTGGGAAAAATGTTCTGGTTTTCTACAGAATGTAAATAAACCCAAATGACTGATTCTCCATCCTGTTCCATATTGTTAGCAACAGAAGAGAGATCAAAATAACAATTTAAAATCACTTAGTAAATACATAGTTCAGTATTTATGTGGAGCCCACAGAAATCTCTCTGCATTTTAAGAGCCCTCCCTGAAATGATGTAGAATCTCTGTCTTTCAAGTTTCCCCTAGTAAGCAGAAGTATGATAAATCAGGAGCAGTGACTTGATTCATTCACAGCATGATCTGCAGGACTGGGGAACACAGAGCCACAGTTCAGCCAAATTGCATTTCATTTCTAGCTTCAAGTTCACATGTCACCTTTTTCCTTTAAATACAAGTCTTCAACAGCCTGCTCTATTCTTAATCATCCTACCTCTTCTGCTTGCTTTGACATCATTTCACTTCTTTTATTATTCTTATTTTCCCTCATTATTATTTATTTTTCTAAGATCTACTCCTTCATATGCCAAATAATAATTCATGTATTATTATTACCCCATAGTACTTTTTTTTGAAGCACAAGATGCAAATTTTGTTCTATAAATGGCTGGCATAATAAAAAATCCACCAAAACCTCCTTATTCTGAACTACAAGTACTATTTCTTCCCTATTTTCTATTCCTTATTTGGCTGCCAGAGACTGTGTCTGTGACTTTCTGTACTAAAAAAGAAAGCCATCCTGCCATATAATCATGTTTGTGATGCTATTGTTATTTTTGAAAAGCATCAGGTATTAACAGCAGGAAGTAGCATTCTGGATTCCAAATAATGAGAAGAAATGTGCCAAAATTCACAAACTATAATCCCAGTCACGATTTTACTTTTCAAAATTAAGAAACAAATTCATTGCAAAGCTAGCAGGGCCATCTTCTCTGCAAATCCTGCAACATTTCACTGTCCTCCACTCTCTTTACATTTATTAGTATATTGAAGTTCTCCTCTTCTGCAATGAAGTATAAGCATTACTCAGCTCAGATGTAACTAAGCAATGATATCTCATTTTCCTGGCAATCTTTAAGGCAGTGGAACACAACAAAGCACCACCAGAACATCACAGTAGCCAAGGCACATCTCTCTTCTCTGATACAGAAGTTCTGTCACTCTTATCTCAGGAGGCACCAGATGTTCTCATGATTGTGCATGTACAATATTGACAGCCCAACCTACATCCCAAATGCACTCACATGAGCTGCCAAAACATGCCAAAATCTGAGTGGGCTATATAACCCATTTAAGTATCAATAGCATCCTACAGCCTAATAAGATTTTGCTTTTTGGTAAGGTTCCAGGTAAAGATGTTTATGTAAATATTAAAAAACAGAAAAAGGACACCTTAAGCCCATAATGGAGACATATCTCAGTCTGATCATTCAAGGAAGCTGCACTTAAGAATAGACATTTTTTGGCACAGTTAATATGTAAAGCCTGCAGAATGAGCCAAGCTTACAAATGTAATAAAAAGAGAATACAACATGCCCTAACATTAATAAGATCACTGTGGTAAACTTTTTGTTACTGGACACCAGCAATTACTACAACTATTTACTTGCTTCTATGAAGACTCACCACATCTGTTTAAAGGGTTTCTTATTTCTTTTTTCATCCTGTCCTATCCGGACAAGAGAGAGGAAACCAGAAAGTTCCTGGTAACTTTGTATTACAAATTGCCCAGTGGAACATGAATGGTATAATAAATAGTCAAAGAAACAATGCATTAGACCATTAACCTCTCAAATTGATAAACATATCCAGTGAAACATCTTTTGAGAAAACATCATAGAAAAATTTACAAACTAGGAACCCTCCCAGACAAGAACATCTTCCCTAAAATAAGGATTGTGGAGTCTTTTCCAGCCTTTACTTCTCCAAGCATGTTGAAAGGCCACCAAAATATATTTTTCTACATGAGTCCAGTGATCTCTAAGGTTACAAGAAATGGGACAAGAGTGAAAACTGGCAAAAGAAAAATAGAAAGTAAGTAGAATTTATCAATGGTCTTACACAAAAATGGCTTTTACATCCATGGAGAGCTGGCAGAAATCTGAAGAGAAAAAAGGCAGCTGACACATATGGAATGACAGGCCACAAAAATGTTTCTCATCACCATCAAGTCAGAACCAGGAAAGCTAAAAAGGAGAGAATTTTTGCTGTGAAAGTGAAAGGTGTAACTGTACCACATCTGCCTGTAGAATATTCAGTGAAAGGTCTGTACATAGAAATAGCCAAATGCTTGACTTGTGTCAGAGAAAGCAGAATTTGCAGAAAACACAGCAAGTCCATTTTTTGGGCAGTAACATATTAACAAAACTTGGAGGAGAGCTAAGCAAAATAAGTGTGGTGAAGGTGGCCAGGAGGGAACAAGCAGCTACGTGAATCACTGGCACAGAGGACAAAGTCAGTGAAGACTGAAAGTAATGAAGAATCTCCTTAAAAAATGGCATTAAAGGAATATTGGCAGAGCTAAAGGCAGACACTAAGAACTGATGGCTAGCCTCTGGACAAAGGGCACCATTAAATGGTTCTTTCCTTATGTTCTCTTCCCTTTTTGGTTTTTTTTTTTTTTTTTTCTTCTTTTCTTTCTGATTGCTGCTATTCCCAGTTTATTCCTGATAAAAACATAGAACCAGCAGACCTACCTGCCTTCACAAGAAAATTCCATTTCTATGTCTTGCCACACCTTCCCAGGATGGAAGGGCATTAGAATGATGTCTATTAGCACAGCTACAAATTGCTTCTAACAAAATTTAGAACAAGCACTGTAACATGTTCTCAAACCAAAAGATTGTGTTTGATGAAGTGAGGGAAGGTTACTCCATGTTACTGGTTAAGTGAAACTGCATAAGATGTTGCATTTACTTGTCTCTTTTAAAACAGAAGTAGTCAAAGTACAAATCAAACCCACAGAACTCACATGGCAACACAACAGAATCCATGGCTTTTCAGTTCCAGGGAATTTCAGTTGCACTCACAGTCACACTAATCAAAGTTTAGAGTAATGCTATGCAGGATTTTTCCCAAAACATTAAGTATACAAGACATAGGGACAACAAAATTCTTAACAAATCTGTTTTGGTCAAACAACACAAGAAGTGGCTACTGCTCTCTTTCTGTCTGCAATAATTATCCAGGCTTTTCTCCGGGTACCTGAAGTGACAACAGTAATCTAGAGGTTCATTAAACTGGAGAAATTATTTCTAGGTAAAATAAAGCTGCATCAGATTGGAGAGAATTCTGGAGAAAGAAGATAATTTAGATCTGCTCCTTATTGCTGAGTGGAATCATCAGATGGAAGAATCAATGGTCTCAAATAAGGTGCTCTGGGTGAGATTCACTGGATTTAACTTCAGCCATCTAAAAAATCAAGCAACTTAGCTACAGATCATTATCCTCTGTATTCCTCTAAAGCCAATGGAGACATCTGCATCTCTCCAGCAGAGCAAGAGATTCATCTTCTCCAAACACCGGTGTGAAAATCAAGTCTGTCTCACTTTAGTGATGATGAAGGGAGACCAAGTGAGTGTCCTAGCCTTGGTAATATCAGTTTTATGCAGCTGAAGATAGGCTATATTAAATCACATCTTCACAGTTGGTCTGAAGGCAAAGCAAGAAAAACTGAAAACAAGGAAGCTGCAAATATCACTGCAGCCTAGCTTCAGGCTACAAACAGACTGCTTCTAAATCAGCCTGTCCCCTGGAGGCTTATCATTGAAATCTTCAAAAGCTCCTCTTTTCTGTTTCTCCTCTCCCATTCCTTCCACCAGCAAACAAACAGAAGTTGGCCTTAAAGACAAGCCAAGTATCTTGAAGTCAAGTCATTGAAGAGACAGCTTCCCATTTTAGGGAAATGTTAAACTGTTTTAGTACAGCTCTATTATACTGGCTCTGTGCTCTTAGCAATACTCCACAACACTTCAAATTATTATTTCTTTTTGACCTTAAATTAGTGCTACTCTACTCTTTTGTTATAGACCAAGTCACAGTAGGCAGGAGATCAACTCAGATCAAGTCACAACAAGTCAAACAGCATCAGGGCTGGACCACAAACAAAATTTAGGTGTCTTCTAAGACACCTCTTAGACTTCTAAGCTACCTTCCCTTGATTATTTGAAAGCCTTCAAAACCTTGCATAAGGAACAATGTAACATTATACAGGAGGAGATTTAGACTATACTTCTCCCAGGGAGTTACAAAACACAAATTCATATGTTTTCCTGTTTTTTTCAGGACATCTGGTGGTTCAGGGTTGTTTCAAATAAAATAAAATGCAATAAGCATCCCTCTACATTTTTGTATTTTTAATAGCAACAATTCTGTTGCTATTAAAATTAGTGCAAAAGATCTGCAATTGTAAATTGTAAGAGACAGGATTGATATCAATTGCTTTCTGCAGAAAAACAAGAAACTGTATTAGTAGTTAAAAGGGAAGTCACAAGTTAAAAGGGCATTGCACAAAATGTCATTGAAGGCAAAGCTTGGTAAGTGGAACCTACAATAGCATCATCTCAATACACAGTTGTATGTCCAAAGCTAGGAAAGAACTATGAGAATCACATTCAAGTTTTATTGTGTAGCCACATTTTCAAGTAGCAAGTTGTTGTGTGCTCCAGGCAGCCCATACAATTGCTGCTCGACCCTCAGAAATGTGTGTCTGCCTTTCAAGTAAGCTGGATAAAAGTCAGACACATTGCAGTGCTAACACAATATACAGGTAAGAAACACCAAACATTTTTGATATTAAGCACAAAGCCATGGTGCTAAAGGCATGCTGATTTCACAGTTAGCCTCCAGTCAACAACCTGCCCTCAGTCCACCTTTACATCATTAGTAGCTCGCTCTCCTCAGGCAGTGGACCTAAACCACTCAGACCCCTCCTCAGCAGTGGTTTTACATAAGTGAACAGTCAGCTGACTTCAGGTCAGGCATCTGTGGTTCCTGGCACCTGGAAAGGGCAACTTTCAATGTCCTCAAACAATTCATCACAGCAAACGCACGAAGCCTGCACTATGTGGACCTCTCTGACTTGGTGCTCTAAACTAATAGCTCATGTGAACTATTATTTTTTCCCAGCAGAAGCATAGTTTTGTTATAGGACCTTCTCTTTGGCTAGTTTTGTATCTTGTGTAATACAACAGGGACTTCAAACTGGGTCATGGCCTCTAGGCCAACTGTCAGAATATCCAATTACAATCCATAACCACCTACTGAAGAGTCAGAAAATCAAATTGAGAATACAACATACCTAGTAGGACCTTAGGCAAGTGCAGTACTGCAAAATGCAGCAATAAGGCTACACATCTCCTTTGCAATTAAATTTCACTTGGGAAAGTCTAATTTCAAGTTTTGTGCTTTGATATCAATGTCTGTCCCACAAACAGCAAATAGAAGAGCAGTACAGAGCACATCTAATCTTTTCTGTTCTCATTTCCACTGCATGTAAATAGCCAAGAGTTACAAAATGGAAAAGGGAAGGAATCATGTTTATGATAATTTCCAAGGGCAATGTAGCCCATCTGCCACAGCCTAAAAACTGTCTATGGAGAAGGATCCCACATCCAGCAACACAGAGAAGTGGGGAAAGACAAAGTAAGATGTCACTTAGCAAAAAAAGCCATAGCAGATCTACACAAACACACTGTGCATTTTCCTGTGCACTGTTTTTAGCATCAGGCAAATAACTGAGCCCACCCCTAGAGGAAGTGCTATCTTGCCAAATTACAATAACAATAGAAACTTTGTTCTGTTCTCACAGGGCACTTCAAAGCAGGAGCTGAATGGCTCACTGCACAAATTAATATGTATCTATTTGAAATAATCACTCCACATTATATCAAATAAACAGTTTAGGTTACCATTCATGCTAGTTTATGATAGAATTTATTTTTTCTTTCTCAGTTATGCATAGTCATTTTGAACCAAAAGAAAATAAGAGGAAGAAATTCACAAAACAATATCCTAGGATTTTAAAACAACAGACTTGAAACTACAGATTTCTTGGGCTGCTGCACCTGTGTAGTTTTTGTGGTGGAACTGAAGCCCTGTAGGATGGAGATGGCTGCTTTGCTATGTGTCAGTAGCAAGGACAGAAATCTACTGCAAGGATTATCTGTTTGCATTTCTGTTTCCATGGGGAAACATTAAAGGTACTATCTATGTCTAAAGCTCAAAGGTGCTGCATGAAGTTTTTGTTTTGGTTTTACTCAAACCTGTTAATTCCTTCCCAACAGGAAAGCATCTCCAACTCAACACAGAACAAAACCTGGGCTCACGACTTTGTGCAAGACTGAATGTAACTGGTCCACTAACAATACATGAGGATTATATCATACATGAAGCAGCTGCAGTACAGAGAGGATTAAGCATTAAAGATGCTTTTTTCTACACCTGTAGAAGACAAGAAAATCTTTGAATTTTGGTCACTTAAGTACAGGACAAAAATACCTGACAGAAATTAATTAATGGAGAGATTTGTCCTGATGCTCTGACCATGGCACTAATGTCTGTTCCATCAGGATATCGGACATGGCAGAGAGTGACATTTATTCAGAACTTACATCCCTGCCTCTCACAGTGACAGGCATTCAATGTGTCACAGTGCTTTAACTTCCTATGACCAGAACTAGACAATCACAGTCTCATCACAGAGCCAGAGACTGCAGTCTCATGACCCTCTGTATTGTGTGAAACAGAACATCCAGAAAAATACCTTATACCTAGTGCTTGTAAGAGGTCACCCACGCAAGGCAGAATGTCAGAGCTCATCTAGAAGAGTGCAAGTCAAGTGTCCCGTGGGACTCCACGGTGCCATGACCATTTGTGCCCATGAATCCCGGGTAGTAAAGCACTACCATTTCAAATTTGCACACACTTCAAACTGACATAAGTGATGACACAAAGAAAAGGAGGGGACAGCTGTGAGTCATCTGACCTACAACGTTACCTCCAAGACCTAGAACTGAAGGGCTTCTTCAGCACAGGCCTAGGAAAAGTCATAGATGAAGGCAGAAGCAAGAATCTGAGAACCCCCTCAAACTGCACTCCAGTCCTACATGTAGCTTTCACAGCACTAAGCAAATCAAAGAGCAGGAGAAAGGACAGTCAGCAGGATAAGCAGGTGCATGCAGGAGAAATGGTGGTTCTTCCTACTTTGCTGGCTGAAGTCAAAAACAAGAGACCCCACTGGGCTCTCAGGAATTCTCTCATCAAGGAAGAACAGCTAGGTTGGAAAAGGATATTTTGGAAATGCTTTGGTGCTTAACATATTTCATAAGGCAACCCTTTGTAGAACACTGGCCTATTTACAAGCATGAGCTTTAAGCCAATTACAGAGACCAGGCTATAGAAGACCGTCAGTCCTTGGCATCTTATAAAAAATACTTATGTTAAAACAAAAGCTGAAGAGATAATTCATATGGTCACATTTACCTACAATTTCTTCTCTTCTGACTGCTATTCTCTTCCTCTGAAGGGCTGTTTGCACTGAACAAAAGTGAGCATTCCGGGATTTATCTCTGAAGGTGTCCGTTTCTGCAGAATACAATTCTCCAGCTCAGAACCAAGAATTGAAATGTGTAAACCTTCCACATGGACATTTTATGTAAAATAGCTTTGTGTTTAAATGGGCTTTAATTTGAACTTCTCCCCTTTTGTTTTCCCCTAACAATTTGCAAGGCTGCATTTTGGTCAAGTTTCAAGATACACAATATGAATGTGCATTACTGTTGAATGAAGTCTAAAAAAACTGCTTGTTGATATTAAACAAGTGAGGGCTTTTTTCCCCCATGCTTAACAAGTAATCTGAGATCAATTCCAGCAGTCATAAGCTAAAGCGTTAGAAATGCAAAGAGAAAAATCAAGGAAACAAGTGGTGACTGAGTTGCTCAGTTTCCATCTTACTGATTGAACTGGTAGATTTTCTCACAGCTACGCAAACAGCGCCACAGAACAAAAGTAGTTGCCGCCCAGCAGTGATGATATCAGGATGCCTTATTTTGCAAAGTTTCAAGTTGTGATCTTGGTGTATTGCAATGGCTCAGATGATGGCACCCCTGCAAGTGTCACAGTGCAGCTGTAACAGTGACAGCACTGTAGAACTGTGCGCTGTGAGAGCTTTAAAATACATAGCTTGATAAAAGCTATAGCATAGCTGTAGTCAGAGAGAGTTCAGGGTGAACTAACCCTTCTTTCTGGGCAGGATTTGTGGATTACAAGTTTCCTCTGTGCTGCAACTGTTGTACTTGAGTTAACCCACTTGTATCCAGTAAGTGTGCTATAGCACACTGTACTGTAGTGCAAGCGCACATCTAATAAAACTCCTGTGGGTCGTGTGCCTTGTCTTGTCTGTCTGTCTCAGTCTGTGCCTATTGTTACAGGGACTCTTATACTCGTCACTGTGTGGGGGTCTGAATGGGGTCACTCTCGATCTACTCACATACAACTCCTAGAAAAGGAGTAAAAAGTGGTAACGTCCTCACGTTCACACACTGATGCCATTTGCAGCCACCACTGCCCTCTGCCTCATACAATATAGTTCTGTGAACTCACAGGATCCCTTTCAAAGAAGAAAATAGACAGCTGACAGAGCTGTGACAAAAGATGAAACCAAGCAATAAAAAAGAGAAAAAAAACAAAACATTCAGACTTCAAACACAAACCATAGAGAAGTTTATGTCAAGTGTGTGCACCAAAGGCAAGTCACATTTTCTCAGAAGGGCTGACAAAACACAATACTCTTACCCAGGGTTGGCTGTGCAGGCTGGGCTGGTGTTAACTTTCAACAAGTTAACAAGTGAAATTAAATAACTGTTTATTAAATAAACTTTAAAATAATTAAATAATATTTAATAAACAGTTGAATACTGAAGAAAAACAGTAACAAAAAAATAAGACAAGAAAACCCCAAACAAACTGCAAAGTATTAACACCACAAACTGCACCCTCAGTCCCATCCACACGGCTAAGCTGTTAGACTGATTTCTGCAAAGCAGGACCCAAGTGGTCCGGCTCTTCCTATTTCTTAAGCACTAGGAAATGATCAGGAACTTCAGTCACATCACTCTGTCAATAAACTTATGCAAACTAAAGAGCCAAATAATGTGTACCAGATGGGATACACAAATTTTCTCCACAGGTTAGCAATAGCTAGGGAGACCAGGACCAAAGGAATAACAACTCTATTCCTTTAACTGTACTTTTAAAGCAAGAGTTCACTAAGTGTCATATTTCATTCAGAGTTCTGGAAAAAGTAAGCAGATGGTCAATACCGGCTACAAAAGAAAGAGTGAGAGAACAGGCTTTGCCAGCTATAATTAAAAACAAGTATTATACCATTAAGACTTAGAAATGGTCAGGAAGAGAATCAAAGCAGACAGCCTCAAAAAGAAAGTGCCTATAAGGCAGGATTGGATCTGCTTCTCCCATCATCATTTCAAAATCATATATGACTGTTGAGTGAGGTCTGGAGGAATTGCTTGTTGATATTAAACAAAGGAAGAGTTCTGCCATCAATATGTGTTAAAACCAAAGGTTAGTTTGCTTAGATGGAAACAGTTTTTGACATTACTTCTGGTGCAGAATGAAGATTCTGGGCAAAACGTAAAGCACAGCTTGCAAACTTTTACCTTTTTTTATCTCTATGGACAAATTCTACTCTATTCTCCAATACTTTTATTCACTGAACTATTTCATTGCAGACCCATAATTCCTGTTGGAAAAAAACAAAGCTGTTAGATTTCAAAACCAAGCTAGCAAAATAAGAGCACTTCAAGCAATACATAGGACTAAACAAACCCTGGTCCTGAGTTGCACAGATTATAGGTGTGCAAACAAACCTTTTACATATTCAGGCCATGTAGTCAGAAAATAACCTTGCTGTAGCACAGCTTCTTCACATTTCTACCTTCCCCCTCCTCTGTGGGTCAGATATCCAAGCACTCGCTCTTCAAAACCTTCTTACCTAATTTTCCCCTAGAAGCGCACAAGGCAAGGAGAGAAACACTGGCAAAATTCGAGATGCCACTGGGTACCAAGTGAGCTGTTCTCATTAGGAAAGGCAAACATCCCTGACACATAACGTTCAAGGTACATTTTGGGGACACCTCACCACTGTGCCTCCATCAGTAGAAGATGCACCTAAATTCTGAATTGGGGATAGCTCCTTAAGCAGAGGGAATACATCAAGTCAGCCCCTGGAAGAAAGGCAAGCACAAAACAGTGTCCTGAGATGAAAAATTCCTGTAATCAGTGCTGTGAGATGCTTTCTGAAAGTTTCTGCTCTGCTACATTTTTTGGGTGCTGGGAAATTTACTGAAAACAGCATTCACGCATCAGATGCGGGAATCCGTCTTTGGCAAAGCAACAGGGAGAACAGCTGATGGGCAGAGGGATTCAGAGGCGCCACGCCAGCTCCAGAAGGTCAGAGACCAGAATGGACAATGCAAGCTGGGTCCCTGAGATGCCGTTCACCACTTTCCCATCTGATCCTCTGCATAACCTCAGGGAGAAGAATAAACTAGCTGGACAGAAGACAGAAATATCTGACACTATTTTGCAAGGACTATATCTGTCAGAGACCTGGAATAACCAAGTTATTCTCCAGAATAAAAAAAAAGCAAACAAAACAAACACTTCTATCTATGATATAATATTTGACCAAATTAAGAATTCAGGAGTTTTGCTCTCCCCACTTTGGAGGAAATAGAAACACTGGAAATATGAGGTCTCCATACATTGGCCTAACTACTCTTTCCTGCGTCCATGCAGAAAGCCAGATTCTTCCATTTTATATTTGGCATTAGACTAATTACACAGCAGGAGCAGCTATAGAAGGCAACCTAGAAAGAAAGACAGACAGAAAAGAACTACATAGAATTTAAGGCCACATTTGGCCCTATGACAAATATTTTTCATTACTTACAAAGAAAAAGCAATAGCATGAAAACCTTTTAAGTGATGGATAATAATACTGAGCAAATAGTGTAAAAAGACCAAAACCCAATCAAGCCCAAACTTCTGGTAAAACAGCAAGCTTCAATATGCAGCAAAAAAAAGCAACAGATGACATGCTTGTGTGTCCACAGGACTGTGTATGTAACATCCAAACAAATGAACAATATACAATATAGGACTCACTAACCTGCAGCAGGAATATGAGAGAAGCTGAACTTATTCTTTACACTGCTGGAAAACAGAAAAACCAAATATGAAGATGACAAAGCCACACAATGTTGAGATGTTTTCTTAAATCACTTTGAAATGTTTTTTTTCTCTGGTTTTGTAATAACTTAATGCCTGCTGAACACCAATGAAGAAAATATTCCTTGTATAGTACACCTAAGAGATCTTTACTTTCCAGGCTCATTTACTAACAGAACTGTAGTTCTGTTCATGGCTGAACCAAAATGCAGTTCTCATAATTCTGGAAAATGAACTCTGTCTCAGTGAGACCCAATACATGGATGCTTCTTAAATCTATTCAGGAACAAATGAAGCAAGAATAAGAATTTTAAGCATCCAATCAACCTAGCAGAAGTGATTCATATTCCAAATTAATCTAAAGTTTTCAAAAGGCCTGGATTCCCTAAAGCAGAGCCTTTGCAATTTTTTTTGTCTTTTTTTTTCTCTTGGGGCGAGAGAAAGGAGGCACTATCAGCATTTTAATGCTCTCTGTAACAATTATTGACACAGAAAGGTTAAAAATAAAGACCATGATCTTTACTTAAAAATACTACAAAGGATAAAGAAACCATCCAGGTCAAAGTATTTCAGGATGACCACAGAGCAACCCATGTGTCTTTTTTTTCTTTTTTTTTGGTCCAAAAAACCAGAGATTAAAAAGGATTACAAGACGAGTAACAGTACTACACTTAATATTTGTGTTTGAAAAATATTTTTATGTACAAATACAGACATATTCTACATATAACTAGGGATGTTTGCTTAACAGATTTCATGCTTTCAGACACTCCATTTGTAGTGACAACACGATTTGTAGCACAATAGGATTTCTGTCTCTGCACATGTCCCTCTGTAGATGTTCACTGGGGTTTTGGAGTACCTGAGTTTCTGTAAGTGGGATTCAATTTGCCTAAGCCCAAAACATCCATGGTGAATGCACCTGTGCATGCACATAGCTATCCTTCACACAGGAATTTAAATCACACTCAACCAACAAACAGGAAGTTTCAGAGTGGGGTTCACCTCACCTAAAGCAAATATCTGAGGTCAAAAGAATCCTTCTACCACCACCCTTTTATCCATCTCTTCCTCTCCACTGCCTACAGATACCTGATTAGCTCAGGCATAGTTTAAAGTTAAAGCAGACTGACCATGCCCCAGATGCCCAGCCCAATCTGCTTTACAAACCTGCTGTCAGAAGACATTGAGCTGTCTGAAAAATAAGATGGTTCCCAGGCAAAATCAGAAACCCACTGAGATTTCAACTGTCCCCCAAATCTTCAAACAATTTTGAACATAATTATGTGTTGTAAACCTACAATTATGTAAACTGATTGTTGAAAATGTCATCTGTACACAGAAAACTTTGAATGTTGTGCACCCAGCAAAACCTTCTATTGCAAGATGATGAGCTCAGCATTAGGAGACCCCTCCTCAAGCACCAAGCTGTGTCTCCCTAGTTTTACTGCATCTTTGGTATCTAGTTCATTCAACTATTCACCAAAGGGACTTCCTAAGCTTTTTCAGCTACCTGATGGGTTGTTACCAATTTCTGCATGAGAATACCTATTATTATGGAGGAAACACATTACATTGGAGTAATTTCTTAAGAAATGGGAATTATTCTTATGTTTAAGTAGTAGCTATTGCTTCAAACACTTTAAATCACTCTGCTGAAATATGGTTTGAATAATTACGATTGCTCTGATTTTCAACACCTTTCCTAGCCAGTGTGTCTTGCTAAAAGGTTGCTCATGGAGCTGTTTACTTTCCAGCATGAAAGGTTATCTTTTTCAGAAATTTCTTCAGAAATCCTTCTAATTAATTAGTCTACGGTTCCCACAGCAGTTTATAGTTTTTTGGGGTTTTTTTGTTTTGTTTTGTTTTTTTTAAATTAGGTGTTGTGGGGTTTTTTTGGCTTGGATGGGGTTTTTTATGTATTTTAGAAAGCTCCCAAAGCTCTCTCAGGCAGAAATATTTCTTGTTCTCTGTGCAAGAGATGTTTTTTGGATGCTTTCACTACTAAGAATTTTTTTTTGGCTCTCCAGGGGACAATTAAACAATGACAACATTGTATTCAGCCCAAAGCATAATTCTATTTTTGAAGGTTTCATTTGACTAACATGATACTGACCACAACTTTCTATCCACAAGGCAATGTAATTCAAGTTCAGCCTCATGTCAGTGTGCACTGGCTTGACCCAAGTCCCAGGAGGTGCAAGAACTACTTAGCTGTCAATGTGATTAGGTAACCAGCTCTCCTTCAGGCTGACTAGATGGATGGATTCAAAGCTGCTTCTCCAACTGGTAATCAGCAAATGTCTTAACAGGATTTAAGAAGGAAAGGCAAGCCTTGATGGGAAAGGCAAAGGGGACCAATTGCTTATCCTTGAAATGAAAAAAGAAGTCATGAGGAAAAAAGTTTGAGTGCAATTGAAAGCAAAACTCTGAGTCATGACTAATTCCTTCATTTCCAGCTATCTGCTCCCATTACTGACGCTTTGCTCCTTTTAGCCATGTGACTTTAAACTTTCTCATTACAGAGAGAGAATTACCCTGCACAAAGCAGAGCTATAATCCTCCTTCCTGAGCTCTGAAGGGATCTGGCCAGGCCTTCCCTCTGACAAATGGCAGAAACCATCACAAGAAGCAGCAGACAGCAGGGGACTAAACCTCTGAGTGCTGCATTACAGGCTAAAGGCTACTCACTGACTGTACTCTTTCTACCTTTTCCCATCTCATTTTAACTACTTTAGCTATTTCAGGTTGTGATCTCTTTAGGTCGAGGGTCTACTGCATAGTCTGACCTGACCTCGAGCCCATGGATGTTGTGTAATGAAAATAAATAATTAAAAAACTGTAAAAATCTCTGTTGTAGTTAACCATCCTTGGTTTTGGATTCACAGTGCTCTGTAAATCTGGAACTTGAGAAAAAGAGTGAATAAAAACCCTGAAGCGAAGGTGTTATTTGGTTCACCTGTGTATTTAGAATACACTTGAAAAAATGAACAGTTAAATTTAACATGAGATATCATGCACTTAATTATCCTTTCTCACATGGTGACAAATATAAATAAACCCATATTACTTTATTCAGTTAAGAAAAGAACTAAAGGAAGGAATCATTAAGGCAAAGGTGACTTATATAGGCCTGCTTTTAAAGAATGATTTCCTGGGAAAATGCTCCTCAGTGCTTTTTTCCCCCCCATCTACAGTGCAGGGAACCTTTTACTACCCCAGGGAACATTTTAAAAGTTCATGATTTACAGCAGTAATTCATACAACATCCTAAATTAATGGTCATTCAGGACAGAGGAAAGAAAATAAGACAGAGTGAAAGCAAAACTCAGTTAAGTACAGAGAAGCCATGCTAAAAGCCATTTGAGGGCTCCTGAATGCATATGGCATCTGTTGAGACAAAACGTTATTGCCAGGAGTCAGCACTGATTTGCACATTTGTGCTGTGCAGACCCTGTGGATGAAGTTAAGCACTGAATTCTGGAGTCAGGAGAACAGCAGCATCCTGTGAGTGTGACATTTCTGCCTCTGTGGAGGGCTACAACTCACAGGACTTGTAAAAGGCAACTTACTCCTTTCTTTATGGAGCAAATATCATCTATGAACTGAGATTATTTTAAATTCATTTTGGCACTTCTTACCTTCCATTTTCTGTGTCCAGCACACCTCTCCCCCTAAAAGGATGTATTTTGTCCCCTGTCCCTGCCGTCCTCATCCACACAACATTTCTGCAGACCTCTCCATGAAGACAGCACTAGCTGCAAGGGTATCAGCGCAGCAGAGAATCTGCTCGGTACCTGCTCACCAGCAGTGTCTCTTTCAATCTTTCTCTGCCAATAAAGGATTTTAGGAGGTTTCAGGAGGTTTACTTTCTGTGCAGGAGGCTAAAAGCTGCACCATGTAACTATAGCGACAACTACCGTGAAAGCTCTCGATTTTTATTGACACGCCTCGCAACACCCTGTTGAAAAATTTATACAATTAGAGAAAACCAGAAAATTAAACATCCTAAAGGCCAAAGGAAAATATTGTGGTGATCTGCATCTCCATGCATTGCTTAAATACTTACTCGTGGTAATTTGCTTCTTTTACTGTATAGTGGTAACATTAAAATAGCATTTAAAAACTCACAGTTTCAACAAAGATTTAAGCCTCCACAATGCCAAAACAGAAGATACACTTGCAATCAGCTCAGAAATCACTGTAGCACATTGCTGTATTTGACAAAGATTCATCACTGGGAAACTGACACTACATAAATGGAGAGAAGAATAAGCTGCACATTTTTTCATAGAGAGTAACAAACATTTGCATAAGGATATGCTGAATTATTCATCTCTTACAGACAAGACAAAAGACACATCTTTCTAAAAGGTATTTCTCTATCCAAAGGATATGCATTTTAAAGGATCTTCCCATGCTCACAGCAGCTGAGAACTGTGTGAAAATGATACTGAGATTCTTTGTCCCAGTCTTAAGAGTTCTGTGACTTGATAGACAAGTTTGACATTCCACATCCAACAGAACGGTTTCAAGCTCACAGCAAAATATGAATATGCTGCAGTCTGAAATTGCCTCAAATACCCTGGAAAGTTACCAAATCACTTACGTCGAGCTTGAAAAGGCCATCTCTAAATGTGCTTCCAAGGCCATGATCCACAGTGCTGGAAAACTGATTCTTGCTAATGGCCACCATTTATAGCCTTAACCTTTACTACATTGCTTCAGCTCTCTCCAACAGTTTAAACAATATGAACCAAAAACACTTCCAAAGATTTTAACAATTACCACCAGACCAAGAACTAGACCTGCAAAAACCTTGACTTTATTGACAAAGTGGATTTGCATGGTTTCAGGAATTGCCAGTTTTGCAGTCAAGGAACAGGACTAAAACACTTTACCTCAGCTGCCAGTTCTCATTTCCTGCTCTGCTGTCATGATTTATTTCTCTAAAAAAGCACAATAATTGCAACTATTTTTTTTTTTTTTATTTTAATCATCATGCAAAACAGAAATATTTAATAGTAAGGTTTAGGGAAAATACTGAGCTGTTAATATTGCTCTACTGAATCTAATACTCTTGCAGTACACAATGCAATCCAGGCAGCCTGGAAAGGAAGAAAATGATGTGTTGCTATGGAAACAGGAAGGCACATGTTTAGGTTGCTCATCCCTGAAGAGCTACCCCACCAATATCTATAAAGCCTGCTAATAAAATTTTAATCAATGATTAGAATAAAGTGAATTTCACCTCCTGTTGGACACCAGAATCATGGTTTACATACTGTCAAGTTCCTTTAATGTTCCCTGCATCCAACTATGCCCTACAATATTAAGAACAAATTTATGCACAGAATGTCAACATGCACTTTTCTAGTTCAGCTACTTAAAATTATTATTCCACACAGCAATAGATACCAGCTTCCCAAATTAAAATCTTGTGCATGTAGGAAGGTGCTTTTTAATTTATTAATCAATATGCCATACCTCCCGCTTCAAAAAAACCAACCAGACCAACTTAATAAATGAGGTGTTTGATTATTACTGGCTTAACACCATCGACCAGGGACATGCCAATCAGGAATGCGACAATTAGCCCAGTGCCAGTTTTGTCACTCACCAGACACCCTAAACATCTGCTGTTTCCTAGAAATTATAGCTTCTATCTAACCATGACATACCTGCAGACAGATCTTTCAAAACATCGGGGCTTACGAAGTAAAAATTCATTTCCAGACAGCCAAACAGAAAACAGGCCAAGTTATTTGCTGGCAAAACTCCACTTATTTCATTATTACCACAGCAGAGCATCTGGCTCCAAACATGCAGCCACTAATTACCTGTACAGTTAACTATGTCACTACACTTGTTTGTTATTATACTGGGAAATCAATAAGCAAGACTTGGTTAACACTACTACTAATCTATTAAATATAAATAACTAAGTACAATGTTAAGAACTACCAGTATGTTAATAAACAGTTAACAAGCTCTGCATTCTGGATCACAAAACAGCAAAGCAAAGCTGAAAAGACAAGAAATGCATACTGTGAACAAACAGGTGTGGGTTTTGGTTTTGTTTTTTTTTAATGTAGTTGTGGTTTAACTCAGCAGGCAACGAAACACCACAGTCATTTCTTCACTGCCCCCCAGAGGAATGGGAAAGCACACTGGAAAAAGGTAAAACTAGTGGGTTGAGATAAAGACAGCTTGATAGGACAAAAAAAAGGAGGAAAGAATAATAATAATGATAGAAGAATACACAAAAACAAGTGATGCACAGTGCAAGTGCTCACCACTCCCCTGCTGATACCCAGCCAGTCCCTGAGGCAGCAGCAGCTCCCCTCCCAAGTTTTTCTTCAGAATGATGCCATATGATATGGAATATCCTTGTGGCTACTTTGGGTTGGCTGTTCTGGCCACATCCCCCTCCCAGCTCCTTGTACTCCCTCTCCCAACCCACTCAACTACATCATCAGTGATGATGTAAACAATTACAACATCAGTGTGTTATCAACATTTTTCTCATCTGAAATCAAAAACACAGCACTTCACCAGCTACTAGAAGAAAATCCACTATCTCAGCTGAAACCACGACAAGAGTCATACATTATAAATTATTATCTTAAAATTTAAATTAATTTCCATTCATGTATACAATATCCCTCTGTTTCAGTATTCCTGGTAGAAGGACTCCAGTGGTCCATTCAGCCAAGTCATTCAGGAAGAAAACCAACTCTCAGACCTACCAACTGTTAATCTTTACTGTACTGAGATCTTGAATCAGAATATTAGAAGTGCCAATGTCAGAGGAGATATGAGTGACAGCAGGAACAATATGTCCTTTAAAGAGGCCAGACTTACCTGGTTTCAGCTTCAGAGATATCAAGTAGGGGTGACTTTCCACACTGATCCCAGAACACAACAGCACTTTCAAGAATATGGCAGTCTCTCTATCCACTGTTATATTTAGGACTGAAGTTTTCAAAAAAAAAACTCCTGACACTAATCTCCTGCTCAACTGTACAAGATTTTTGAGGTGGTGGTTATTTTTAAATTAAAGTTAAAATATATTGATTTCCTCCAACAACACTCTCATTTCCTTTTCCTGGCTTTGTAATTAACATGAAGACATAATAACTGCAGGCACATCCCTCCCCCAAACTAGGTTCCCACTGTGTAAGCATTACACAGTAACTATATTTTTTCTTCCCCTAAGGTATCCACTGTGATATTTTAAAAGATTTATTTGCTTACAGCTAAACAGATGATATTTACTCACATTACAAAACTCCTGTCATACAACTCCAGCATTATTTAACCACCTTCTCTTAGGAGATAACCAAGGACAGCAGTTCAGGACAGTCACACTGTCTGGAAAGGCTCGCACAAAGTACATGCACATTGTCTCTTCTCCAGCCATGCAAAAATAACCTGAACAAAATAATTATCCAGTTTCATCAGCAGTATAATAATACAACCAAATTTCTGAGTATTTTCCTAAATAAGTATGTTCATTCACCCCTTCAGTAATAAAAACCAGGATTTCAGCAGCACAGCAGCTCCCCTTGGCTCAGAACAGGAATGACAGTTCTTCATTCCTGTTACTTTTTAAGGGTTTTGCTGCTGCCTGGGCATCTTCACTGGCTACCAAACTATTTCCAAATGTCCTTCCACCCAGGCATCTGTCTCCCCAAAGTTTTGGAGACAAACAGCTTACAGGAAAGTGAGAATGACAGTGACATTTGGAGTACACTGCCCCCAGCCTCCCTTCCTCACGAAGGTTCCTTTCAGTCTTGACGCTTTAGCTAATTCTTATCACTTTTCTTGTCTAAGAGCCAGTGTGGCCTCACAACTCTCCTTTCTTCCATGTCTGTGTTTTAAATCCAACTTATGGTTCAGGACTTTCATTTTTCCAAACTTGTGGGATCTTGCTTTTCCTCCACTCGCACTTCTCTCCAGACAACGATCCTCATTCTTTGCTGAGAAACTCAATGTCACCCTGCAAAAAATCCTAAAATAGCTACAAAATAGTGTAATTTTCAAAAAAGGTTGAATTTTTGGCTCTTTTTTTTTCTTTACTTTAAAAAGCACACATAAAGCTAATTTCTGCAGATGGAGTAAAATATACCACATGAATGAAGCAGATTGGCTTTCTCATTGGACACTGAAGGGTTGCTATGATTCAGACATTATGCTTTAATATTTAAATTTCCACAAGCTGCAGATATGCTGATACAAGAACAAACATCAGAAGGCTGACGTTTCTGAGATCCATCTCAGAAAAAGGTCGACAACACATTCTGAAATCAGGTTCTGTTTCTGTCTATTGGAATTTGACAGATTTCACTCACTTGTGTAAGAAAAGATTGCCAAAGAGGAATCCAGCACTATGGTGCAGCTTTCAAACACTCACGAGGAGACACTATGCTGTCATTTCCTTTGTCCTTACTGCAAGACGTAAGAAATAGTAAACTGCTGTATTTATATACATTAGGTTCCTTGGTCCTCATTTTTATTTCTAAAGTCCTCTTTTTACACAGATTCATATTTATTTACTGCTTGAAAATTGTAATAGTACCATACCACTTGACTCCATGGAGGAAATTTACTCTGCAGTGTTATTTTTGCCTTCTCTAAAATTTGGCAGACCTGTCAAACTGGGAGATTTCACAAGCTGCTCAGGACATCAGAACCACGAGGCCCCAGTGTGTTTGGGTTTGGTTTGGTGTGGTTATTTTTACTTTCTTTCTTGATGACAGGACCCTTTATGCTGATTCTAGCCTTAAATACTGCATCCTGAGCAGTGCAACAACTGGGGAAAACAAGATCTACAGTGTCAGCCACTTACATGTGTTCTCACATAGTCACCATCTGTTTGGTAGTCCCAGAAGTCAGCAGCTCCTACCACAAAAAGCACTGTCATATTAAACACCCTGCTGACACAGAGACCACGGAAGGAGGGACTGAGCCTTTCTGGCTGCTGAGCCATCAGGTTATAGCCTCAAAATGTACCAGCAAGAACCTCTAAATGATAGTCCTTCAAGGTCTTCTCTTCCTCTTCCTTCTCCCAGCTAGGGGCTTTGCACTGATGATTAAACTGCTGCAGCTCACATTGCATAAGTTTGCTAAATAATTGCAATTTTACAAACTTGCAAGTCTGCAAATGTCTCTTATTGCATGGGTTTGCAAGGTCTGCCGAGAGTACAGAAAAACCCCAGTGAAACAAAGGTTACAGCCCTTGTCAAAATAAGCTGTTTGTCCCTCATTCAGTGAAATGCCGAATGGTTGAGTTAAACAGGACTAGGGAACCATTTTGAAAGGCTGTAAGGATTGTCTCCTAGGCTCCAACAGAGGAAATACCCAAAACTCTGCCATATGGTAGAGTACAGTTTGCTTTCCACCGCTTAATTGGCCTAAGCACATGTGAGTGTGGGAGCTCTGGCCTTGGTATCTCATCCATTTCCAAGGTCTTACACAATACACTGAGCCCTTCATGACCATATTGCTTAAGCTCTGATACTGAAAGAAAAAAAAATCATGTCCAACTTATCACTACGTGATCATAACGTGTAGTCCCTGTGAAGGACTTGGGACTGTGACCTGCAAAACACAGTAAGAAAAATTTCTGTCATCTCCAACAGGAAAAGGAACAGGCTCAAAAGGAATAACCTGCTCACTCCTACATATCTACACACATATACAAAACATGTAAGTATAGGTTTAAATCAAAATACAGACATATAAAATCATTACTCCTTGGTGTAACATCTTATTTGCCTTAAAAGAAACCAGAAATTCTTCACATCTGTATTACTTGTGAGATTTTAGGCTTAATCTTATCGTGTCAATTTGTTTCCTGGGAACAAGAGATCCTGACAGCCTCCAGCTTCATGCTTGGGTTGATCTTTCCAGTAGAGATGATGATGATGTAGCATTTGCATTCTGTAATTCCCTTCCGCAGATAAGTAGATTTCTGTTTTTACAGAAATACACCAATTATTTTTATGCTATGCATACATATGGATTTTTTTCTAAGGCTGGTTCTGAAATACTTAAATCTGCCCATAAAAATAGAATGAAAATTTTTCTAGGCACACAGTTCGTTTTTTAGCTACTACTATTTGAAAGATGAACTGTTAAGTCCCCTTCTTCCCTTCTCCCTTTCCAGCCTCACAAAGAGAGCATGGTAGAGAACTCTGATCATGGATGTATCACTGAATGCAATTGTTTCACTAACAAGAAGCTTGTTTCCCAAAAGTAGTAGCCCAACAACAGAAGTGTGGAGACACAAGCAGAGAATCCTGGGAAAGCCTCCGAGATTGTTCTGCTGAGTTACACTTAATCACTGAGCTCTCAGCTCTCAAGATGACCATGACAGCAAGCAGTCCCAATCTATTGTGACCTAAATGTCACATCAGAACAGTACTAACAGTATTTCTCTTTTGGTAGTACCAAAAGGGCTCCAATAGAACCAGACACTGTCTTGCCCTGTGCTCTCAAAACCCAGTTATTCAGTACATTGAATAACAATAGCAAAGCTGATAATTAGTGATTGAGAATCCACTTCTTTGTTAATACAGCAAGAAAGCCACTGACACAAAGGCCGGGTTGCCAAGGGGCTCA
This sequence comes from Parus major, assembly GCF_001522545.3. Classification (NCBI taxonomy): domain Eukaryota; kingdom Metazoa; phylum Chordata; class Aves; order Passeriformes; family Paridae; genus Parus; species Parus major. Next base: position 13,583,237 of record NC_031774.1, read on the forward strand.
GGCCAGGTGGGGCCCACCAGAGGAACTGGGTCATGTTTCTCCAGAAGGCAACCCTCTGACACAAGATCTGTCACTGCCTCGAGCACTGGCCTGCCCTCCACAAACTGCTGCATTCCCCTAAGGTAAATCCAGCCTTGTTCTTGGAACTTTCTGGGCTACACAAAGAAACGCCATCAGAGACTGCCAAACCCAAAAGAGATGAGGCCACCCAAGGGTAGGCAGACAGCCATGGACACTGCAGGATTAGGGGCAGAGCAGCAACACACTCAGACCTCCCTGGCTGGAGAGACACACACTGGACTGGCTGTGAGCAAGAAGCAGTTTAACAATGTAGTACCAGCTCAGAGCAGCAGCAGGAGATGAGCAGCCTCCCTTCACACCGCAGGGGATCAGAGATAATTCAGAAAACGGAGACAGATTCAATTTAATATAGCAAATTAAAGAGAAACCAAGAGAAAAAATTGGGTCAATCTGGTATGCACATGGCATTCTCATTGATAAAACAAGTAGACAACAAGATTTTTACAGAGGTCTCCAGAAATGAGCAGCACCCAGAAGCTCAGCAGATGGCCTTGAAAAAACGGCCTGTTCACTTCAGAGTCCCAGTGGGAGCTGAGCCCTTTCAAAATAACTGGAACAGTCTCTAGATACCAAGCAACAACCAGCAAAGGAGGTGAATTTGCTTTCACAGCATTTCCTCTGGTTCATTCCAAGTTTTCCCTGCTCATTTGTGTATTTCCAATTAAAATACCATTCTTATTTTTCCTAACTGGTTCCCCAGTTAGCAGCAGGGGAGGAAAAGCATAAAAACAAAAGCTCTCAGTAATACAGCCTCAGAAATGCACCTTAATGGCAGCTCCAGTGCTCTGACACAGCAGCTCTGAGCAAGCTGCTGCTTCCCCTGACATTCCAAGGACAGGGGGATACATCGGACCATGCATTTGTATTCCCTGCCACTGCCTCGGCCTGGCCTTTCTCCTCGCTCCCCCAAGCACAGACATCATCTCATCATCGGAGAGATGACCTGTGAGCAAACTGCATTGCAGCCTGCACTGCCTGGGCACCGAGCCCAAGGTGAGGGGAACAACACGAAGCAGAGCTACACCAACACCAGACATGTTCAGCTCTTGACATGCCTGGCTGTCAAGACATGCTCCACTGCTCTACGGAGTCAGCAGCAGATGCATAATGCTGCTGCGACCTCCAGAAAACACCCCTTGTCTCTGCTGTGTGTAGAGCCAGAGTGCAGACTCGTTTTTACCTACAAAAAAAAAAAAAAAATAATGAAGGAAGAGAAACAGATGTATTGGTGGCAAAGTATTTTCCTGTGCCTACTGCAAATCCAGTATCTCTCACTGACCACAAATACAGAAAAGAAAGTATCTGCGAGAGAGAAGTCTTTGCTAACAGTCTAATTTTCATTTGAAAGTGAAGGGAGCACTCTGTTGAGAAAATAGGTGGAGGAGATAAAAATCAGAGATGGTGAAAGTGCATTCATAAAGGGCATGAGGAAAAGGGGGGAGGAAATCAATCACAAGAACAGACAAGCTCAAACGGCAGCATACCAGTAACAGCAGTATTTCCTTGGGAAAAAAAACTGCAGGATGAAGAGGCAGCACAGCACCATGCTGTGAGAAGTGCTGCTCTCCTCACCCACTGCATAGAGTTAGTCTTTCTCCATAGCAACAAGATACTTAAAAGCCAATCTGGAGACTGAAGACCGGCTCAAAAACAAAACACAACATGTATCAATTTATTATCTCTATTTTAAGCCTCAGCTGGGAAGTACACAGGATAGCATTTGTTTAGCCTGAGGAAGCATCTTCATGGAAAGCTCTCTCCTCCCTTTATACCTCCCTGCCTCAGAAGCAACCCTCGGTGTGAAGCAAACTGTGGCACTTTACGTGTCCCCTGCTCTTAGCTAATGCCAAAGACATCAGGCACAAACACAGCCCGAGGTGCTCGTAGCTGAAGCCTATCCACTGCTGCCTTTTGCAGGGACTGCAGGCAGGCATCCATACCTCCAAACTCTTCTCACAGGATTCTGGGAGTGGAGGGGAAAGGAGGAGGAGTTGCAGCCTTTTGCTGCCAAAAAAAAACCAACCAAACATAACAACAAAAAACCCCAAAAACAAAAACAAACCAACAAAACCAAAAGCAGTAACAACAAAAAAAAACCCCAACAACGAAAAAACATAATAATAAACAAATAAAACTCCCTAACTTGCTGCTTAGCAGTTACCAGCTCAAGTCACTGATTGCAAGGGCTCAGGATATGCTCATATCTTGCCCTTGAAGTCTACTTATACCTGCTTGGAAAGAGATCTGCTCGGGCACCTGAATGACTTCAATAAAGCCATTATGCTGACTGCGCTGGCAGGGCTCTGGTAACATCACGGACATCACCTCCTCAAAGGCACCGATGGAGCCTGCACTGCACATTCTAGAATACATCAGGATTGTCTAAGAAGCCCATCAAGTTTTAGGTGACTGGACCATGCCGAAAAAGCTGCAGAGCACCTGGGGTTTCAGTCCTGGCCTTGCTTTAGCCTAGTTGCTGGGATGAGCTTCCCCTACTCCCCTCCTGCAAAGAACCAGCACGCAGAAGCATCAGGGTTACTCAGAACGACCACAGCTGAACACCAGACAGAGCAGCACTGCCTGCGCTCGGCCAGGAGTGCTTCAAAAGCAGCTGGGCACACAGGGCCAGGGCAAACAAGGCCACTCTGCTGCAGCCACTGTCCCTCAGGCACAATGGCATTGCAGGGGACAGAGTGGTGCAGAGAGGCAAAGTGTTTACACAGCACCTAAAGAGGGAGGCTTTTGCCCAGTGGAAAAACAAGAACGTGCTGAGGGTTTGGAAATGCAAGCTAAGAGCCTTAGCTGGCACTGAATAGTGGAGAACTGGTGAGAACCGGGCATGAGGTGGCAAACTGAGCAAATGCAGAAAGTTGTTGATTGTGTACAAGCATGCCAAAAATATGGTCCAGTGTGCCAATTTTGTTTGTTCTTAAGTTTCTTTCCCTGCAAAATTTTACTGTTTGAATGACCACAGAACATTCGGGAAGAAAGAAAAGCCTGGTTTAAGATTATCCAAAGATGTACTTCCAGTGTCTGCCATGAAAGCCATCATTTGAATTTCATATTAGTATTAAACATAGTTCTAGTTTAGATTCACCCATGAGTCATAAGTTGTTTTTTTTTAAAAAAAAAGCACTGTACTCAGCAACTTTGCCTTGGCTCAGCACTATTATCTTACAGACTTCATCTGTACATCTGCTAAACCAAGAATTCCAGAAAAAAAAATCAAATCCACATACTCTAAACATCCATCTGTCTAACTATTTCCCCTACAGCTAATGTATATTTTGGATCTGAAATACAGAGACTTCCAATTGGCCAATCCTTAACCACTATATTTATTATAGGTCTTGATTTTCATTTCTTCATGCAACATTTTATTCAAGAATAAAATATTAATTTTCAAGCCACTGAGTCAATTTATTGTTAACTTTTGAAAAAAAAATATTTTACTATAAAATATTTCTAAGAGCTGCATGGGAAGGGTTAGAGTAATATTCATCTGCATAGATTATAAAGTAGAAGGAAAAGCATGAATCAGCTTGTCCTCATAAAAACACATTTGGTAACCAAAATCTGTTTCCTACACCATTAGTTACATGTGCAGAAATATTTCTTCTAATAAGTTGCTTCAAAGGTTGCCAGGAGCAAATCTCTGTGTAACGCACACAAAGTTGTTCTGTTTTTTCCTGTGTAGGTTACCTCACTGAACTCAAAGTGGAGGTATCCAAAGAGATTTTTAGGAGCTTAGGGAGCAACATAGCTAAAATATATGGTACTTTTTCTTTTTTTTTTCCCCCTACAACCAGAGTGGAAAATAACAATATTTGAGTCTTTAGCTCAGAGCTTAAAGCAGCTCCAGAAAAGCACTGCTTCCCATGCAGCCAAGTTTTCCCCCAGCTATGGCTTCAGCCTCAGCCAGCCCCACATCTCTCCCACCATCTGAGCCAGGTGGCACTGTGACCAGACATGGCATTTTGCAGTGTGCCTTCTCAAAGCTGATGTCAGTCCTGCATGAATTTCCAGTGCAGAACAAAAAAATCACAAGGCACAGGCTGTAAATCACAAGGGCTTAGCTGTTCCATCTTAGGAAATTAATTATCCTGATGATGTTATCTTAATTAAATGGTTGCTAATCTAAGTTTATATTTAAGCCTGAAATGTGAATATATTTTAAAAACTCTTGATGATAGCAAATCTGAAGAGACAGAGGAAGGAAAGGAAAAATACCAGAGAAAGTTGGATTGGTTGAATTGGGCAAGCAACCATATTTCTAAATACAGGCAATTATAGCTCAGGTGTTCCCTCCTTTAGGGTTGTCTAGGTAAATCACATTTCTAGGGGGAAAATGTGAGGGTCCCCACGCAAAAGTTGAAAGCAGATACACAAGATATAAATTATAAAATTGACAGTCTGAGAAAAAAACCCCCAATATCTGAAGTCAGACATTAGCAGAGAATCTTTGAAGAGAGTCCTGCTGTGTGAATAGTTATTTACACTTTTCTAGCTCAGTGAAAACAGTGGTGGTCTTGTAAAAAATTTACAGCCATCTAGCAAGGTGCCATGCATACAAGCCAGCAGCTGCTTGAGAGAGACTATGGGCAATGATAACCTTTACAAAGAAGGAAGAAAAAAAAATGGCTAGACATTTAAGAAATTGGTCCTTTTTCTCCATGGACAAGGGAAGTTTAACATGGCCAGCAGAGAAAAAGTGAAAACCAGGAATTATAGCTGTAATTGAGCAGAGATGAGACTACTAAAGGCTGATAACCTATAGCTCAGCATCTGAACAGCAAGAGACACTAGATGTCCTAATACTTCAATCCATACTCATCAATCACCATTCCCATTTGTTTCATACCCAAATCCCCTCAAATTGAGAGATCTTTTGTCCTTTATATCTGAAGGATTTAGCTAAAGCAATTACCATCAAATATTACCATAAGGAAAGGTAAAACACAGCCATCTTTCCTTTTTCCAGGCTGATTTCTACCTGAACATGTACATTTTCAACCAACAGGCTCGACTTTCTCTTGACTCTTACAGGCAGATGGGCTGCTCACAGTCTCCTTTCCTTCTGAGCAGAGCTGGAAGACCCCACACCCTCAACTCACCTATCAGCAATCTGCACTGAGTTTTACAAGGTCACATCCTGCATCACTCTAAATTGAATTCCAGCCTTCCAATCAGAGAAGCAAATGCACCTATAACCTTTACAAGCAATTAAATGTACTGCCCTTGCTAACTGTGATGATTTCTCCAATACTTGAATCTCAAGAATTTAGTAATTACTTCTGCTGGCCTTTGCTCTGAATGAGGTTGAGAGAGCGAGTTTCACTTTGAATGTGTGTCAGAATCAGTTATAAAAAAAAGTCCCTTTTAAAGAGAGATTCAATAAAAACAATCATGCTCCTGCTTTTCCCTTTTGGCAGTACAGAAAAACCTTTACAAAACTAAGATCTGGCCTCTGTGACCTCCACACTCATTGATCCTTTTGTCAATCTTGTTTGCAGACTTCCTTATTCCCATTTTAGACAGGTCTGAGTTTGCCTTTGGATATTAAGGAATTTAAGGAAAGTATTTCCTTACATACAAGGATGATATCCAAGTGGAAAATTTGTCTAAGAGATGCTTTTGGGGTGTGGATGGTCTGGGACACAACAGAGACTTCTATAATCGAGTTAGATGTTAGTAGTTTATTTCAGGGCGTGGGAGAGAGAGAGCCTGCTATGAGCCGGCAGATAGAGTTCAAAGCAGGCTCGAAGAGAACAATACAAAAGGGGGTAAAATATGAATACATGAGTTCAAGACTTAAGATTGCCAAGAAAGAGAGTAACAGAACAGAAGTGAGAGAGCCGGGAAAAAAAGAGGATAAAGAAGAGCAGGAAAGAGCAGGAAGAGAACGTTGTAAGAGAGACAAGAGAAAACAAGAGAGCTAAGAGAGTCAAAAGAGCGTAGCAAGAGAGAGAACTCTTTTACAATTACTTATATAATCTATACATTTGAATATTCTATTCCTTTACTAACCAATCTTTCTGTGTACATTAATACAGTAACATTTGTGTGCGACCTATAGAAATTGCTGCTTTTGCATATTTTTAGTTATCTCAGGGTCTTTCAGACCTTTCCTTATAAGGCTGGGGAGAGGGGTCTCAGCTTAGTTTTATTGCAGGAAAGAATGTGTTCTGGCATACCAGACCGGTTTCTTTGAATTATTCAAACCATGCTTTCATTTGTATTTCTTCCTTAGCCTTTCTGGCTAAAGAGTCATATTTATAATTTCTTTCTATTTCTACCTTCCCAACAAATTTGATCCTTGAATCTAGACCAAAAATAATTCTACAATACTCTGGAATATCTTACTGACAGACATCACAATAATGAAGCCCACAGACAGGACAAGATAACAAGGGACATATTTTTGCCTTGGTATAAACTGTTTTAAACCTGAGCTAGGGAAAGTTAAGACTTTACACTGAAGTACCCAAAGTGCACTAAAGTTTTATACAAGTACTGGAACTAAAGTTGGCAACTAAAAATTTACAAAAATTATTCCAAAATGAAAACCAGAAAAGGGGGATTCAAAATCATGTTATCTCTTTGTGGGCCATGTAAGATGTTCCCTTAGTGTTAAATCAAATTAGTCCATGAAGCTAACTGGAACAGTAAAGAAGAAAAGCTGCTGTACTCCAGGTGTATCATATCAGTAAGCAAGCCACACCAGGAGTGCAAAACACACAAATTATGAAACAGAAGAATAAATCTCTTTATCTTCACTGGTCTCTTTGAAAACAAAAATACCATAACTAAACACAGGAAAGGGAATTAAGAATACAGCATGCTCCAAATGCTTAATAAATAAGTCCATCTCTATGAGGAGGTGTGATGGATTGTGTTGACCCACATGTGTGCATGAAAGGCAGTACACAAACAAATGCCTGATTTGAGTTCATTATTAGATGCAGCTAGAGTTAAATGAGCATTTAAAAGAGTAGCAAGTTATTCCTGTTGATAATGAAGGATTACAGCTTTAGGCCCCTTCTGCCCTCTGAAATCAGATGTCTTCATTGCCTATTACTAACTCTTATAACCAAAACCTGAGGGATTCACAGACCTATTAGTCACTTCTGGGAAAAATGACCCGATGAAAGAATAAAGAAAGCTAAATGCAGCTTGTTAACAGGGAGGTCCTTGCAATGTTAGTGCTATTACCTTTTGTTTTCTTGTTATCATCCAGTCAAAGACATTATCTCAAATTAAGGAGGCATATTTGGTTTTCAGGAGACAGCAACATGCAGTCATCTAATTACTTGAGATCTGTAAAAATCTTGAAGGTTCCTCTAGAAGTTTGTTCTTGGACCATTAACCTGTTCAATGAACACAACTGAAGCTGAACAAGAAAGTGCAGCACAAGAGAGAAAAGGCAAGTCCCAATCAAATGATGATGATCAATATGCTGTGGCTACTAACCTCCCAAGAGGGAGATGGGTGGAAGAGTAGGAAATGCTGCTAAGTCTCAGATACAGCTAAAATATTTAAGTTCACATAAAGAAAATCAGTGGTAAGACTGAGTGCAATTATAGAGTAGACACTCATTGTTAATGCCCTGCAAGCATTAACTTGGGATATTTCATTATTAAAATTGTGTGCCGTCTCTCAGACGCTGAGCTTTTGTCAATTCAAGGACATGTTGCTTATTCCAGCTGACTTGGAAGTAGTTCTCATCTCTCCCTCCTTTCCCCTCCATACATTTGCAGAACAGAGTGAAAGGCAGCACTGAGTTAAATCTTCACCATTTTTGTTGATAGGGTTCTTCATGAAAATTGCATGGAACCCGTAACATAGGCCTTTCAAAGAGTGCTGTAGCTCCAGATTAAAAACTAATACTATGGGAGAGGACAAAGCTGTAACTGTTACACATTGAAACACAATAATGAATACCTAAAGTCCAAAATGATCATAGAGTGAATGGGCTTCCACACCAGGGACACACCATTGTTTGGCCTACTTAAAGTTCACAAATAAACTTCGTACAGATTTCAAGCCTGTCTGTAGAGATGCAGAGAAGCCCACAAATGGTTACCACAAGGAGACAGTTTAATAGTGCAATCTCATTTTTCATAGTGTGTTTTGTTCCTGCCACCCTACAATTTTAACAACTAAAAATCTAAGGTCTTTTTAGGTAACAGTCTGGGCTCCTTGTTCTTCCTCTTTTTGGTCCTCTTATCACTCTACCTAAGTTCCCATGATGCCAGCACTGCCTTCAGCTTTGGGAATGTAAGATCAGAGCTGCCACCATTCTGGACTCACCACTAAGCACTGCAATCCAGCCCTCCTGGAGCAGGCAGTATGTGGTTTGCTGTGTTTCTACCTGCCTAAGAAGAGCAAGATCCCTGTGTCTGCAGTTTTCCTGGAGACAAATCCACTGACAGCAGCACTAAACTATCAAAATATGCAGCTTTGCCCAGGAATTTCAACAAAGGAAAATAAAAGGGAGCAGAAATAGGCATCTTTTTCAAAAATATAAATTACAGCATGGCTCAGGTGATTTTGGAGGTTTTCTCCTTTAGTTTTAAAATAAAGGTTAACAACTTATTTTAAGAGTGTAAGAAGACAGATTGTAGCAGAAACACCAATTAACAAAAAACAACAAACAAAACATGATAAATCTGACTTACCTCCCACAACCCAAAGCAAACTGTCATTAAGTTACCCCTCTATGTACAGAAATTGAAGTCAAGCCCAGTCTCTCTCCTTTTTTCACACAGGATTAGGTGATAAGTTATCCAGAAACAATCCAAAACAGCTCCAAAACTATTCCTTATATGGCAGATATTTTTTAAAACTCCATTCTGCCACTTATTTTGGCAGTAGTGAAGATAATCAGCCCCATTTTTCCATATAATTTTTCCTTACATTATTCTGATTTTGAGGGGGTGCAGCTCCCCTAACATACCGAACGCCAAACTACCACACATCATAACAAACCTTGGAAGTTAAGGTCTTATGTCAAGGCCTACCATTTGTACAGATTTCCCAGTATGATGATATTAAGAAAAGAAGCCTCGTAAGGAGTCCAAAATTACAGATAGCTTCCAACTGAATAAATATTAAAAAAAGAACTGACATCAGAAGTTACTCAACAGGAGGGAACTGTATGTAGTGACATGCTGCAGTGAAGAGGAGGAAGTAACTCAACTTCTGCTATCCTTGGTGCTGACTCACCACATTCTGGCTGCAGGATATGACATCCATAAAGATGCTCAAGTTTCTAGAGATGTCCCTAATGCAGTCAAGTGCCTCGCTGCACAAATACACTGCCTAGAACTGAGACAAAAATCTGAGCTCTCAAGTCCTTAAGAATGTGGCTGACATCCTGCAGGGTGTCAAGACTGCTATTTGGAGAAGAGTGGAAAATAACAGACATTAAGCAGGGCTTTTAGTTGTACAGGGCCGATTCTGGTTGTATCAAGACTGAGCTACAGAATATGATGAATTTGTCCAGCTTCTTCATCTTCTGTCTTCCCTGGACTGAAAGCCATGTTGTCTTGCTAATATCCTTCTCCTTCACCCCAGACCAGCAATCAAACACTTCTCAGAAAACCAACAGCCAGAGGCCTGGGTAACAGGGGCTGAGAACAGGAGGGACATGTGCCTCTTGCTGCCATGTTCCAGCTTTGCTCCAAGCCAGATGCACCAAGGAGTGACAGGGACCTTGCATTGCAAGGAAAGGCTCAGCTCAGGTTACAGAGACAATACAGTCAGGAACAGCAGAGTATTCATTTACAATGAAGCCAAATGAATACTAAGAAAAAGCCAAACAAAACAGACCCATATCCTAGATCACACAAATCTGAGCTTTCTTTATGTGTGCACACATCTGTGTTTGTAAGTTATATGCACACACAGAGACATATTCACAAACAGGCTAAATATGTTCCCAAAAGAAGATCTGACATTTCCAGCCTCAATCCTGTCACCCAGAACTGACCAATTTGCACGATCTTCAAGGCCAGCTGCTGGGTACATCTGCTGAAACTAACTTTGCCTGATACATTTATTTGCGGAGGACAATACTGTTTTGACTCTAACTTACCCTGATTAGCCCTATGTCAGTGAGAATTATTGCTATGTTTGTTCAAATTAGTATGTGTCCTAAATTATGGAGAGAAGGTCACTTTACAGACCCAGGAGTAGGAGGAAGCTCTGGACAAAAATAGGATAGCACTGTCACAGTATTTACCAGCCAGGTTCAGATCAGTTTCATCTTTAATGTCTCTGCTATATTTTGCTATCAAAGGGCATGACTAGCAAGGTAAAGCTTACTTAATCCACCTGAAAAAGAAAAATAAATACTACTAATCATCAGATGACTTTAGAAACAAAGCAATATAAAAATCTCACCCTTTCCACTACAGTTTATTCTTATGCATAATAAACTATCCACAAACATCAGATATACAGCAATATATATTTCATAGAGAGCTCTCTCTATAGTTAGTCTCCACAGAGTGACTGACAGAGAAGCATGAGCTGTCATTCCCATTTTGGACAGCAGGTGTAAGTTAGAGTTTGACATTACAGATACATATCAGTATTGTAAAAGTAGAGAAAAAATAAACTATGTAAGATATCAATAATTACAGCTTGATGCTATTGAATGGGACCAAGCCACATAGCAGGAAAAATGCTTCCTAGCCAGGCTCCTGCTCATCACACCCATGTGTTTACAGGAGGGTTAAGTTACCTCATTCACCTTCTTTCCTCACAAGACCTTTTTTTTGTATTACATAGTCAGAGATAATTCTCACAGAAACACATGAAGTAATATTGGGAGTGTCAGAGCCCACAAGCAATAACAGATTTGTCAAAATATCACAGCAGTCTTTTCTGCCACTGAGCTGACTTGGGGATTCACCCACCCCATCTGCTACACAATTACAGGATGAGGGGTCAGTATTGAGCCAAAACTGATGGGGGGAGATGAGATGACAAAGTCCTCACTCTGTAGCCTTTAACAGCTCTGCCTTCTACTTGCAGACACAAAACCTGAAGGTGGGGGCTAAGAAAGAAAAGGAAGATCATGAGGATTTCCCTACACCCTCTTTTATTTTCTCACTTTAAGGAGAATACTTGAGAATAAAATGAATTCCTAATAGTTATATCCAACTCCACTGCCCTTATGGACCCAGAGTTCATCCAGAGACTGCTGCCCTCTGGCTGGAAGGGCCAGCAAGGCCACTGAGGTTCTGCTGAGCATTCTCCTTCCAGGAGATGCACCGTTCCCTGGAACAGCATCCTTAGCTGCAGACGGTGGCATTATATGCTTCCTGAAATGCTGCTTCTCCATGCAGCTAAAAGCCTTAAGATCCTTGAAGAGAGGAGTGTTTGCAGACCATACTGTTTGCAAGCTGTCCAGGAAATGAGTCCTTCCTATAAAAAAAAAAAACTGTGCTCAAACTACAAGCCAAGACGTTCAGGATCTCTCCCTAAGTCGTCTGATTTCTTACAAATGTTATCTATCCTTCCGAGCTGCACACCCAGAACTCTCATTCTACAAATGTAGTCACAATGGTGTTTGAATGCTGAGTGCTTTATGTACATCTGAAATGTTTAAGAAACAAGTGTCTGTCTCATTCTTCACCATTTAATTAAAAAAGAGGGTCTCTAGTTCCATACCACTGCTTTGAAAATCATAACACAGAACATGTATTCCAGTAAGAGGAAATCTTCTGGTGTTCAAGTAATGAGCACAAAACTTAAGGTATTGCAGCCTAAGTGAATTTTTCTGCAGTTGGTAAAACCATAGTAGGAAAAATACCAATATAAAAAGGGAGGGCTGAGCCTCCCTAACATTTTCATGTATTTAATTTTGGATGATAAGAACATCCCTAGGAAACACTCATTCAGTAATGAAATCTGAAATGAAAAATGACCACCCAGAAGTAAAAGTAGTCATACACAATTAATGAATTCATTCAGCCAGCCAATAAATCAAACAGCAAACCAGACTCTCTTAATCTTGCAGGGAAACGTTTTTCAGTGCTTCCTATACTGTACTTTGCTCAAGGCCGACATTACCAATTGGTTGTTTCTTTAATTCTTAACCATTTACATTATAATGTTATTTTACATTTAAGTGTCATCCAAGAACACTGTGTCAGAACTTACTATTCTTTCCAGAATTTCTAATCCTCTTTCTGATTTCTAATCCTCAAAGAAATTAATATGAGAAAATTTACTTTAAAGGTTGAAAAAGCCTGTGAGTATTCAGCATAGTTATTAGTACATAGTACTAATATTAGTACATACTAGTCCATAGATAACTATATTTTTCAAAAAAGGGCCCTAGCTCTTCCCTTTTTGGGTAAAACTTTGTACAAACAGGTATCAGACATGCATAAAGTTATCACTGCGGGAGCTTTTACACTCTCTTTTCATCAGGGACTCAAGGGGTTTACCCTTGGGATACAGACAAAAATAACTTATTAAAGTTTTGTCAAAAAAAATTTGAAAATTTTCACTTACTATTCAATTTTCTGTGCAACAATGAACTAAATTAAACAGTAACTCTGGAAAAGCTCAAAGCAAGAGACTACTGAGAAAAGAAAGAGCAGCTTCACTGAAGCCTGAAAATCTGAGTGAAACTTCTTTGCCTTTCAGTTGCATGTCTTTTTTCCCCCCAAAGCTCATCTACTAAATCCCAATAATTTTCTCATCTCCCTTCAGTTTCCCCCCAAAAATTAGGAATAACCAGATTATGCTCCTACTGAATTTTGCAAATGCATGCTTCAATGCAGGAGCTACATGTGCTCTTCAGAGAAACCTATCATCAAATTCATATGAAAGAGGCAAAAGCCAGGACTGTTCTCCTACTAAGAGTGGATTCTCTGCAGACTCCAAATGATCACACTCAAAACTTTTGAAATCTAAGGGGCCACTGAAGGACAAAGCTGCCTGACAGTCCCTGATGTTCTCACTTCTACCACACTCCTTCATGCTGAAATCATGTTTATTGGTTTGCTTTCTTCCCTTTGGATACAACTTTGACACACCTGTGACCTAAACTAGCACCAACTGAGCACAAAGAACTGTGCTGATTCTCCAGGCTCTTTCCAACAGCAGGGTCTAGCTTGTGCCAATTTCTACTGCCAGCTTGGTACTGACAGGTCACACAAATTCCTCTCTTCCAGATTTCCACTTTCTCAAGGAAGGCAGCGAAGACAGCCCCAACAAGGTGACTCATCAGCAAAACCCTGCCTCCAATTACAATTATTGCAGCTATGATTCCTGAGTGAGCTTATTAATCGAAGTCTCTGCACAGTAGAGACCTTTAATTTTACAGAAATCTTTTCAAGTCACCTCCAAAGCTGGTAACGAAACCAATTTTCCTCCTCCAAAACAATAACCAAGACCTGCCCTGTGTGCAACAAAATGCATGTGTACTCTCAGTTGTAACTGATAACACAATTTCTCAGCCAAATTTTCATAAGGTGATTTCCACCTGCACACACAGGTCCTAGCCCAAACTCACTCAATAGTGATCAGAACTGCATGACAGCACCTACAAATCCAAGCAGGAATACAGACCCTACTTCAAACTTCTCCTGGGAAGATGGTGAAAAGCAGCTTGGAGCACAGTGCCTGGCTGCTGCTAGCTCTGCTTGGCCCTCCAGATCAGTGAAGCAGAGGGGCAGGAGAGTAGGAAGAGTCCACTAAAGGACACAATACTACTTTTGCACAAAAAAAAAAAAAGTAACATCCTCAATTCATCTGGCCCTGTACCAGAACAGTTGCAATTAAAGTGATGAAATACAATGAAATAGAACTGGGGCGGGGGGGGGGCAGGGATGGGCAGACAAGGACAGAAACCTCCAACAATGATAATTTCATTAAACACTATGTTAAGCAAGTCAGAAAGCTCACTGCACCATTAGAGCCTGCCCTGTACATTCAGAATTTCTTAGCTTGGACACAGCAAAAAAAAAAAAGTTCTACAGGTCCTCTCAGGACACTTGACTTTGCTGGGAGGACACAGTCTGCTGCCCTTTGCAGCTCACCTGTTTCTTACACAGGCTGCCTCCTTCAGGCAATACACCAAGGAGTGACAGGCAACATCAGAAACACTTCTTTGCAGGCATTGCTTTGCCCTGAGAAGAGTCAGAGCCTAAAGGAAGAACAGAGCTACATTTTGTACCTTCCAGCTAGCATATTAATTTTGCAGGTCCTGTCACGCTATTAACAATGCTCAGAATCCATTGCTTATGCCTCCCTGTGGGGCTGTGGTTCCTCTCTCTCTTCTGACAATCCATCCCCTGTAGCCATTCCGCAGCAGGAAGGGATAGGTAATGGATACCCCAGTATACACAGACAGCCCCTACACAAAAGAGCTGAAAAAGCAGCAAATATGGGAGAGATACGAGGACAAATTTATCTGTGATTTGACATAAAACTCATTCCTGACATTCCTGTTCAACTACCTGTGGGTAACACAGGCAGATTTCCATGTGTCAGTTTTCTTCATTGCTCAAATGTGTGGGCATTTAAAGCAAGAGGGAAAAAAGGCTGTTGAAGTATGAACTGGCTTTGGACATACCTAGTATGAAAATCCTGTGTTTTCCACTTCTGGATTACAATCACATTCTTCAAGTAAACTTTGGAGCCACTTGTTCTGGGAAGTCTTTGAGCTGAAAGAGGCCTGGGATTTTCAGAGTGATGATAAATGTCCTTTTTCACTCCTAGGTTTTTGGCTGGAAGCATATCTAGAGTACAGAAAGCCAGGATTTTCCTTTTCATCGGCACACAGACCGAACCACATGGCTCTTCTTGCACTTCTCCAGGCCAAGGCCAGTCCAGAAATTATCCATAAAATCCTTACTTTGGAAAGATTAGATTAAAAGCTTAGAGATGAAGAATATATATCCTTTCCCCTGAAGCCCTGATGGACATAATGTAGCATCACCTTCATTTTTCAAATGAAGAAGCGAAGTGACACATGATGGAGGACATTTACCTCATGTCAGCTAAAACACCAGTGACAGCAGCAGGAGCAGGATCTACTTTTCCCATATCTGAGCCCACTGGTTATCCAAGTGTTGACTGGATAATCTGAATAGACACATAACATTGACACAGAGTCACTGGTGACTTTCCCACCAGACCTTCCACTGTCACACTGTCAGATACTGCAGCTCAGGTCTCCCCGTCAGGCTCATGCCCCCGGAACAAGCACAAAATAAATGCTGGAGCAAGGCACTGTGTGCAAAACACTGTGATAGCTACACCAAACATGATTTCACAGGAGAGAAAGAGAGCCATCTTTCCCAGCTCAGTGTTTTGGCACATAGTGGTTTTTCATTCAGTCATGCTGAGAAAACACAAGGAAATACAGAAAAGCCAGACTTTTCCAAAATCAATTAAAATAAATTAGTTTGTAATGGAGAGGAAAAGTCTCCCTCTAAATATGAAACTATCATTAAACGTTAGTAGCAAAAGGATGGTTCCAGTTAAGTTTTGAGTGCAAGCTTTCCACTTTATGGTATTTAAGGAACAGAACAGAGCATAGCATACCAAATACTGGACAGGCCACTACAGGGCGGGTGAAGACAGGGAGGGAGGACTGCAGTGTTCCAAAATCATAAGAAGAAAAACTGAATATTTGTTGATTTCTCTCCTTGCATGCCTAATAAATGAGCTCCTGGCTCGTATGCTCTGCTCCCCTAAGCTGACCCACAAATGGGCAGTGAACAGGCTGTGAACTTTGATCAGCATTCCAGCTCCCACGATGAGCAGGGGGGGGACAGGAATGCCAAACAATTCAGTTTATATTCAATGATATTGTCAAGCTATCTTTTGCAAAAACAGGTTAACAAGAAAAGAAACCACAAAAACACTGGCCTTTTAGAAAGGAAAGTGCAAGGCGGTGTATTCATAGTAAAAGATGCCCCTTAGAAGGACATTAAACTGCAGTGATGATGGGATATCAACAAAAGCCCCCTCAAGTTTCTTAGTGTTGCTGAAAATATCTCCACTGTATTGATCCCACTGGAAGTCTTTTTGTATTTTTCCCATGGCACTTTCTTGGTTATCTGAGGTGTGCAGTGGTTATTTGCAATATAGAAAGAGACCTTAGGTGCAGAAAAATACAGAAGTTAGAAATTCAAATTACTTACCAATTTATTAAGTTTTTTGGTTTTTTATATTAGAGGATGATTCATAACTAACTTGCAATCTTAAAAAAAAATGAAAAAGGTCAAGAACAGTCAAAGTTTACCATTTTTAAGCCAGTGGTCAATGTTGAGCTTACTTTCCTTATAAATATGATATCAAAGTGATATTATTCAAGGACTTTTAAGTACTTAAAAAACTCTGCTAGATGAGATTTCATCATGGTCCTAACTAGACCATGAAAATTAAACACATTTTGCTAGAAGGGATATAAAATAAGGGAAAGTTTAAGGACATGTCTCCCCCATGTCATACCCATATCTGTGCTTCACAGTGAGCCACAGGGCAGGAATGGGCCAACAAGCATGAGCACAGGCACATAATTTACACAACATTAAGCAACCCCAGGGGGAGCGATCTGCTTAGTTCCAAAGCAGGAGAACTGGACATCCCAGTGCATCTCACCAGGGCTCATTAACTCCTGGAGATAGCTCCAGCAACAGCCTGAGGATCCTGCAACTGTACTTCTCACACAGTGTGACACACTGATACCGATGCAGCTACAGCCCGGAGTGGAGATCACTGTCTTCCTGCTAAGCATTCTTTTTCCAGGATAAAACAAAAGCTTTAGGGCCAAAGTTGCTGGTTTTCTGCTGTTAATATAGCATGAAGACACACTGCTCCATGACTAGAGCTTCTGGGGACTTTGCCACACTGGTAATTAACATCAAGATTATAAAGGCACAAGCTGGCAACAGGCATTTTCCAAGTTTGCTCTGAAACAGAATTTCAAGGAGACCAGAGAAGTGCGGAAATGCGAAAGTCAAGTAGCATAATGCTAAAAAGAGACTTGGACTGTTCTGTGTCATAAGAATGGGCTGAACAGATCCTTTGCAAGCTTCCTGCAAGAGCCCAGCGACTCAAAGGAACAGGATAAAGCCATGTTTCATCTTTGCCATCCTGAGAGGAAGAAGCTAACACTCATCTGCATAAATTACTGAGAAAGCAAACAGAAGCAAGCTAAAAACGCACATAAGAACAGCCAGCAGAATGGAAGGGAAAAAGACTCCCAAGAACAACTTGCCACATGGCAACACTGCAAAATAAGATCTCCAGTAGTGCTAAGACCAGCTTTGAGCAATGGCTTTAAAACACCCTGCTCCCTAGTTGGCTTTGCCTTCCATGAATCCCTAAGCAAAATAGTTACTTATATTCTTTCTTCACTAAAATAAAACTTAGCACTTTCCTATGATTGCTTCACAGTAATAAAAAACTCTTAACACTAATCACGTGACAGCACTGACTCCATCACAGAGCTTCAACAATGGAGAACAAAAACATGCCCCACAAGTAAAAGGGAAGACTGTTCATTTATCAGTCTGCACTACCACATCCCCTGACCTATTTTATTACTAAAAATAGTCCCTCTTAGGTCACTGCTGCAAATTGAATTCTGCTGCTTCATTGCCCACTGCAATCTCACAGAACTGCATGCTGCCTACACACAAAACACTAAGTAGGTTAACTTATTCACTGCCAGGGATGCAGCCAGCCTTCTCATATGGATAAAAAGACATAGACAACTTTGCTTAAATGAGTGAAATGTTTCTTGCACTGCAGTTAAAAGTCCAAACCCAGTTATTTATATTGCATCATGAATATGAATGCCTGGCTTCTAATTTGCCTGCACTATGTTTTTCAATATTATTCTCGTAAGATATGTTTTCAGAGGATCTAATGCTACAAATGATAACAACAGCAGCCCTAATGACCTCTCTATTGACTGAATAGCCAAGTCTTTCTTGTTTAGCCCCATCACTAGGATAAGTCTGGGATGGCAAGAGACAAGAGGGAATCAGTCAAAATGCTCCAAGTTAAAAAGACAGCACCTTCTTTCAAAAGATCCTGTATTTGTAATTCCCCATCCAAAGCATTTCGTGATTATCATACCATGAAGAGAGCGGGCAAAATTCGAACCTAATAGCCACAAGCCACTTAAAAGAAAGAGGAAGGCGTGAACTTTACAGATCAAGAACTTATTAGAGGATCCTAAACAGGAGACTGAAATATGTATTTTAGGCCACTTCATGCTTGATAGTGAACAAACAAAGAATATGCTATGTCCTTGCTGTTTTATTTGAGCTAGACAGAATAAGACTAGCATATTTCCCTGGGCTAATACTGCATCTTCATTTCATTACTTCAATAACTTCCCAATCTTAAACAAGCACACCCCAAAACCAAGCAAAGATCAAAGACAACTGACTTTATGTCAGCTTTCTAAAATCACTGCAAATTCTGTTGGGAAATTTTTAGCATGAAGCAGATGCACACAGAGCTGAACCATTCAAATGATTCATGGGCTCATTAACCTAACTTTATTGTTATTTAGTTATGAAACCAAGTTTCTCACTTCCTGCTATTCTAAGAATAACATCTGCCAAATCTGGGCTTTTTGACAGAGGGAATATCCAATGTCTTCAGGGGACAAAACAGCATCAGCTCTGCCTGAGTTTCAGCTGGTGTCATTTACAGGGATGCTGGAGGCACTGTAGGTCAGAAGTTGTGTGAGAAGTCCATGGCCTTAACGGCTGAGAAAGATGAGCTCAAATATATTACCACAAGGGGAACCACACAGTCTCTTATCAAGGATTTATGAAATGTGTTCACAGAAGGAAGAGGGAACTGGCCCTGCCAGCCAAGAGCAATTAGTTTCCCATTCATTGAAAAGGCATGAAATACACACTGCAAACAGCCTGGGTCTGCATTTCTGACCATCCTGTGCTCCAGATTTGCCACATCTTGCTAGGGATTGACTGTGGATTTCAAACAAAACAAGACAAAACATATCAAAACAACAAACCACCAAGTAGATACTATTTCCTTATCTCTAGCCAGTAGGTCAAAGTAAAGGTGGTCTGTCGATATATATTTTTCATGTATATATTTGAAAGGTTTATGAGCTATATATTTCAAAGGTATATTACTCACTTCAGTATCATCAAGTCATAGGGCACAAGTGACACACTGGAGATGCCTGGCATATGTGGACAGTTGTTTTTAAATGAACATGTTATGTTCTGAATGGCCTGTTAGTCACACAAATGCAAGAGAGATGGATATTAAGTTCCTTGCAGAATGAAGACATGGAGCCCTCTTTACTTTTTACAAGATTAAGCATGTTCCACAGTTTTAGACTGCATAACTAATGAGTCCTCTCAACAGGATGTCCTTTTAGAGCTTAGTTTCTCCAAAATGCTATAGCATTAACTGCCTTTTTATTTCTTAGAAGATCAAAAAAGTGTTATATTGGAACACTTGAATGCAGTGATTGCACTTCAAAGCCACATTACTTCATTCTCTTTTTTAACTCTCACAGCATTGCTTCTGCTTAACAAAACCTCCCTCTATTAGAGAGCTTATTTATATGTGCATGCCTAAATATATACTCAGAGAGATATGATCAAAAAGGTCTGAGGTCATAAGAAAGACTATTCAGTAGGTCAGGTAACTAACAGGAATGTCAGCTAAATTAGGATCAGCAAGATAATTAACAACAATACTCAAGCAAAGATGCTCAACACAAGTGAAAATAAGTTACTTGCACCACTTTTCCATGATCATCTCACATGAAACTAAAAGATCATAAATATTTAACTACCTAACTAACACTATGGTCAAAAGTGGAAGTATCTGAACCCTCTTGACTATATTTTTTTATAGTTAATATTCTACATATATGTATATATACATATATATACACACACAGACTATATATATGTATATACATATATACATGTGTGTATATATATACATAACTATATATAGTTAATATTTTAATATAGTTAAGATTTTACAAGTCAAAAATCTAGTCTAAGTTTGCAAACCAACAAAAGAAAAAAAAAAAGGAATTATATTTACAAAGCTCTAAAGTGGTCCAAGACCTAGATAAACTGTTCTTTATGGATCACTAAGAAAAGCTATGCAGCTTTCAAAGTGCCTGGATCCACTAACATGGATTTAAAAATTCAGTGAAAACATACGTGTACCACTGCTAGTGAATTTTTGGCAAAAGAGTAGGTAACATGTAATGCATTTTGGGCCAAATGCTAAAGACAGAATTAAACTAAACAAACTGTTTCAAATCATATTTCAGTCCCAAAACAGAGAATTTACCATTTAAAACTTCAACCAGTTCATCACATCACTTTCTTCTGACTGTGGGAAGCTGCAAAATAAAGTATTTTGTGTTTCAGCATCTAAAAAAATTGAGGACTGTCACCAACCATCTATTAAGACCACACCACTCAGCGGTACTAACTAAATGCACTGCCACTTCTTAACTTCTATCACAGTAAACAATAAATTACCAAAATATTGGCAAAATCAAGACAAAGGAGGCACTTTGAGGCCTGAACAAGGTTAGTCATATTTTACACTCACACAGCTGTGCTTTCCATGCCTGGCCACTTTTCCAAGTGGTGGGCACCAACGTTCACCTGCCTGAATGCCCACATCAAGCCAGGTACAGGTCATTGCAGCACTTGTGGGTTCTGCAGTTTGATCTTCAACTCCGAGTGATGACACAAATTTCAAAATAGGGGTCAAGGGTGGGAAGAGCACAAGTTGCTCCTCGTGGCCAAAATGTCACACTACCTCCTCTTTCAGGAAAGAAAAATCCTGGAGTCCGAGGACCCGCTGGAACTCGCACTGCTCAGAATAGACGGGAGAGCGCACGAGTCTGTCAGCTCATATTCACAGTTGGTGAAAAAATGATCAGCTGCCACCTCAAACTCCAATCTGAGCACCTGCAAACAAATGCTACATCAGCAGGATACCTCCCTGCTACTGCCAGTGCTTTGCCTCATGCTCTCTCTGTCTCTTTTTCCAGAAGCACTACTTCAGTGAAGAGACCCCTTGGAAAGCCCCACGTTTCCCGACACTTCTGAGGGCATTTGGAAAGTGGACGTGTGATACAGAGGCCAAGTCTTCAGCTGCAAATCTGCTTCATCTGCCTCAGCCTCCAGCAGCTGCAAAATTAAAAATAGCTGCCACAGGCAAACCATGGCTGAAGATGAGAGTGTTTGTTCCTTTATTTCAGGCTGATAATGGTGTCACTGTTAACATGTTTGGGCTCTGAAAGGAGCACTAATAAGGAAATGGACAAAATTATAAAGGCAGAATAAGGAACATTCTAAAATAGAAATGGGAAAATTACCCTCCTTCTAAATTTATATGGAAAATTTGACTAGCCACGACAAAATTACATGCTTATTTGGCTCTTTAGGATGAATTCCTTGCTAACTACAAGCAGAGCAATCATTTAAAGCAGCATTCTCAACTCTTAAAATAAATTCTCACCCTGACCAAATGAGACAGTTTTATCAGGTATCAAAATTATATGCGCCATCATTGCCTCCTCAGGACTTGAGAAAAACATGATCAGTAAGGAATGGAACCTTATTGCAGAAGTTACTCTCCAGCTTTTGGCCACTTCTTGGCAAACCCCCACATTTACAGGATACTTTAAGTTCACAGAAAAGGAGCCTTGTGCAAGAATGAGAAATTACATTTCATCTAATGTAGCAGCAGTATTACCTGTGTGTGTGTATTGCCTATACCGTGTGTACTTTTGCTTATATTGTCTAAAAACCACTAAAATGTAATTCTAATTTTGTGAGCCAAATGAGGGGTGGGGAGTGTGCACAAACACTGCTGTGGAAACCACTTGCTTCATTCACAAAACAGCAGTAGTTGCTACACAACTAAATGTTGCAAGGGAGCTATTTGGGAAAGAGGTGGTGTTATTTTCATTAGGTGAATCCCTGTGCATTAGTCAGATATTTGTCAAATTTTCTCTATCATTAATTACCCATGTAGTCAAACCTTGGGCAACCCAAGGTCAGTCCTGCCTCTTGGGGCTGCAAGCCAGGTTTCTTAAAAACTTAGCATTGTTGTAAAGACCCATCAGCACCACCGAAATCTCCAAATCATTTCTGAGCTACAGCTTCCACCACTGTGCCACAGGGAACAGCTACCTCTGAAAGAACCAGGTTCACTGAAAGGCTACCTGACATTCAGGAGCAGGAAAACTGCCAACTTTCAATTATCTGCATCCAACCATGAAAGGCATCTCTGGAGGCCTTTGGATAAACATCTAAAATACCAAAATCAGATGCTGCTAAGCAGAAAAGCATCAGACACGGTTTAAGTTGATCTACACACTCGCAGATACCTTTAATGATGGAATGAGGCATTGCACCATGGCAGTGGCCATTGACCTTTCAAATGGGATCCCTGTCTGGTGTGCAAAGAGCCCAAACACAGATACAGCTGTCGACTGTGGAGGGGAGATTCTCCCAACTAGGCAGTGATGGCAGCCCTCAGGGCTGTGCCCTCTGTGCACAGGGCAAACCCAGTGCAAGGTCTGCACTCAGGCTCAAATTTAAACTGAGACGATAAATAAAAAAACTAAATATGAAACTACCTTCTTTTTCTGGATATTGATACATCCCAGGATAACCCCAAAAGTGGCACTTGGACTACAGTATACCATGTATGATTAAATAAAAACTTGCCGCTGAATCCTTTTTTCAGTCACTTCTGAGAGGATGTTCCTTTTAGTTTCATCATTGTACACTTAAATTGCATTGGAAGAGAAGACATATTTCTAAAATGGGTCAGAAATAAGTGAGATCATCATGGAGACATAGTTATTCTGTATTCAGAGTTCAAAGAGAGCCTTGGTTTAAGATAAGAAGTCCTTTAAGATACTAGACTTTTGGTTCAGTCTCTGTCACTCCTTTGTTAATTATACTTGGGTACAACTGCCCCAGAAGCAAGAGGCTATGTAAGAATGAATTTTAAGAGCTTTATGGAGAATAACCAAGATTTGCATGCACTGTCTACCTAAGTCCTCATGTGAATGTTCCTCATTCTCGGGATTATAAAATGCACTGGCTATTTGTATACAAAGTACCTGACTCTTGGAAATTATGCATCCCATTTCTCTACCCAAATTATGCATCCCATTTCTCTCTGAATAAAGTGTTTTCAACTATCACATTTACACAAAGTTTTTACAGGTTTAGACTCAAAGCTAGTACATTTCCCTCTTCTTGGTCATTCTTTATGATGCCTGTTTCAACCTGCTTTGATAAAGATAGAAGGCACAGCAAATACGGCAGGAACATTCTCAAAGGAGAAATGCCTTGCTTGTTTATGAGGAAGCTGAAGCACTTCCTGTGCTTTGTACAAATCTTTTTCCCCTTCTTTGTTGCAGCTGTTGTGAACCAACCCACTGAGGAAGGCAGAGGCTCTGCACATACTGGAGCCTTTCACTTATTTACAGACGACTGCTCCTTTCGTGCAATGCAGCTTGCGCTGCTCTGAGGGAACATTCACTGCTCGGAATTATTACAGACTCCATCCCCTTTCTGTTGAGCACTGACCTGCACAAGGCAGAGTTGTTCCATTGAACAACATTGAAGAGTTGTTTGATTGCCATGAAGAACAGCACCAATGCATGACACAAAAGCTGAGAGTACCCTTAAGATGACTTTGTTTTACCAAAACCGTAACACAGCAAAGTGCCAGTCTAAGATGGAAGAGAAAGCACATATCCTGAAGAGCAAGAGATGCTGAGCTTTAAGAAGGCATTCAGTAAATATTAATATTAAAGGAGGCTTGGGAGAACACAAATAAGGATACTGAAGACACAAAATTCACAAGGGTCAGACTGGATGAGTTATAAAGGAATGACTGATTACTACTACCCTCACAAAAATATTAAGAGATTCTAACTGCTTAACACTCAGATGAAAGACTCAGCTGTACGTTTGCTGAAATTATTAATTGGGCCATCTTATACCTTCTGAAAAGGCATATATCAGAATCTTAGATTGTTCCTTGTGCCCTGCAGAGTAATCTGTTCCCCTTCTATTCAGGAGTGATCTGTCTTACTGCAACTTATCTGTCACAGAGTGATTCCATGCAAACAGCTGTATCAACTTCCCTGTCACTTCTCTGCCACTTTGCCCGTCCAAAATATGCAGAATAATGCACCTGAACTTTTTAACACTGAATCACACTGACAAAACTTGGAAGATCATCAAATTAAGCTTACTATTCAGTAAGCAGAATGGATAAGTAGTGCAGATATTAGAGAACAGGAAGGCTGAAGTTACTTAGCAGTTCTCTTGGAACCCCACATTAAAAATGGCCTTGAGAATCTCTCTTATTTTAAGCATCCCTCAGATTCTTCATAAAAAAGTAAAAGGGAGTGAGACAACCAAAAACTATTTAATCCCCTTTTTAAAATGGATAGAAATTGGGAGAATCTCAGAACCAGACCAGAAATACTTAAAAATACTTTCTATTATATGCTAGACTAGCAGCCTAGCCTTCTAGGGAAAGGGGATTTAACATAATTTTAATTTAACTATTAATATTTTAAAATATTGTAATATGGAGAGAAAAAAAAAAGCTTATTGCACTGTAGTCCTGGAACATGAATGAAAAAGAGAGGAATAACTTTTAGATGTCATTCCTGTACATGTGTTTTCACATCTTTGAGACATATCAGTCTGTATGTAAATGGTCAACAAACCCAAGTCGATACATCATATGTATGTACAAACTTATCCAGTTGCTTCCTCTGAGGGTTGAAGTATTAAACACCTTTGTCTGCCTGGTTCTGACATGAGAATTTACAAGTCTAGAATGAAGGGGCTGCAATCTGGATGGAAAGCAGGAAGCAATTGAGGAGTACTACCATATAATCATCCTGTACCACCAGAATATGAAAACAGTGAAACTTGGAAAAGGAATACTCAAAGACTGATCAATCTGAGACACCATAATGAGCCTGATTATCACCCACTGTGATGAAATTCAGCCTGCCTTAAACTTAAGAAGTTGGGTGCCCAAAAGACATGGATGCACAAAAAAATTACTAATCTTAAAATAATTCTAAAAATCTTGGCTGAAATCACCCAAATTCCACACCAGTGTCATATATCTCATTTACCAGGGAAATGTGCACCAGAAACATTCCAGAGCAGAAAGATGAGGCAGGTTCACTACCTCTGAAAGAGATCAGTAATAAACTAACATATACATTTATAAATTGATGGCAGCTGACTAGACTAGAAGGGAGTAAAGTTCATTTCCAGGGAAATATACTTGTCACAGTTCCATGGGGGCTTCTTGGATATTGTGCTTTCTAGGGACAACCTAACAGCTGAACTCCATGCTGTTCAAGCCATGAAACAGCTTTTAAAAAACATAAATAATTATTAAAATGCCAAGACAGATGGATCATTGCACCATGCAATACAAACTTGACTTTCCCACTGTATACTAAAGTATCACATGGTTTTAATTTCCTTCAGCATAGTTTCTCTATACTTAGGGATAGAGAATGTACTATTAAATTGGCCACAAGTTGAGCCTGGAAAATGTAATTAGATGGAAGCAATTTCTGCTTAACATTTGTTTGCTTAAATTAAGGGAATAAAACTAATTTTTTAAACTTCTATGTCTCAAAATGCCTTTCATGACCATGTACAGAGGTGTTTTTTACTATAGAAGGCACTTATTCACCAAGTTACAGCTTTGCAGTACTGCAGCATCATCAACATTTTACTGTCTTGGCCAGGGGTTTAACAACTTAAAACATGATTCAAGCCCGACTTCAAGTTTAATTTTTCTAGCCAACACTAATGCAGTGAGTAGACTATTATATACATTGCTGTATAACAGACTGGATATCACCTCTTCACAGGACAAAATACTTGCTTTGTGCCTTTGTGGAGTCAGTACAGTCATTCCCCAGGATAAAACAGAGAAGCTGGACTTCAGACAAGTTGTATCTACACAGTTCTCACCTATACAATCTCTTTCTTACCATCCTACACTTTTGCAAGGAGATCATGAAATTCTGACTTAGAATTTTTGCTTACACTTTAGAGTTGAGGAGAGAAGCACATATCCTAAGACTTTTCACTGAACAGTAAAGCATGCTTGCAGACAGCCAAGGAATGAGGATTTAGAAAACCCTGTTAACAGAGGAAATGAAAACCATCTAATTCATGGCCACATGAACCCCAACAAACGTGTGATGAGCGTAATCTGAAATGCTCAAAGCAGCAGAGAGTGAAGCATGGTGACTCAAGCAGAACCTCATGGTTTTAGTTCCCCTGGATATTCAGCACTCTGATCTGTGGAGCCTGAAGGCTCAGCACCTCCAGCAGACAAAGTCCTGTTGATTTCTGCTGCCCTTGCGTCAAATAGCCAATGAAATTCCAGCTATAAAGAAAGCATAAGCACATTTACTACCATTATTTTGTAGGTGACTGCACATCAAGCCAAACTATCAAAAACAGTCCTGGAGTTCTCTAATCCTTAACTCTCCCGGGCAGAGATCACCAGCTGCAGACTTAAGGGTGAAACTCAGGACGTTCGCTTCCAGCCAAGACAATTACCAAGACTAAGCTCCAGCCCTGGGGACTTAAATGAATGCACAAAGTCCCTGTAATAATAGAAGTTTATCGTTCTTAAGGCTTTAACTGCTCACACTGAATTTGCAAGTCAGCATCAGGCAGAAGCAACCACAAAACCTTTGCAGAGGGCAACAATCCTCAAAGTTAGTAAGCATTAGCTTCACAAAGCATAAGACTAATAACCGGGAAATACAGAAATGCACAGTCTCTGAAGCAGGATATTTCAAAATGAGGTACACTTCGTACTTCAGAAGACTCAGAGAGCATCCATTACAATTATGATACTTCACTGGTAGCTACCCTAATTACCCTGAGAGAAAAAAAAACCACCAACCCCACTCTCATTCGATTTCTGGCATTTAATTCACTTGCCAGGGAATCTCTTTGCTTAATAGGTATTTATGCTATTTTCCTTGCAAAGCACATGTTGCCATGGAGCACTGATCACAGGCAGAAGTAAGTGATTCTGCCTTTTTGAACTGCACAGCCTTCACTTGAGGGGCTCTATCTTACTACCTGTCAGCCTTAACCTTTTGCTAAATACATGGCAAAACAAGAGTGAGCTGTGGTTATTTTTGTTTTGATTTTAGTGAATGGTCTCATCCAAAAGCTACTCTTAAAAGTCTTCCCCATTTTTCACTGGCACTTTGCTTTGACAGAATGGAGTTTCCTTTCCTCAGAGTGAGAAGGTGGCAGATGGGAGAAGGAGGAGGATCCATGCAGACAGAGAAGTATTGCACAAGACACATGCTGAACTTGTCAACAGAACAAGATTTCTTTACTACAGTGCTTAAAAAAATTAAAGTGCCTGCTTTTTTACTCAACAAACCTACAGAGTTATACAATGGCATTCAGGCTTTTTTATTTTAGGGTACCCAGAATTTACCTAGGATGGATCTTGCCTTGCAGTTAACTTGATCAACAGTGTAGTAGTGAGACTGAAGGAATCTGAGTGACATCTAAGTGACAGCAAACCATCACGCTACTCCTGCTATAAATGGCAGGCAACACATGGTTTAGATGTAAGCAGAATACATTTAGATTTCTGCCTCCTTTCATTGGTAGGTGGCAAGATGAGTCTCAGGGCCAGAAAAAAAAAAAACATAAAACAACTTAAAAATAGGGTGTGTGGTCTCAGAACAACAAGGATATCAAATCCTTACACTTGTAACATTTTTTCTCTTTTAGGTCCACAGGAAAAAGTTCATGTGAGCTTTAAGGTTATGGCTGGCCAGATGCACGGAAAAAAGCAGCACAAACTAACCTGATCCTGTCTCCATTTTCCAGTCTGGCACAGGGAGAGTTGCAGCTGGCTGCTTCCTGCCTGGCATTTCTCTATGGGAGAACAGAACTGGACTACTGGGACTAAAGGAAGACTCCAGCTTAAATAAATGTACCTAAAATCTGCCTCCAGTATGAAACCTTTTGATATTCACCAAGTCCCATAATTAAGGAGACTAAAGTCATGTTCAGTGACCACAAATCAGATGGTAGGTCCAACAACTCACAGTACAGCACAGACACTAGTGACCATCTTCCCCTCCTCTGTAGAGAAGTAACACAACAATAAATACTTTTCTTGCCTAAGCAAACATCTGCTTCTCAGAAAAGGCCAGAATCATCCATGCACTGGGTCTGCATCATAGAGAACCAGTGAGTGCTACAGATTTGTCATACATCACACATTATCCTGCATGCTCAATGTGAAGCATACATTTACATGATGAACTCATATGCAACTGGTATTTCTGAAATAATCCCTTTTGGAGGCCTCAGTAATAGAGCTTCCCTTGAAGTAAAGGTCACAGATTGGATCTACTATCAGCAGGGAACAGTAACAAATTATGAATTATTCCTATCAAAACTAGGGGACAATTTGTTTTACAGGAGATGCAAGCAAGCATTTATTAAATCAATATCACAAAAAATACACATCTTGAAAAATGTAACAGCTACCAAGATTCTGTTAATAGAACAAAATTCAGCAGCTACACTGGAAAAAAGTTCTTACCCCTTGAGCATACATCTTTCACCACTACTACATCACACACCAAGTACTCATTTAGAAGTACAACATGTTGCAGGCCTTTAAGAGATACACCTTCCATCTCATTCAATTTTAAAAGACAGTGAAATGTTCATAACACAAAAAAAAATAAACTACAAGAAAAAGCACATGGGAGGAAACAGTTCAGGAGGAAAAAATAGGAAGTTTGAAAGCCAAAGCAAACTATCTTTCAAGGCAAGTGAGCTTCCTACTCAGAATTATATGATTTGTGTTGCTTGTCATCCTGCCCATTTTCTGAGATGTCTCAACTCAGCAAGATAGCATCTGGTGTCACTGAAAACCAAAGGCAAAGGGAAGCCAACCTCCAGTTTAATATCAGACATTCACAGCAAAGCAGCTGCTGACTTGTTCAATCTCTTGGCAACTCAGATTTATCACCAAGGTCATGGCAGATTAATTATTTTTTTTAATTAATATTAAAATGCCTAAAGAAGGGGAAGGGGAGATGATTAATGATGTATCCTGATAAAATAATTTTCTCATATTTAACTGAATTGTTGTTCTAAGCATCATCCACAAAGAAAAAAAAAGAAAACTCATTAAGTTCAGAATCCTTTCTACTCAAAAGTCTTAACTGACAGAAACTCTTTCCTACTGAGAAAAATGGAAACTGAAATCTTCTAACTATATACATCCTTCACTCATCAGAAAAGCACTGTGTCTGGCATTACAGAATGTGTTATGGGCAGTGGAACTCTGGGGCATTCAGAACAGCCTGATTCTCTTTTAGAAGGTGAATAACAGGAGATCTGTGAACAGCTTATAGGGTTTTGAATCACTAGCACTGCAGGTCACATAACAGACTGAGAACATGCAACATCTTCACTAAATTCCTCAGAGGAACAGGGGCTGGAAAGGCCAAAGGGCGTACCATAAAGGACACTGGAGGTCATTCTCACAGATAGGATAAGCACTGGAAATTTCATTGTGGTACATCATCCCCTGAGCTGCCTGAAGGCATTTCAAAAAATGATGCACAAAAGAGCAAATATGGTGGCCAGGCTCCCTGGCTATAACCTCACACTCACTGAACAACCCACATAAAAAACAAATAACTGTGGCCTGTGAATAAGAGCAGAGTTAAAACTGGATTTCATGTTCATTATGGGCTCATTTGGAAGCTTCATCTCTTCCACCTACAGTCTTGGGCTGGTGCTTCCCACCACAATCACTTCCCAGTAATCTAGTAATTTGTTCCAATACAAGGCTACAGAGCAGGGATATCATAAGATGCTAAATCTGAAAAAAGGAAGATAGAGCATCCTGGCATCATGTGAAGGTCCTCCTAGACAACATTTAATTTAGTAAATCACGGCTAGAATAAATACAAACGAAGTTTATACCAGGATCAATACATCCTATATTATCTTCTCAAAATAAAGATTCCATTAGAGTTGTAGAGGGGAGGAGGATGTATGCCAGAACTAAGCTAGGGGAAACATAACTATCTCATCTGAAAAATCTCCCAGGAAGGCCTCAGCATACTGGTTTTAAAATTATTACAATTCATGTGTGTTATTACTGGTGATGGTGGTCGGTCTTCTTTGGTTTTGAGAACACTGACAGATGTGCTGCCATCCTAGCAAGTTCAGAACTGTCAAACACTCGGGTAATAGAGGCATTTGGCTCCTTAAAGACTGATGGGCACCAAGACCTGTACATGTGGCAATAGTCTCTCACTTCATTCAGCTTCCTGCTAACCACAGTTATGTTTGAAGCCCCACCATTAACAAGTATAACATGCTTGACATGAGTCCTTGTGTGATTTACTTGTTCACCAGGAATATATTAATCCTTCTCACTGCTCCACAATAAACGTTAAATATGTTCTATGCTAAATACCTCTTAAAATCCTGTTCAGTCCTTCACACTTTCTCACAGTTCAAATAAGCCCAACAATCTAAAAATAAAATCACGTGAAGACATTTCTCAGAAATAATAAAAGTCCCAGTTTAGCCTGGTTGCTCCTCGGAGACTCCAAAAAAAAGTACAGGAAAAGCACAATAGTGAAATGAGTCTCAAAAGCATTTTTAATTTTAATTACTTTGTCACCTACCTTCTATAAAAAAGCACTTGAGTGAAACAAGTTCAAAAAGCAAGGACAAGTAAAGGGTAATTTTTATAAATATGCTAACTTTTAATCTCTTTTCATTTGATTTTTTCCCCCTACTATTTTCTTAAATACTTATCTCTCTAAAGCCAATGATTTTAGTAAAATTCTTTATTTTTACCCTGAAAGATTGTTCTAGGCTTGAAAGCTTGAACAGTTGCTTCTTTATTAGTAGTACTAAAATAATCTTGCCTGCCAGATAATACCTCAAGATTTTCTCCACTGCAATTTCAACCACCTTCAAAGTCCAAGTCCTAAATCCTAAAGTGGGAAAAGAGGATCTGCTCATATGGAAAGGTATAGAAACAATTCCCCACCCCACCTTGGATTACAAAAGCTTCAGGAAGCCTGCTTTGATGTGTTCATTTAGTCCTATGCAGTTACAGCTAAACAGAGCAGTGTTGGCCCAGAAGTGTGCCTGTTTCACCGCCAGCCTGGCAATGTTTCCCATATATCCTTACAACATCATCTCTCAGACTCATGTCACTGTCAGCATCCCTGCCTTCAGCTTTGGTTCCTGAAAGATTTTCCTGACCTTTATAACTGAAAGATAACATTAGAACCATATGACCAAAACATGCTTAAAATCCAAAAACTGGGCAGAAAAGACGACTTCTAAATGTGCATTTGTGAAAAAAACCCAACTCACACTCAAGCCCATCTCTGAAAATCCCTACTTCAATCTTTTTATTATGCAGAAAGCTACCAAGAGTATGTAAGATGGTGCTATTAAAACACACACACACATAAAAAATATCAAAAGGTAAAAGCTTCAAAGATTATTCACTCAGAGCATACAACAAACTAAGCTGGTCACAAATATCTACCCATGTGCTGAGAGAAAATTTCTTAATGCTCCATGAAAGATCTGGATAGTGACTACACAAAGACATGGGGGTGTCAACACAAGGTAGCAAAATATTCCTTCCTGGAGAGCCACAGATCTCACAGCACAGTCAGGGCACTCCTCACACCAGCCTTCTAAATATAAACAACCTTGCTCTCCCACCAGCCAGCCATTTAGCTACAAAATTCCTCCTCAGCGATACACTTAGAAGGTAAAGTGTTGAGGCTGCAGAAACCAGAATTACCAGCACAGGTCACTACAGAGCTACTCAGCAGAAGGGCACCAAAGCCTTAATTCGTTGCAATTCCAAGCGCTTTGAGCTGCTTTGCTGGCCTTGTGCTTTTACCTGGGTGACTGTCTCTCCCAAATGCTCTAGATGACTCCCTGAAGCACATTTGTGCTTCCTTTTCTTTCATTTTATAGCCACCAAACACTTACTCTCTCTCTGGTGACCCAGGGTACCTATTTTTGTGATTCTTGTTTGCTTCCTTGAAAATTCAGATAAATATGCCTTATAATGCATGGGATGTATTTTTCTTCTACTTCAAAGTAATTGCTCTGCTTAGAGCCTGCGGGTAAACAAATATGATAAAGTCTAATTTGTTTTCTAAATACTCAGTATCCATCCAGTGAACCTTCTGCCAAAGGACAGCAGGCACCTGTACTGCAGCTCCCACTCTTAAAAGAGTGTTCTCATCCTCTGTGATTTTCTGAAACCAGGTGGAAGGACTTTTCCTTTCCACAAATACCTGCAAGGAAGGGCTCCCTACTCATTCAGCTTCAAACAAAAATTGCGTGGTAGCATTTGCTAGTTGTTTGTGGTCTTCCTATGACAATTATCTCTTCTAGCTGCCACTCACAGCTCCAGCTGGATGGGCTTAGCTGTCACCAGAGGTTAATATTGCTCGCTTGCCTCTTCCCCATCTTTGGGAGGGTTCTTGATGCAGCAGATGTATCACTGTGGATGTGATGCAGTGTCTCGCAGAAAACACACTGACAGCGCACAGGAACTCAACTCTAGACAAACACTAAGCTGACACCACAGCGACATGTAAAGTTCAGGGAAAATTTTTACAAGAACCATGAGCTTTTTGTATAGAAAAAAAGTAACAGCTTTAATCATCAGGGCCTGCCTGAGCAGCTCTGCATCTGGTAACAGCAGGAAACCACACTGCAAACAGTATGACAAGCACTGCATTATTACCTGTTTATACGCTAAATTATATAAATTAAGATAGAGACACATACACCAAGACTAATTATATTTTAAAATTGCCTCTCTGAGGGGAAGGGAAGTGATTGCAACTATTATTAGTTCCAATGAAATACTAAAAAAAAAAAAACAAAACCAAAAAATTGTCAGGTCCTTCTACTCTAGGCATTTCTAAAATCCACTAAGGGGTAGTTTTTATTCCAAAGATTTCACAATCTAAATTGACAAGCTGGACAGATAAAAGAAGAAGCTGAACACAGCATTCCAGAGAGTTAAGTCACCCAAAATATGCATCAATACAGTGACAAAGCCTACAAGAGAAGGTAGCTGTAAAACCAGGACTTAATTTCAGTAACAGAAGATGCAGTTTGGTCAGATCTTAAACTCTAGATTTTCTTTTTAGGAAGTCAATGCAATCCCATTTTCTCTTGTGCATCTAATTAGCTTTTCACAGCAAAATATCCATTCTTTCCTATAGCCAGCAGACACTGACTTCAGACAATGCAGTTGATACAAAGCCATTTTTAGCCCTGTCAGAAGGCTTTTCCAAATGCTTAAATTAGCATTTCCTCATTTCTCTTCTCATCACCTTACATCCACTAATACGTGAGATAGTTTGCAACTTGGCTTTGCATTAATCCTTGGGAAAGAAACACTAAGAGATCAGAGGAAGAGATTTTGGGAGTATAACCTGCTGAAAATAACAAAATAATCAGATTTCTGAAATTTGAAATTCAATTTCAGTTTCCATGTTACCAGAGGAACAATTAGTTTGCCAGGAGCACCAACAATATTTTAAAAAGAAACACAAAGTGAAAAGATATTTGAACAACTCACTGTATCGAACCATGACAGGAAAACTGTGATGTCAAATCTATATCCAGCTATGTCCAAAGCACTCAGACAGGTGATCTGATATATGTATGAGGCTGCTTTTTCCCAACAAATATAACCAAAGGGGCTTGTATTTTGAAGAGCTATTTTAACAGTCAAAGCCACATTAAGAGCTAAATGACACACGAAATGGCTCTGCCAGAGAATAAATTTAGAAGGTCAACATATAACCCGCATGAAAATGACAACAGTGATGGTTACTCGAAGTCCTGCCAGGTGCCCTTTAATAAGCAGAGAATGTGATTAGTGCTGCAATGCAAAGAGACAGCATGCTGCAACATGACTCCATGCTGGTCTGCCAGGAAACCTTTACAATACAGTCCCTGGCTGCACTGGGATTTTTCATGCATAATAAATAAAGCAACAGACTAGCAGACTCAGGTTCCTTGCTGAACACCAGTGCCCTCCACTGTGAACTCTGAAGATTCCTCCAAACACTACAGCAACAGAGAGAATTTATGATTTTTCTCCTCATGACAGACTGCTGAGTCCCCTGGGACCGAATGTCAGACACATGACTCTATCTGCTGCTTCGTAGGGCAGCTGTGAACATCTAAATAATACTGTCAGCATAACGCAGGGATCCGTCCATCAGCCTGCACAGCCTGCTCTCCCCATTGGTGCTCACTCTGCCAGAGAGCAGATCTTTCATAGTCTGTTACAGCCCTTCCTCAACTGATGCTTTATACAATAATTCAGTTGGAATCGTGGAACTTTACTAGCAGTATGGAACCCTGCTAATTAAGAGGTAGTGGCGCACACATAGGAACCCTTTGGTTTCCTTATTAAAAAATATGTAACCAAAGTGTTTGGGATGGCATTAACACCACCACCATTTTAGGATGTATATCGCCACTTCCCTAAGCTTTGATCATATTTGTTTTTCAGCTCATAATTGGTATGTTCTTCCAGAACAGGAATATAAAAAGAAAATCTTAACAGAGTGTGGAATAACAGCTTTTACTACCCCTTTAACACTATTGCATACTTAATTCAGACCACTGGAGGCATGAGCTACAATTTGAGTGGAAGGACGTTTTATCCTAATTTCTTGTACAAAGATTATTCTTAAATTAAATTTAGTATTGGTTTTTACTCTCCAACTGCAGCTTCAGCAAGATGTGAATGCACATGTTGTGATAGTTACAGCTGTGATTGCACACAAACCACAGAAGACAAAATCCTGAAGTTTGTTCTAATTCACACAAAACAAAAAAGGCAATGGGAGACAAAACTAACTCTCTTCTGGAAGGGCCTGTGATTTAGCAAAAAGCTAAGAGTGATTTTAAAAATATTTCTTGACAATGCTGTTGCACTTAACACACTGAAACTCAGCGTGACCAGCCAGATCCTTCTTGTCTCCTCATATGCCACTTGTACTTCCATGTGCAAAGCACACTTATGGTTGGGTGGCCAGCACAGGCCTTTGGGGTTCATTTTTTATTGTTTTAACATTAATTACACGGTGCCCTCTCCACTACCATTAATCATGGGGGGGGGAAGCAGTGCTGAGTAAGTAACCTGAAAAGGGAAAAAGACAAACGAGACAGAGACAAGTGTCAAGTGAGTAACAATGACATTAATCACAAAGCCCAATTTCTCTTTCTGAACACCACTGCACCACCACCACCTGCACTGACAGTACCTCTGTGGTGTGGGTCACTACACAGCAGTGTCCAAGTCAGAATTTGGGGACTGTCTCACTGAAGGATGTTTTAAATCCTCCATACAAGAAAATGAACAAAAAAAGTCAGAATTCACTGTCCTGACTATGAAAGTGCAAGAAAAGGCTTTTTGCACTATCTGAAGTAGCCACATGTCCCAACACTTATCCCCTTCAAAACACCACACCAGAAAATGTCAACTTGCAAGATCTACATCTTTCCTCTTCCAAACAAACAAATTTCTCTTTGAAGGCTCTTTTAAAGTTGGACTTCAACAGAAACTAATTAGCTTTTAAAACAAGCACTTCTCCCTAAATATCCTCCAGTATCTTTTGTTTAAAAGATTTTCATTAATTTATATGGGTTGAGAAAATTACTAAAAGCAAGACCAAAAAAGGGATATAATGCATTACCAAGGCTTTGGGGAGACAGACTATAGAACTGTGATCCTTTTAATTATTTCTGTTGTTTTTTTTTTAACTACCTCCAGGAGGCTTGAAGAAAATCCCATGGTTTAATTTTTACTAAAATAAGACATTTGCATTTGGAGGGTCTTCACGGCATTCTGTCCTGTGCCCTGTGGCTGCAGCACAGTCAGGGCATTGCTGCATTTAATAGCATCTCTACCTCTGCACAGTTTATATTGCTTGATTATTTAAGTTGCAGCATTGTATAAGCTACATGTTCTCTTAAAAGATAACTATTTTCTTTTACAGAAAAAGAGCATCAAAGTCTTACTGGAGAGTGGGTAGGAAACTGATAAGAGCCTTCTCCATAAATACTGTTTTTAAACACAGGCTTTTTAGGGTAAGAATCAAACCTCACCTTTTCAGTGTTGAAAACACTATAGACTCCCAAACCTGGAAAAAGCCCAGCGTTGTCACAGTGATTTAGTTCCTGTTATGTATTTCAGTCATTCAAAGACCCTGTTTCGGTATCACAAAGTTCAGTACTAATATTGCAGCTATCACATTCAGGTAGAAAAGCCACCTTTGTGGTGCTCAGTAAGTACACACACTGTTTTCAGTGTAGCAAGGTATTTTTCAGATATGTTATACAACATTTGTTAAATAACTACCCATTTATTTCAGTACAAAAATAGACTGGCTCCTAAGATGATTAATCCTTGATTAAGGTGAAAAGCGCAAGGTCTTTTCTTACCAGGCAAGGACTTTCATTCTTAAATGAAAAGACATACCAACATAAAAAAATATTACAAGACTTATAAATTTTAGAATTAGTATCACAGTACAACCTCAAATGAAGATAAAAATGTGTTTTCACCAAGGGCTATGAGCGAAGATGTTTACACTTTTTTGCGTACTAACAGCAACTTTCAACTCATTAAGTTTAGAAAAGCAGGTACATTTCAAGACAACCCACATCTCGTTCTCCTTTATATCAAATATTTACCCCACGATGAAATGAAAACTAAAATACTACCAATATAGCCACAGAAAAAGGAGTAAGTGCTATCACAGTGAAGAGACAAATTTTGCACTGACTTCAGTAGAAGAAACCAAGAAAAGAGAATTCAAATAACTGAACCATACAAATGGATGCAGACTATATAAAGTAACATGAAAAAACCTAACTGCTTGCTAGCCTTACAAATCAAACAGCTTATATCACCAGCAAGATGACTGGAACACTACTTCAGCATTTGTGGAATGAATCGTAAATCCAGCCCCTCCATCCTAAAAATGTTTCTGTTTAAAAGATGATGCAGCAAACAAAGCACAAGCACACTTGTATATACAACCAGAAGTACTGACTTGACTATTATACTGTTAAAGGCTTTTCAGTTTACTTGTCATACTGAACTTGAATTATTTCAGTTTAAAACTAAATCACTCAAGCATTTACTAATTAAAAAAGACATGGTTGGTACAGTTGTTATAAATGAACTCTGTTTGAATGGTAAGTTATTAGAAAATTGTACAATCAAGTAGACATTCATGGAAATCCGTGTGATATCTTTTAAGGACTATAACAGCTGACAGTTTTGAACCAAGAGTGGCCAGTGATCAGAGAAATCCAACCGCAGAATGTTCAAAAAAGTCAACCTTTTAAAAGCATATGCAATATTCAATTCAGGGAAAATTGCATCATAGTTCTTTAGTTCAAAAAATTTGCCACATCACATTTCTGTTGTCCTTAAAATAAAATTGACTGGCTTCCAGCACTGATAATTTCCCCATTGAATTCAATGAGCGTAGCACACAGCTTAGATAGGCATATGGTGTTCTTTACATATGCAAAGCTCTTCGTTTATTCTAACTTTCTTCTAGAATTTCTTTCCCCAACCCATTTTTTCCCAGAGATTTCTGCCTAGAAGGCAGAAAGCTTAAAAGGACATAAGCAGAGAGAAGGTTGTTCAAACTCAGTGCTTTGCTTTCATGCACACTGAAGGAATCTGCCAGCAGTACATTTTTACTTCATCAATTCAGCAAGAAACAAGATTGCTCTTCAGTCGACATTCAGAAGCACCAGCCTGACAATTAATACAGACATGTGATGCTGAACAAGTAGGGAGAAGGCAAAAAGGAAAAATACTTTCTTAAATCCAGCCACAAATTTAATAGAACTTAACAAGTTCACTACAAGGTTTAACTGGAGAAGGATAATTAGAAAATATACTACAGCAGATATGGAAATACAGAAAATGCCACCTTTGTGGCCACTTCACAAAACCTAAAAAATTAGAGCATGGAAAACGGTTGAATACCAAATAGCTACTTTTCTCTATCTCTGTCAAACCCCACTTAAGAAAACTAAGGAAATTCATTACTTGACACCTCAATGCATCAGTCATGGCAACCAAAACCATCTATGTGGATGGAGAGCTGTTTCATTTCCAGCTCTCATTAGCACAGAATTCCTTTCTTCATCTGTCTTGCGCTGTCTATTAATGGGGATAATTATGCTGGCCTCCTTTATAAAGTGCTCAAAAATCTACAGCTAAAAATGTTCCTAAACAAGTAATTATATATAATAGCAATCATGTATCAAACTTCAGTTATCAACTCATCACATGAAAGCAAGAATCTGATTGTTCCTGGAATTAGTACACAAAATTCAATTTCTCCACCGACATTAGCTTCCTAGTACTTCCATCATTATTACAACAGCTGCATTATGCTAAAATGCACTAAAGAACCTGTCTACCACTGACTGGCATTTTGAAGCTTTTCCAAGCTTCAAACAACAAAAGGCCCAGAAGTTTTTTTCAGCAATAATTTCCATGTTAATAATTTCCACCTTGTTAAACAAAGATTTTGACCAGTGTCAAGCTTAGATGTTATTCTGAATCTGCAGCCTGGATTGTTGCAATGGCTCCAATCTAAAACAGGCTGTAGCACTTTGCAAATGTATTCTCCTGTTATATCCACCAACCCCTCTCTCCTTACAGGGGCTGGCCTACAAGGCCACAATTTCATCACCACCACTTACTGTCACCAGTTTATCTTCTTTCCTCTACATCTATATGTTACTTTCCTCCTTTCAGCTGCACACAATGCCCTTAATCATTCAGTGTGTTTGATGTACACGTTTTTCTTTCATCTTGTGCTACTAAAAATGAAAAAATTATGAGAGGATTTGTTATAAAATAAAGCTACTTACCAACTATTGCCAGATTATGCTCTGAGCCACATGCGATCTGAAAAAGAAATATGAATGACTAAATCAGAACCTGCTTACCATTAGGAAGACAGTCACAATTATGACAGGAAATTAAAAATTAACCTGAAACAAACAACTACACTTTGTAGGATGCAAAATGAAGGTTGAAGTGTTCTCACTCTTAAATGGAATTTCATTTGTAGCCTCACTTAAGGGCTTAGGTGCCAGGGGTGCATGTTTGTTTGTTTTTTTTAATAAAAAGCTATTTCCTTTTCAAAATACAGACATGTATTTCATGGACTGGCCACAATTCTGCAAAAACATCACACCTTTGACAACACCCACTGGATCCAACAAGAGGCACACAGCAAACACAGATGAATGCAGAGACAGCTGGGAATCAAAAGGGTGATGAGGATCTCTGTATCTCTTATCTATACTTTTTTTCCAGCTGACCCCTGAGGAACTGCTCAAAGTATACAGGCTCAGCGTGCTAAACCTGACATGATATGATCCCTATGGTCATTTGCCTGGAATGGAGAACAACTACCCTAGGACTCAAACCTTCTGTTAGCCCATTAATAATGGAAATCAATTACATATTTCTTTTCAAAGCAAACTTACAGTTCACATATTTTTCACCCATCTTTGTAGCTGCTGTGAACATGTCTGATGTTTAAGTTGCTTTAGTGTACTGAGTTTTTGTAAGTTGTCCACCAGTGGTGGTAACACGGGCACCAAGAGCAGTCCCCTGTCCTTACTGCAAGGGCTTGTCTTTCCCACAGAATTTCTTTTGCAAGGTCACTGCCAGCATAATTGTCTGAGGTAAGAGTCTTCGCACAAGATTACTCTGCTGAGTGTCCTCAAGTTTTTAATTTAAATAAAACCAATCCCCTCAAAATCCTGTAGCCAGTTCACTGTCTTGAAACTACTTGCCCATTATACCTACTACTGAGCTGAAGAAAATTAATAAGCACATTCTTCTTAAAGTATATTTGCAATGGCAAAAATATAATGCAGGCGTATATGCTCAATTATATTAAAAAATACAAGTTCATACCATCAAAAGTTTATATTGTTCATAACAATTTAACTTTTACAGCCAGAGAAACAGCTATAATCACCTCCATGTCTGCAGAACATAAACCCATAGAAGCTAATAAAACAGGCCTTGTGCTCAGCTCACCTGGGCTTCAGCACTTACTGGTGAAGAGACACCCAAGACTGACACACTGGGTAGCTTGAGCTCTCGTGTTATAAATGAACACCACAATTACTACTATTTACATTTTACCAGTGTCACAACTGCTACATGAAAACATCTGTGCAAAGCCATCCCAACGCAACAATGGCAAGGAAGAAGAAAAAGAGTCTAGAATAAAGCTGCTTAGACAACACATTAAAGCATTTGGGAAAAGAAGGCAGGAAAAAAAATTCAAGTCACACCACATTCCAGTATGTCCTCATCTTCAGAACAATCAAGACAAAGAAGCAGGAAAAGCAATGCCTTTTTAAGAGCACTATCAGGACTGCACTGAGTCTTTTATTCCACAATACTGCAGACAGGAAAAGCTCCAAGTCCCAACCATTCAAACACATAAATCACTGCCATATCCCACATCACTATCCTCACCACAAGACCGAGCCTAAAAAGCAGCAGGGCTGGCTCCTAATGCCTATTTACTGGCTAATGCTCCCACCTGTGCTTCTCAGGCTCATAAGCTGATACCATGGAAACAAGATCCACACATGGAAACACATGCAAAGGCTTTCTAGCAAAAAAGCAGAATTCTCATCTTCACCAAGTGCTGAAAATTGGATATACTGAAGTTGCTGCTAATAGAATAAATAAATTTTATCTGAGGTGTAAATAATCTTGGCTAATTCCCTACGAAATACACTGACACAGGCAGAGATTCAAAAGCATCGGCACAAAAGAACTGCTCAGCCTGGTGGCTGACACTGCCAGGACCCACTCCAGAAACACTACATTAAAAAAAAGAAAAAAAAAGAAAAAGCCCCACTCAATCAAGGTGTTATTTAGATTGTAAAAGACCTCCCCTGACAAAGAAGCATTTTTTTGCTACACCCAATAGCAGCAGGTACAGAGCCTGCAAGCCAGATAAAAGAACGCTGGTGATCTCAAACAGCTTTGCACATGTAGCTGTTAATCTGGGCACCATTCAAAGCCTCCCACTAGCCAGCTATCAGGCTGTGAGGGAATCAGTCAAACCAGGCCAGGAATTGCTGTGTTATATAGACTGGCCAGTGCTGGGGAGCTGCCCCCAAGGCAGCCACTGATGGCTAATATGCTGCAGCTCTTGGGGTGATGGGATACAAAGCACAAAAACACTTCTCGGCGAGTAAAAGCCCCAGTGAGGTGAAGTGCCAGCTTTGCTAACAACAGCTGAAACCAAGTAAAATCAGAAGCTGCTGAAGGCAGTGCCCTGGATTCACCCTCAACAGCTCAGAGCAAGGACAGCACACACCATGTGCCAGCAGGAGTTCTGTGCTCCAAAGTAGAATTTAGATTAGATTTAGAGCACAAGGTTCACCACACCTCTGCCTTATCGCAGGGTGTCACCACCTGACAACACAGGCTGACTTTATAGGAACCCCCAGATAAAAACAACCTTAGAGAACTCTAAATTTAGCTTCTTGGAACACCTTGTCCATCATCTGTGCTCCTTGCTACAGGCTATACCATCCACCCACAGGATTCCTCCTGGCCTGCACACCTATGCCTCTGGAGCTCAGGAGGGACCACATCACAGAGGTGAAGCAAGGTTGCCACTGTTTAATGTACGTTGAAGCCTTGCAGGTATTTCACAACATCCTTCTTATGATAAATTTAAAATGTTGCACCCTCTTTTCTCCGGGACTCCCCACAACAAACAACAATCAGCCAGGAATGATTGATTTGCTGGTACAAATACAGACCAGCCAGAGAACAGCATTGCTGAACAGATGTTTTATGCTTACATTAGATGTAATAAGCTCTGCAGTCAGTACAGGTCACTGGGAGAAGCCTGGTATTTACTGCAGCAACTATAATTTTCTGGCTACTTCTCTTCTGTCCCCACCCCCAATGTGCTGCAGAGAAATTAAATTCCAACAGACATCTGCATGCTTCCAGTGGGTACGTACATTCAGGGATGCTTATAAACACAAAATAATGCTTTCTAATTGGGCAATAATTTTACATTATGTTTTAATTGAAAAGAAAATCTTAATGACAAATTAGAGAGACTGTTACTGAGCAAAGCATTCTGTGAGCTTAAGAAACACGACCCCCTACACAGTAAACAATTCACACTACAGTTCTCAGTTTGGAGAGAAATTTGAGAAGAGTTGTGAAGGATATTGTGATCTCTATAGAAATGATCTCAAAAAACGTGACAAATGTCTGTAAGGCAGGCAAAGAATGCTTAGGGACCATTTCACCCAGAACTTATTTGCCTTATTATCTGTGCTCTTTCAACCATACATAAATTGTTTGTTTCTTCCCTTAAGTTGTGTGCTAGCAAGCTGTTTTCTACCTGGCAATGGCTGTGGTTCAGATCCATCCATCCATCTAGATTTAACACGTGTGGTGTAAGCAGCCAAGGGACCAGCATTTTATTAATCATAAATAGTATGATAAATAGCATAATCATAAACAAAAGCTGCAAAGATGGTGAGGAAACACCTTAGCACAGCAACCACAAGCTCTGGGCAAAACACCAACACCTTTCTGTGGCCTACATATATGCTAGTCCTAACAAAAAATTAATTGTCTGAATGTAAAATAAATGGGGTATACAAAATAGAGAAAATATCTCAGTTAGGATTAAATATTTTTCTACCCTACATGAAAAAAAGCACTACATGAAGAAGTAATGTTTACATATTAGATAAACATTTCCATATATACCTGTGTGTATATATATATTAGTATATAGTATATTAGTAATAAGTATTTTAGGAAGAGAAGGTTATCTACTAAACAAGATATTTATCAGGGAAGAAAGTTCAGACAGAGTACCACTTTTTCTATCTAGGATAGAGATCTCACCTTTGCAGACAGAAAACACACACATCCAGGACAAGACTCCTGTGGATATTCAGACATACAGTCTCCCTTGGATTTCAAAAGGTAATTAAGAGACAAAAAAACCTTTTGCCAACCATCCCCTAAGGGACTTCCGAGTACTATAACGAAACAAGTCTGACAAAGTGTATAAAAATCCAAGTTTCAGGCTAATACCATAACCACAAGGCCATTCTTTCTTTTCTTTCTGTAACCCCAGGGCTTTTACTGAGGATCTGTTGTGCAACCCACCAGGAAAAAATGGAATCAGAACTGCAGGCAAAGTCAACCTCCCACTGCAGCAGAGGGGAAGGGACAGTACAGGAGAGGGTGCAAGGAAGAGCCATAGGGAGCTGGACTCACAAGAGGGATTGCACTATGAAAAATCACAAGCATCCAAACATCAAGGTGTTAAGCTAAAACAACAAAAAGACCTCAATGCCATTTATTTTTGTTTCACCACCCTATAAATGCATGTTAATTCCCTTCAGTGCAATTATTTCCCAAAACATCAAAGGCTGTGGAGGCTTCCATCACTTTAGAGATAAGAGCATGATGTACAAAGAAGATTTTTAGGATGAATGAAGATAAGTTGCACACAGATTCTAGTTTCTGTCTTCCTCATTGTACCAAAGCTCTTTTTCAGGAAGAGAGAGGGTAGGGAGCAAGGGAAGAAAACCTATGAAAGGGAGGGCACATAAGTAATTTTATCCAGCACTTTAGCCATGATATCTCATGTCTTTTTTACAAATTTCACTGTAAGGAAATTGCCAGGGCCAGAAGATGGCAAATTTTACTCCTTCTGAGATCAGAAGTCCTAATGGAAGGAGACGAGGTGACCGAAGAGACTGCAGATCAAAGCTTACGTAAGACAGGGGAATCTTCTCTCCCAGCGCTGTTCTTCCACGTCCTTGATTAATGTATCGTAACAACAATTTGTACTGTTTGACACACTCAGTGCAACTACATTTGTATGCAGAATTCTATTGATGTGTAAAAATAAAGTAAAAGGAATCTAATTAGCAAAGCTGTCCTGCTTCCAATGATCCTTTACTAGGAACTCTGTGTTCCTCTTCTGGATCATTTGACTTCTGATTGATAAGAAAGCAGCTTGCTAACCTAGTCACATTCCTTGGCGAGCGTAAGACCAAGTTCAGTTTAATGCAGAACATGATCCTAGCTGTTGGCTGCACCAGGTGAAAAGTAAGAGGGCTAGTGTTGTGTAGCTCACAGGATATTTTCCATTTTTCATCAAATAATCTTATTTTCTACTTAATGCAGATTTTTTTTTTTTGTAGTTGTGTGATTTCGCTTTTTAGTCTGCATGTAGTTTTGCTTTTCCCTACAACAAGAAAATTCATAATAGAATTTAAATTGAATGTACATAGTAAGGTCTGGAAGAAAACATTTCTTCTCAAAACACACCTGATCAAAAGCTAATGTGCCACATAAGCGGACCTTTGGAAGCACGGAGGAAGAGAGGAAACATTAAGACATTGCCAGGATGCAGTAAGCTTTCAAAGGAAGATTTTATAGCTCTCTGTAGCTTCCGGAGTTATGATCTATGCCCTCCCTGCCTGAAAGTAATTCCAAGCCTGCGTCACTTGTAGCACAAGACGCAAAACGCTTTTCCTCCATGCAGCGTTTCCCTTGCTTCTCCACCCATTGTTTTCAGAGTCCCATCTTTCATCACTCAATAACCGGCCC
Source organism: Parus major (assembly GCF_001522545.3). NCBI lineage: Eukaryota > Metazoa > Chordata > Aves > Passeriformes > Paridae > Parus > Parus major. The sequence continues at coordinate 13,628,183 of NC_031774.1, forward strand.
TGCCAATTGGCTTAAAGTCACCAAAAAGCCAGCTGGCCAACACCAAGAGCTTGCCTTCGCGCCCTCCATGCCATACATGACGTATGTCTATGTCTCTGCACACCTTCCCTCTCTGTGACACTAACCACACATGAGAAATTGCTCTGTTCTCCTCTGACTGAGCACCACGCTGGAATGCCTTCTTGTGGCTAACAGGGTGCAGTTGCACTTCTGTGATTCAGTTGGTGCACCTTGGGTCTCAAGTGATTGCCCAAGACACAAGCATTTTTTAATTACAATGCAAAACAAAAACAAAAACAAACAAACAAACAAAACCCCCACAAAAAAACAAAACAAAAACCAAACCAAAAAAAAAAATCCCACACGCACAAAACCCCCACAAACAGATGAAATTAAGACCGCGTACCAAAAACCTACTAATCTTTTAGTACCAGAGAGGAAACACCACAACCCCAAAACCCTGTCATTAGGGATCACATATGGGAGATGAAAATAAAACAAAGAAAGAAAAGGTAGTTGTTAAAGCAGACAAAATTTTCATGGAAGGTTTACATCACAACAACCCATGTGCACCTCCTAAGTCTACTTGGAGGGAGGTCACACTAGAAAAATTAAATATGGACTCTTTGCCTTAAGCTGAGGAGGGAAAGACTCAGGACATCAACACAGAGTAAGATCTGTGTTCATCTATGAAAAAAACATCATCTTTAGATGACTCCAGAAAAACACAACAAATGCTGAGATCTCAGTAAGAACACTCAGTGGTATTAGGTTTTAGTCAAATGACACGAATGCAGCCAAAACAAGTGTGATAAAAATCTGTACAAGTCAGCAAGGTCAGCAGGCTTTTCTCTTTTGCCTCAAAATTTTCCAATTAGTTCTTGTACCCTTCTTTGGGCAGTTCTCTTCCTTCCTTGGGGTTCAGAAAGCATTAGCAACTTTCATTCCAGGAAAATAAAGCTCTTCCACTTTTATATCTCTCAGCCTCACTGGTCCATCAAAATTTTCCATTTTTGTAATCAAGACCTCAGCCACAAAACAATTTTTGTCTGTCCTTTCATCATTTTTAAAATTAACCAAGTCATGGTCATTCAATTTCACTTTGTGTCCTGTAATGAGCTCCCTACTCAGTCTTCAATATATTGTGAAAATTAGGACTGAAGTATCCCTTCTGACTGATAAAGAAACCATTCACCACAGCAACCCTGTTAATGTGTACGTACTCCTAAACCTATGACTGAACACTGCAAATCCCACAAGACCAAAATCCTCACTAACATTACAGACATCCAGATATGTGCTAGAAGAATGGGGTCTTCAGAAAATGCAGAATTTTACCCAAGGGAACTTCTTCACCATTTGCCTCAAAATTACTTTGATTTGGATTGTTTCATGCAGAATTCCCAGCTCCTTGCAGTCTCAGTGTCACTGTCTCATAAGTTGAATGAGAGGCACTGAGATGAATACCTTACAATCTGTTCAGGTTTGCTTTGGGGACTGCAACTAGTTTGCTCTTTATTTGAGGCCACAAACACCATTTTGACATAAGAAATTAAAGAAACCAAGGCCACAGAAACACAAAGTTTCGAAACCTCCTTTTACACTGATTTGTCTGTACCATCAACACACCCATCCTTATGATCAGATTGTTCTGATGTTTTCAGGTCAAGAATTGTGGCTTGCAGCATGCAAAAAAAAAACTACTTGGTATCTGTCTTTTCTTTCTATTGTACATGAAAACAGCAAAAAGACAGAAGTTCACTATCACATATAAATGTCATCATTGTCTATCTGAATGTGCTAATTTCTGGTACTCTAAAATTAACTAAAATTAATGACATGGTTCTGTTAAATAATGATTACAGACAAACATTCTGTCAAAGTATATATCATTACCAATCATTTTATAGGCTTAGAATAAAAGTCATGACAGCATGCTATTATTTGGCAACAAAACACTGAATTCCACTTAAACAACCGCATCCTTTTGTGCATGTATAACTGCAGTTTAAAGTTTTTCAACAGAATCTGGGTTTCACATCTCTTTCCTTGTGGCAAAACAGTCCACCATTCTGTATGCATTTGGAATATCTTCTGGAATATTCAGTGCATCTGGGGAGAATCAGAGAGCAATCAAACACACATATCATGGGCCCTGATCTCTCTCAGGAGCCCAGCTCTCTCCTAACTGTGCTCTTACTGCAAGATGTGTCGCTACAATTCTTTTCCACAACAAACACACTGCAGTGAACTTGACACACAGCCTGCAGGATTACACAATAGCACAAAGCCCAGCATTTTTTTAGAACTCAAAAGAAAACTAGCACTTCTTATGAAGTTCATACCCTCAAAGAACTGTCAGGGTATTCTAACAGGATGCTGTGAAGAGGCAGACAGTGTCCCTAAAATACTCCTTTAAAGGGGGCAAGTGCTGTAGTGTGGCTGTGGCCAGACAGCAGCCACGTCATTAGGGCCAGAGGGAACTGGCCCCACCATTGTCAGGTGTGACTTTGCTCATCCTCCATAACCCTTCTCTTCTACCATGTGGGGGTTTTCAACATCCTTAGAGCATTTTCTTCTTTCACATGCTTTTTTTACCCATGCTATCCTTCATAAAAAACTGCACCCAAAACACCTGGCTGTATTATCAAAATAATACCACTGATGATGTCGTTATGCAATATTACCCCTATTTTATAGTGCAGAGGCTTTTTTACTTCTTCCAGCATCAAATCCAAATTTATGATAGAATTTTAAACATCTCAGTTCAACTTCCAGCCCTGGGATGTGGGAAGACTAATTTTCAGGGAAATTACTAAATGTTCAAGGAAGGTCTCAAGCAAAATTGGATTGAGCTTTCATTTCTATGCTAGTCCTGCTGACCTTAGTGTTTAGCACTGCTTGTGTAAACTGGCAGTACACAAGTACAGAGTCACTGAAGGAAATAAAAAACCCCACTTAATTTCTAAAACATTTTATGTTATTTGAAAGAAATGAGCAGGTTATTTAAAGTACAGAACTACTACTGTGTAATATCATTAGAAACATCCCTTACTGGACCCAATGCCTTTGGGAAATATTCAAGATAACTAGTAGCTGTTCAAGAAATCTTTGCCTGATTTCCAGCATGACACTCACTAACCTCTCCCTCCCCCACAAACATGCAATAAAAATGTTATCAACTTCACTCGTAGCCACAAAAACACCAGCACATTAAGAAGTTCTCCTAAAATATGACAAAATAAATAACAGAGATAAAAAAACCAAAACATTTTTCATACACCAACTGCCTCAACTTGAGGACAGAATTTTCTTGGTTCATTTACTTTCCAGAAGAGCTGCAGGCATAAAGCTTCTATATCCTTGTACAAAAATGCCAAGCCATGAATTTTGCTGACTGTCCTCTCCCTTACCTCTCCAAATAAACGGTGCTTATGTTTTTAGGGTATCACATAACTTTGCTCTTCAATGTTGGATTCTCTGTTTCTGTAGCACTTACTAACAGCACAGCTCCTTAAAGCAAGCTTGCAGGAAATAAATAAAATCTAAACTTGCTAAGAGTCCAATGCAAAAATTAATAAGAAAGTACTGCTGAATAAATAAGATTACCATTTGAAAGGACTCAAATAGACTGAGCCCTGATGCTAGACACAAAGGATTAGGGGAAAAAACATGTCTGAAGTGACTCTACACAGCTGATAAAAAGGCATTTTTATTAAAAAGCTGAATTATAGAATCATAGAATCATTTAGATTCAAAAAGATGTTTGAGAACATCAATAAAGATACTGAACAGTGTGGACCTGCTTTTTTCTGAGCCTGAGGGATTGCAGGCTTTCAGTGGCAGATCTGTTCCCAAGGGAAAGTTTCTTGGGAAATCTCGTACTCATGGACAACATTTGTAAATCATCTTTCTCCAAAGAGTGCTGCATAATTGTAGATAGCATGTTTTTCTCTTTCATGTCCTACCAATAGGACAAGAGGTGGTGTTCCCTTACCCAATCATGTTAACCCTGTAACGTAAAACCCTGTAAAAGCTGAAAAGTTTGGAGAATAAAGGCCCCTTTTCCTAGCAACTCCTGGTGTATGCTGCGAACCTACACTTCTACATCATGTGCAACAGTGACAGAACAGGACTGGGCCCAACACTGAGCCCTGGGGAACATCACTTGTGACCAGATACCTGCTGGACTTTGTTTTCCCACCACTCTCTGGACCTGACCATCCAGCCAGTTTTTTACCCACCAGAGAGTGCATCTGTCCAAGCCATGGCCTGCCAGTTTCTTCAGGAGAACACTGTGAGAAATGGTGTTAACAGCTTTACTGAAGTCCTGGTAGACAACATCTACAGCCTCTTCCTCATCCACCAAGCAGATCACCCTGTCAGAGGAGATCAAGTAGATCAAGTAGGCCCACACTTTCATGAACAAACCCCAGCCTGATGCCCTGGTTGTCCTGCATGTGCACCATGATGGCACTCAGGATAATCTGCTCCATGACCTTCCCGGGCACCAAGGTCAGGCTGACGGGCCTGTAGTTCCCCAGATCCTCCTTCTGGCCACTCTTGGAGCTCAGTGTCACATTTGCCAACCTCCCCAGTGCACCAGTACTGCTGATAAAGGATGGAAAGTGGCTCGGTGAGCATTTCCATCAGCTCCCTAAGTACCCTCAGGTTGACCCCTCCGGTCTGAAAACTTGTGTCTTAGTGCTCAATGACCATTTTCCCTTGGATTATGGGGGCTTCATTCTGCTCCCCATTCCTGTCTTTCAGGTCAGGGACTTAGTACCCAGAATAAAACTGGCCTTACTATTAAAGACTGTGACAGAGAAGGCAATACACAGCTCAGCCTTTTCCTCATTCACTTTCACCATAATCCCCCCCATACCCAGTAAAGGCTGGAGATTCTCCTCAGCCCTCCTTTTATTGTTTATGTATTTATTGAAACATTTTTATTGTCTTTTATAGTTGTAGACAGATTGAGTTCTAGTTGGCCTTTGGCCCTTCCAATTTTCTCCCTGCATGACCTCATGGCATCCCTGTAGACCTCCTGAGCTGCCTACCCAATCTTCCAAAGGTGATAAACCCTCCCTTTTTTCCCCTCTGAGTTCCAGCCAAAGTTCCCTGTTCAGCCAGACTGGTCTTCTTGCACCAGCTCTTCTTTCAGCATATAAGGACATCCCGATCCTGTGCCTTGAGAATTTCCTTATTGAAAAATGTCCAGCCTTCCTGACTTCCTTGCCCTTCAGGATTGCCTCACAAGGGACTCTGTCAACCAGGCTCCTAAATAGTTTGGAAGTCCAAAGTAATAGTTCTGTTGACCCCCTTCCTTGCTTCTCTTACTTCATTTCCTACAAAGGGAACAGGATGGATAGTGAAGGTTCTGCAACGTGAATTCATTTAGAGTTCTTGAATCAAAACTCCAGAAGAAGTTCATAAAGCTTGATAAATGGGCAAGACTGAGACAGACAAAATTTACCATGGTCAGGGTACAGCATAATAAATCTTTCTGGATACCAAAAAGAATAATTTAGACAGTTCATATATACAGAAAGATTCTAAACCAATGGGAACATCTCAGAGGAACCATGTAGCATCATTGTGGACAATTCACCAGAACTAGCCATTCAATGTGTAACTGCAACACAAAAAGCAAGAAATTAGATTAGTTTAGTCCTAAGCATGCAAGCAGTCCAGGTAATTTTTTAATACAGTGATTCCACAAGAAACACATATTTGATAAAGACTTCAATTTGCAGTGATATTTCTAGGATCTCTCAGAGCCAATTTGTAATTTTTTATGGCTTTTCAATTTCTTTTTTTTTTTGTTATTGTAATTGTATATCTTTTTAATTTCCTGATCAGTATGCCATACACTATCCAGGCAACTGCCTGACAGAAATCCAAGTGTATTACACCTGCATTTGACATTGACACATTTATCAAGCTTTTATATCACAAAAAATAGGTATCACATTCAACTGACAAGATATATTTTCCATAGTCACATACTCACTTGCAAGAAACTACATCATCGTCCTTTAAACTTTTATTGATCCAGATTCATGTCAGGCACACCATTACTTGGCCAAGGCAAATACCAGGCTGACAGGCCTAAAATTATTTGAGTAATTTTGTTCAGTCCTTTAAAATACTGGCAGGGCATTGTCTTCCAACCGGTCTTCTGAAACTTACCTGGTATTCTGGGAAAAAATTATTAACATCAACAACATATACGGCACTGGGGCTTTCTCTCCTTAAACTCTGAAAAGAAAGTTTCAGCCTTGATTTTTAAAATTCTACCTCTAGAGGCTAAAAAACTTCTGGTATGAAGAGAATCTCATCTCTTTATGATAGTCCTGCTTTTTTCCCCCAAATGCAAAACAGAAAACTCTACTAACACAGAATTTGCCTTCACAGGGTTTTGCCAATAGATGTATTTAAGATGTTTTAGTATTGACAGTGCACAGCCTCTTGTATTAGTCTGAGAGCAAACTCACCCTCAGTACCTTTTCCTATCTGTCTTAGATGGATCTGGTCATTCTGTGCTGTGGTAGCTCACAGGCCAGGCTGCAGCCAGTGCCTTATGTTTTAATTCAGGAGAGTGGGAAGGATTTCCCACCTGTTGGATACCCCTTAAAACCTCTTCTTCCCAACTTGATAATGACTTAAAAAGAGTAATGCAGTTTTTTGATATAAAATGCCCCTTTCACTCATAAGAACCTACTTGAGTCTTCCTGAATAAATTGAACCCCAGATGCAGATATTGCAATCACAGCCTTTTCTGTAAGGTTTCATACTGAAATATTTTGTTGCATCATGGCTTAAAGGAGAGAATTTTGTTCTTCAATACACACTAGAAGGGAGTTGGCTAACCTAATCAAGGTTAGGAGGGTCGAGATATTGTCAGTGGCCTCCTGCTGCTCAGAGGGATTACAACATTCCCACATGCACAGAAGTCAGGCTTCTATCCTCCTACTGTAAAATCATATTTCTCCTGTTGCTCTCACAGGGTGGCTCTGTAACAGCGCACAGGAATCATCACGACAGACAAGACTGTTTTTCAAATAACACATCATGAGCAGTGCTATATTCTCATTATGAAAAGGAATCGATGCTTTAAAATAAATCCTGAAGACAGGAACACATTCCTTAATAGAGAGTCATTGTGAAATATACTCATCAGAAATCCCTTCCCAATACCTGCTTTTCTTTCAATTTATAAAATTTCAGTAATAAATAATATGTGGTTTTAAAATTCTAACTTCATCTGACACAGTAGTATATGCCACTTGACAAAATACAAAATATAGAAACCCTCAAGAATAGAGTCTTAATATCTTTTATTAAAGTAGCAGCATTTTTGCAACATATGAAAAGTACTGCAGGTTATATTAAGGTCAACAGCCCACCAGACTTCACCACTAATTACAAAACACACCCACCTCTTGAGCATTTGTAATTCCAAGTGGCATCAGTGTTTAGCTAGAAATCAAGAGGCAGCAATTCTCTCTATTTCAGAACCTTCCAGACATTTGATGAACTCATTTAACCTAAAGCAAAATATGCAGCCCAGCCAAGAATAACAATAAATGGAAACCCCTTCCTGGATACTCTTGAACCTGATTAAACTGAAGCAGTACTGCATAACACAAAAATCCACCCACATCTGCCCTGAGTTCTCAGTCAATCAACTTCAGAAGTGATTTACTCTCACAAGGAAGGTCATCATGTGCAGAAGGTTAAGAATAACTGTTCAAACATGCTGTGCAGGAGGCGAACTGTGTGTTCTCCTGCCCATACGTAATGTTTAGACATCGGCAAATATCAGGAGTGTCTGGCAGTAACCAAAGATTTTGCCATTCTGACTTGAGCACGCTGGCCAACACACCATTCCTGGGCACTGAACACTTGAGAGCTGGAGCTCATGTTCCCAGTCCACTGATGCATATGGGGTTAAACATTTACTTCTTTGCCCAGTCTCTCTCATATCCACACTAAATATAAGCTGCATTCTCTTAATGGAAGTGGACTCTACACAGCACAGCTGCCCTGCTATTACCGTTTCAAATAACAATGGCAACTGAAGTCCTCACTTCCAATTACTCAAAACACATTTAACCACTACAGACAGAAAAAAAAGACCAGTAAATTATTTTCTAACTATTTCAGTATATTGGGTTATCTTCTGTAACAGATTTCACCTTAAAAACATCTGAGGTGTTCCAAAGTACAAAGCAGCACTTCATTCCCAGCTACTTGGCAAAAAAAAACCTGGAATGGCAGTTTTAAGCAACTTGCTTTCCCAACCTAGTGCTGAAACACTGTTGTACTTACTGGATAAGGGAAGAGTTTGGCTAGCCATAATACCTTTAGAATCACACAACCCGAAAAATATTTGGATTAATTAGCTTAGTTTTAATTAAAATGTTATATTATCCAAGAAAAGACTTTTTACCTGTGAGGGAATTTCTGTTACATTTCGTGTCTCTTTGCATCTTTACACCTCTGTCATAGCTGCACACAACATGCGACCATTTTTCTTACTAAATGACTGAAAAACTTTTTTTTTTGCAAGATCTTGCACCTCTCCAGTTGCTCAGTGTTTCACAGGACTACTGCTGGAGATGGAAGCAATCCATTCCTGAGCTCAGAGGATCAAAACATTCTGTAATTCAACTGCTGAGCATCATTTGTCATACATGTCAGATGATTCTGGCCATTCATTCATTGCTGAATTCTTCACATCACTTGTGTGAGGTGAAGCAAACCATCTGCAAGTGTCATACACACTTCCTTTCCTAGACTGCTTCTTCTTTTCCTATTCATCCTCTCTTTTCACCTTTGCAGTCTCCTTACCTTCTTTTCTTTCTGTGTCCAAATAAAGGACATCCTACATTCACCCACAAGTAACAGAAAAACCCAGCTAAGTTATTGGGGAAAAAGAGCTAATAGATAAGCAGATTGTGTGAAGATGTTTCAGATCACTTGTAAGTGAAAACAAGGCAGTAAAATATTCCGTAGATTTTCCTGGTGGACTTTACTCTGTAGTCTGCTAGGGTAAAACAATCTCCTAAAACAGAAAGGGAACAGGGACTGAAAGTAAAGGGGACTGCAAAGTCTCTTTTACCATCCTGCCTTGAAAATTTCCCATATATAGTTTCATCATTTTTCCTACCCTCAATTCCTCACCAAAGACCAACCAACCTTGTACACAAGAGAGAACAGACTACTACTGCTAATTTACCCATACAGAGGAACATATTTAGCATAACCCTAAATTTATCATTATTAGGAACATATATAAGCCCATACTTAGAAAATGAGTTTCTATTTTGGACCTTCCTGAGAACAGAAGGCACTGCTAATTTTAAAACAAACAGAAATAAGAACAAGCTCTAAATTATGCTGCACTTTTAAAAAGAATAATTTCAGTACAGGACTATGATCTACAGAGTACAAAAATTTTGCTTCTTAAAATAATTTTTAAAAGAACGATTTTTCACATGCTTTTTTATGCAGGCTCCATCTTGACTAAAAAGAAGGTAACAAACATCAAAAGCTTAATTGTTCATGAGACTGCCTGAAGAAAAAGGTTCTTTCAGGTCAGGATGAAGGGCAGTAACATTCACCTCAGCCTCAGCAATTAAGAAAATTGTTTCCATCTCTACAGGCATCAGTCTTCTGAAAACTGAAGGAACAATCTATTCAACTCAAACATGAATGAAATGTTGACCAGACAGAAAAAAAAGACTAAAAATATACTTTGATAACAAAAGACTCGTTTGGAGGGGGAGAAAATTAGTAGCTAGGCAATCCATTAAAAATATTTCTCTGGCTTCCATTCAGATGCTGTCCAAGCACAGCTTCATTGTTTGGCATGTCACTTGCATCTCCTCACATCACCTTCATTCTCTCACTCAGATAACCTCAGACAAAAATATACAGAGTGCTATTCTAGGATTCAGCAATACTAAACCAGTAGCCAACAGCAAAAACTAGGGCTCTCTTGATTCATAAAGAATTTTTAAAGCCCTTGTGAACTACAGAGCACTGGGAGGAGGGTGAAAGCTTTCATCTAACTGAGGCATAGGACTCTGTCACTTCCAAAGCACAAGGTGTTTGTTATCTATGGTGAGAGGGACATCCTGTTACTGCATCTGCACATTCCCACAGGAAGGTAGTGCAGCAGAGGGAAGGGAATGCTGAATCTGACATCCATTTCCTCAGCCTAATAAATTTTAGATTAATTACAGAAAATTATTTCCCATTTCACTTCCACACCAACTGGGCTTTTTTTTTTGCTTCTCAAGCCTCTTCAAGGCACTATATTGGTACCATTCAATCATCTGCCACTAAAACACTGCCAGGACTGTACACACACCTAAATGTTCTACAGAATACATATGAGTAATATATATATATTTATATATAGAAAGAAAAAATATTTATCTGGGTGAAATTGCAGAAGGTGATTCTGGTTGATGGACACCCCTACTCCATCACCGTCTCAAAGTAGCAGAAAATTGCACCATCAAGCAGACAGGGATATTATTATTGTTATTATTACTATTTTGGTTTAAGAAGATGCTGACATTTTATGATTATTAATCAGGAACAGCCAGCTCACTGCCCAATGAATACAAATTAGGACTCCTGCTGATGAATGGTCATTTCAGCCCACCTTTCTGGCATCCCTTGTGTGCTCCTCTCCACTCCTCCACTGTGCAGCGCACACTTTTCCCAGTCCTCTTCCACTGCTCACGACTGCCACCTCACTGTCACAGACAAAAGGCTCCTCTCCCTCTGCAGAGCAAGAAAGGAGACATACCCTGTCCTGTTGCTGTGCTGCTCCCTTGCCTCTGCAGCTCATCCTGGATTTTCACCACAGAGCAACAGAGAGCCTGAGCTGCAGCCAGGCATCAGCAGCCCTTCCATTTTCAGCACAGTTCTGTCTTATTAGGCATCATGCCTAAACTAGTAGCAAAACTAAAAGCAAAATAGGAAGGATGAGTTTGATAAGGGAACCAGCCTTTGCTGCTGACAAACCCACTAGAAATGGAGGAAGGGAGGCACTTTCAAAGGCAATGCTTTTCCACACTGCAGTATACAGGAGCCAGACTCAGCTGAGCATACACACAATAGACACAGTTGCCGTAGCAACAGCATCACAGGGAAAATTTTTCAGCAAAGCTTCTCACTTTTCACCAAGGTTACTTCCAGATTACTACTTAGCACAGGGATCTGTATGGATCAGACAACATCTTGCATCTGTCTGGAGCATTTCTACATGAAAAGATGTGACAGCCACACCACAGGGAAGAATAAGGCACTGCACAAGCAAAGCAGGGACCGGGCTCTCAAACTACCATCTGACAGCAACAGTTTGAAGGCTAATGTATTGTCAACTCACAACAGACTAGAAGCATGAACTGTTGGAATCAAATATTCTTCCACTTTTTGTTCTCTTAAAAATTACTAGATTTCAATAAAGATCTTCAGCACACCTCTGCAAAAAGGGACTTTGGTTTCTAATATTGATCACCACCTCAAAAAAAATCCCCAAAAGAAGAAAAAAAAACAAAACCAGGGAACATCTAAGCTGCTTGTTTTTACACATACTTTTATCATTCCACTAATGCTGTTAGAAGGCAGTGAAAGTATATGGTGCAGCACTAGTGTATTTTGGTCACAAAGTATGTTTTGTGACCAGCACTTTTTCTCATAGTCTGGAGGAAAAACTGGTCACAAAAAAGAGCACTTGAATAATTTAGAATCTTAAACTACACCACTAAGTTATTTACCTTGTTTCATTTGGTCCTCCTAATTTTTCAGATAAACAAAAACACATCAATCTTTTCCCCCAAAATGATTTTGTTTTTTCTTTTACTCAAACATTTAAGTGATCAATTGTCACTCCCAAAAAATAAAGAATAAGGACTTGTTCAAAACATTAATATCACTTGAGAAAGCACTTCATCAATTCTTTCTGCTTAAAGGAGTTTCAAATTTTGACATTTTCAAGTTTCTGGCATGCAGTCTCTTGACTGTAAAGCTGCAAAAGTAACCCCCACATAATCAAATGGCACAACTGAACTGCTTTGCAACTTACTCACAGGATACAAACATCCAAAAAGACTGGAAGTTGACAAAGAATCGAAAGTAATCAAATTAAATAGGACTGTTCCTGCATTTATGTCTTACTATCTATAAAGATAACAGCACGTTCCTGAAATACATCTTTACGGCAAACAATAGGTAATTTCGGCATCAATTGTGAATATGTAGTTCCAAGCAAATGGCTGTCACACCATACCAGAGAGCTTCATTAGAGAAGGGTGCTTCAGGCTCCTCTAGAAGACAGGCAGTTCAGAAACTGTCTGCTACAAGAGCTGCAGAAACACAATTATACACCCAAGTCTTGACAGTTTGGGGAAGAGAATCACATTAGCTCTGATAAGTTTTAGAAAACCTTCAAATTTCTTGGCCCTTTGTTAATGAAGGACATTGCAACACAACAGATATTAACTTTACCTCTGGAAAAACAGGCAAGCACAAGACAAAAGAAGCTACTGCAACAACTTAAACAGGAACAAGCTGAGTCCTCCACCATATAAAGTCATGACTGTAGCTTAAGGAAGATGCCACCACATAAAAAAACTTATTCCTGTTGCAGGAATATTTTGAGTAAAATCTCCAGCTTGAATTAAGAAAATATGACTATATAATTTAATTTGTCCTTGTGCTCTTAAAAACTTCACACATACAGCAGCATGGTAGAACCAAGTGTCAGAAGCAAGGCTAGAAGGGGGACACAAAATCACAGGCACCAAATTCTGAATTACTGTGGAAAAGAAAACCTACCCCTTACAATGGAAGGCATCTTTAATGAATAAGACTGGAAGGAGACAAGGCAAAAACTATGTAGGCAAAAGCTAACTCTTAACAGGGTGGGAAGAGGGGAAGAAGGCACCCTTTTGCTATATACATTTGGGAGCATGAAAAATGTAGGTGAAATTTGTGAGAGAAGTCAAAGAAAAATCTCATCATCCATTATCACAAACACATCTGCAGAAGAAACTCCATTTGAAAGGAGGACTTCCAATTAGAAGAACAGGAATAGCCTTACCTTAATTTAAATACAGCAGAATATTAACAGTAAATGTAAATCCTGAAACTGGGGATTTGAATATTAAGTTATCTACTGTATTTAAATCTGGGTATATTAGAAATTCTCTTATTCTGGAAGAAGAGAACAAGTAGCTTGATTCCCCTTCTCACTGAACTTCTGACCAAGGTTTAGGACTGTCTGGAAGTCCTTTGCCTCAACCCTAAATAAGACAATGTTCCTCATCACTCAAACACACATCCCAAAAGCAAAATACAAGGAAGAGAAATGTTAGCTTGTAACAGAAGTCTGCCACTCCTACTCACGTATTTATAGCACCAGGGTTGAGCATAAGGGTTGTAGAATTTAGAATAACAGTAAGGATATTAAGGACTCTGAAGACAAGTAATCATATGTGGTAGCACACAAGGCACAAGGAAAAATGCAGTCTAACAGTGTAACTATCCCTCTGGGAAAGCTATTGACAGGTTCATAAAGCATTCAAGTGAAATCAAAATCAAAGGCTGATGATAAAGCTTAAAACAGCAGTTTTGAAGAGCTCCCACCCCAAACCAGAGGAGAAAGGGTTGCACATTAGTTATGGGAGAAATTCCAAGTCTATGGGGTCTGAAATTAGGAATTACATTAGAATTTGTAATCTGCCATACAACTTTCCAAAGAGACTGTTTTAGTTGCAAGGTCAGAAACACCAAGGACAAAATACCTAAAGCACTGGGAACACCATCATCTCCATTAGGAACTAAAGTTAAATTATTTTAAGATATTCTTGGCCAACATGGTGTTGTGATAAGCATTCTTATGACAAGTTTCTGCTGAGATCAAGGATATGCACCTCTGAGCTCAAACTTTGGAAAGCTTAATAAGGAAATTATTGGTTTTAATACAAATACAAACTTTTCAAGTTTTTGGTTGGCGGTCTTCAAGAAAACAGCTAACAATTTTTTTGAAGATGTGAAAGTAAGTACATTTTGTGAAACCTTGCATCTTTTACTACAATAAGAAAAGCAAGGCATAAATTTGCTTAATCCAGCTTGCAGGAACAATTGTAAACTAAAAGCCACTTGCAAACTCAGAAAAGACAGATAAAGAGGCCAGCCTCTCTTCTTAGAGGTGACATGGAATTGACAGGACTGAACAAGATGAGCACACTGTTCACCTCCATGACAAGCCTGAAGAGGTTAATTAAGAAAAAAAGCCACAAAAATCCCTACTTCTCCTCAAAATACTCAGAGTTCTGAAAAACCCCTCAACAGGCCTGTCTGCAGTATTGTCAAAGGATTTAGTCATTCCACAGGGAGAGACAAAGATTTTATAATTTTTTTTAATGAGATCTGATTAAAATTTAACACAGTTAAATAACATATCTAGGAGTTTAAATACCCTACTTCTAAAAATGATGGCAAGTGGAAATTGCAAGACAAGCAGGATCTTTGATAATCAGCTGATTTACATGTCTAACACAGCAGAGTATGACTTAAATCAGAGCTTCAAAAATTTTGTGCTACGACCTGCTCATTCCTATCCAGACTGTCACAACACACTGCACAAGTGTGATGAGGTCTGGGTGCCTTTCATTATAACAGTCCTATTTTAAAACAAAATTTCTGTTCCAAAGACTTTGGCCCAAAAGAGCTACACACCAGAGTGCTATGTAGCCCTTCAGAAGGACTGAGAGGCTGGAGAGATGGAAACAGTAGAACTGTCTGAAGTTCAACAAAGGCAAGTGCAGGGTCCTGCAATTGAGGAGGAATAACCCCATGGAATAACCAGTACTGCACGATGATCTGCTGGGAAGCAGCTCTGCAGAGATGTACCTGGGGGTCCTGGTGGACAACAAGCTGTCCATGACCCATCAGTGTGTCCTTGTGGCCAAGAAGGCCACTTGGGTCCTGGGGGGCATTAGGAAGAGCATTGCTAGGAGGTCAGGAAAGTGATCCTGCCCTCTGCTTAGCTCTGGTGAGGTCTCACTTATAGTGCTGCATCCAGTTCTGGTCTCCTGAGGACAAGAGATTTGGAGTTCCTGGAGTGGGTCCAGCAGCTGGAGGGCTGCGAAGGGACAGGAGCATTTCTTTCATAAGGAAAGGCAGAGAGAGCTGGGCCTGTTCAGTCTCAGGAGGATAAGATTGAGAGGGTGCCCCATAAATGTCTATAAGTATATGAAAGGAGGGTGTCAGGAGAATGGAACCAGGCTCTGCTTGGTAGTGCCAAGCCATAGGACAAGAGGCAGTGGGCACAAACTAATGCGCAGGAGGTTTACCCTGAATATCAGGAAGAGCTTCTTTACTGTGCAGGTGATCGAGTGCTGGAACAGATTGCCCAGAGAGATTGTGAAGTCTCCTTCCCTGGAGATATTAAAAAGCCATCTGGACAATCCTGACTAATGTGCCTGAACAAGGAGGTTGGACTAGATGACCTCCAGTGGTCCTTTCCAACCTGGTCCACGCTATGATTCTGTGATCAAGATAGTATTCATATTCAGGATAGTACTGCTCAGGAGAAAATCTGCTTCACAGGTGACACAGCTGCAGGCCTAGAACAAGGCAGCACAAGCAAAGACCGTGCACAGTTTCACCTTCTCCTTTTGTTACCACATTAACTCCATATACATGATTAAAAGAAAAATAAACAGCTAAGAAAAGCCTTGATAGCTTAGCAAGACCTTTACTTGGTGTTTAAACATAAATAGCCCATAAGGCATTACATGATTGTCCACAGATCATGTGGTACATGCTGTAAATTGTCTTTTTAGGAACTGAAGTCGTCTCCCTCCAGAGTGAAAGACAGGGAATGCTGTCACTGCTACTGTGGGCACACATTTGCTTACCCCTCTGTGTTTATGCTCCCTATGTCAAGGCTTGTGAGCTGGACCAGCTTACAGAGATATACAAATGCAGAACAGAGAGATTAGAAAAATCTGCTTAATGCAATATGTGAAGGGAGGGCAGAACGTGAACCATGATATGGTCAATGGATTCCCAGAGCAGCCGACTCTGAAAAGCAGCAGTGACACAGAGCACTGTCCACTTCAGTAACCTGTGCTGGGAAATTCACAGGATTTATCTGTAATACCAATAGTAGGGAAAAAAGTTCTTTTTTGCCTTGATTAGTCTGCTGAATTATGACATTAAGGCTGTTCTCAGGTTTAAACATAAAACTAATGCTGCTAGCATCCATGAATTTTAATATATTCAGTTCCCTAAACTGTCTATGCTACTACAGCAACTGAAGGTATCTCAGTCTGAGACATTTATTATCCTATCTTTGAAATGCTATTAATGTTATCATTCATTACACAGTCCGGAAATTATGACACCAAGAATGTCTCTTCTTTTGAGCATCCAGGTTGCTTACACATGAGAGCTTTGTTTTCAAATGCATTTTCTCAGTATCATACGTGCATCATAAAATGAAACAGAGGACTTTTCAGTGGTCTGAGTGCTGCACACAACTGATTTCCCTACTGTCACAGTGAGGATGAGTTACTGGCAGAATGGTCGTCTGTCCTGTCTGTGCTGTACCAGTGTGGATGTTCTGTTCTGCACAACAATTCAAGCCAAGATTAATGAAAGCAGGTTGGAGGCACATGATCATGCCCTCTGCACCACCCTGCTTTTCTTAGCAGCAAATGGCTGCGTCCCATCTCCTGTTCTCATCACGTCTCTGACAACCAAAGCTTGACACAAACAGGGTTAGCAAGTGTCAAGCTACCTTATTTCTCCTTCAAGTTTTATTTTAACATAATCAGTGGTAATTCCTCTGCTTAAGTCAATGAGTGTTTGGGTTTACACCATTTATCAGTGCCATGGAAGCTTCAGTGGAAGCTGAGAACATAAGAACTTTGCAGGCTATGGCACCTAAAGTCTGAACACCTCTGAATTAAATCTTTTTCCTTTCTCTGGATCAATAATAGATTCATACTCCAAAAGATTCCTGAAAAACACTCCCTTTTAGTATGGACCTTTCCCAACTGAAAAATAGACAACTACCTTTCTGTCTTTCCTTCCTACTCTTAGGTCTCAAATCTCAAGTAAATCTTGTGAGGGGAAATAAATTCCTTCTTAAATAAATGAAGTATAATGAAAACAACTATGTCTAAGGCTAAAAATTATTGTGGTTTTATTTTTTTAGTCTATTATCATCCCCTGCTTTAGATGTTCTCTTTAAGGTCAGGACATGGACGAGCACAGAGTATACCAAAAGACGTACAAAAAGGGACTATTTTGAGCCACAACAATTAAGCTCCACAGTGACAAAGGCAGTCAGCAGAGGAAACAGAAGAAGTTAAAAATTATCTTTTGGTTTCTTTCGCCATTTCCTCTTACATGTGAGCAAAAATTCTTATAATGGCTCTTCTGGGAATTTTTTTTCTCCCTTCCTTTTGTAGTTTCCACTTCTCAGCTAATTTTGGCATGTCCAACTGGTTGCTTAGAGATGCTTCAGTTTTTATTGCTCTTTTTCTGTTTGTAATGTAATTTTATTCTGAATGTCACCTCTAGCAAAAGTAGTTTTGCAAATGAAGCAAGAAACGCTCAGAAAAGCCATTTTAAACAACCACACTGAGGTCTACAGAGCAGCATCCTACACACCTTTTCCTCTCCTGGATCTGAAAAGTGTAGGAAAGAGTCCTTAGCAACATTTAGCCCTGTCTCAACAGCAGGCAAGAATGTCTTACAGGACAGGACAGTTTTGACCTTTGGCAGTGAAAGAATGCTTTAATGGAGAGAGAAGAGAGAGAGAAGAAAGGGGAAAGGGGAAAG
>NC_031774.1:13646546-13716272 GCF_001522545.3 Parus major
AGGAGAGGAGAGGAGAGGAGAGGAGAGGAGAGGAGAGGAGAGGAGACAAAAACAAAACAAAACAAAACACAAAAAACAAAACACAGACAAACAAAAAAAAACCCCAAAAAACAATAAAAAAACCCAAACCAAAAAAAAACCCCAAAAAACAAAAAAGGGCTCTGCTAAAACCACCCAGGAAAGCAAGTGTGTGTAGTAGGGGAGACAAGGGAGGATAAAAGCAGCATCTCCAGCTCCCAGGCATGCCCACTATCCTATCCTAACCACCTGCTGAGCCCTTCTCTGTTCCGATGCTTTGTAAGACAGTGCCATGCTGTGGACACTGTGCTCGCTGCCGCTGCTCTCTGCAGTCTCTGCAGGTACAGTAGGCCTGTTTCCTGACCCACTTTCCTCACCAATCTCTATTTAGCTCTACGCTAGTGATGCTCCTGGCATGACAATCAGATACTGCAGCCTGCAGTGCAGTTCGTTACAACACATTCGCGAGCTCCGAGTAAATCCAGTGGAAAAGTACTGTATCAGCGGAGCCTAATTACACTGAAGTCATTTTCATAAACTTACGTCAAATGCAACAACACAAAAGTGCTCCAGAGATTTAAAAGATGCCTTTTCATTTTAAATCTACTAAATCTGCTAGGCATAAAGTAAATCCAAAAGGATCTTTTTCACTTGAGGGCTGCAAATGGCAAAAGCTAGTACCTTTTCTTTGGATTACCTAATCATTCTTATAACCTGTGCCACTTAAAACCTGACATAATTCCTTCCATTGTTATTCTTAACTAGAGAGGGGCTGTACACCTTAATGTCCAGTGAAATTGTAAACTTAATCTCACTATAGCTATTAAAATTATCTTCTTATATGCAGGAACCAAATTTCTCATTCAGAAACAGCCACTTGAGAATTAACTTCAAATCCTACTTGCACTTGCAGTTAACTTCAGATTTTACTTGCACATACATGTGTAAGGGATAAATTGGTTTTGAAACATTAACAGTTATACTAGACAATCAGGACTGTTCTGCTCCAAAGTTAAGGTGTGATAGATGAATACCTCTGAGATCAAGAAACTGGAGTTTGGTCATATTTCATTTATCTGCAAAAAAAACGCAGGCGTCTCCCTTCTCTTACAGGGAAATATTGTAAAGAATGATCATAACGTGGGCCTCAGTTAAGAAATCCAATTGCCAAGCCCCTAAGTTATATGTTAGTAATTCATTATACCACAAATCTCTACTTCTTTCCTGGGCACTGAAGTTAACTGGAGATTTCTGCAGTGAATACAGTGCAGGAACACCATACCTTGCTAATATTTTGCAAGTAGAAGTCACTGAAATATGAAACATTAAAGGGTCTTACCACCTCTCTCTTTGGTAAGACACTTTTTCTGTTCAGTGAAGTATTTTTGTATTTAAAAAACTCAGATCCTTGTCAAGAAAAGTTTTGAGAGTTACTCAGAATCATTCTACCAAAACACTAAGTGTCTTAAGATTAGATACACTGCATTTAAAACACTAAAACCAGCACAAACTTACTGACTGATGATAAATAAAAGCAGCAACAGAAAGTACTAACATACCCTGTGGGGCCATAAGTGCCTTGCAGGTGTGGATCATTTACACAAGGTATTGTGTACAGGAGGGAGCACGAGGAACAATTATTCACAAAGCAGTCCCACTATGCACTGTGTAAAAGCATAAGTTCAATCCTTTGCAGAAGTTAATTCATGTGCAATATGACCAGTTTTCAGTTTTGGTGGTGAGCAAGAACTATTACTAAAAAAAATAAATTCTTGTAGCTTGACAGATGCCACAAACTGATGGCATTGTGGTTGTTTGTTTCTTGTTTTTGGGTTTGTTTTTTTTGCATTTGCACTGCCATAATCACACTAATTTACTAAATAAACCAAAGATTCCCAAAAATGGACCCCAAAATGCTTATGTAAAATCTCTGCAACAAGAAGTCTGATTATCCATTAAGTGGGATGATACCAGCCAACAGCAAGAGAAAACAAAATTAAACATCCATCAGAATGTGCAATTCATCCAAATTTCATACCACAGGCACCTATAAATATATGAGTCATTACTATAATGTACAAAGTAATTATATTTCATCACTCATTACCTTGACCCAAGGAGGACCTCTCATCTTCAGATGGAAGATGCAATCCAGACTTGCGTTTTTATGATTAAGGAACCCTGCGAGAAGCACAGCTTACATAAAGCAGCACCCTTAGACTAGCAGCTGTGTAGACCCAGAAGAAACTCAACATCAAGAAACTACTGTAGATTGCTTCTTTTACCCACCAGTGCTCTCATAGCAAGTATCTCACATTTAAACCCAAGACAAGCAGACATAATCCAACAGGGCTCTGAAGGAAGGACACAGTTGGGACAGTTGTTAGTGACAGATCTACCATAACTCACAGACACCTGGCAAGCAAAGTAGGTGTTTAGAAGTACAGAGCTTCTTTGTTCCTACCTATGATAGGATCAACAACACCACTAAGAGGTTATTTTGCTGCCTTGTAATTTAATGAAGATAAGATCACCCTCAGGGCAGTCCTAGGGCAAAGCGCCTGGCAAAGCAGAGATCCTCTTGACAGATTTTCCTCAGGACTAAATTTTACAGGTCATTGGATTTTAGCTTCCCAAGCCATGCACCACAAAACTAAACCTAGACCTTCAGAAGTCACTTCTCTAACCTCACATCTACTCAGTTCAAGTAGAGAATACATAGTGAGGCCTTGGAGTTTAGGAAGAGCAAATGAATTACTATGCTGGATCAGCCCACTCCAGTGACAAGTGTTTCACAAGCAGATGACAGAAACCCCTGCCAGACAATTACACAATAACCTACAAAGTCTATTTTTAGGGTCCATAAATGTTTATATCCTTTCAAGAGACTATAGAGATCTTTGTTGGCCTTTTTTTATGTGAACTTGGAAATGCTCAATATTGGCATCCAAATATGAGCCCTGCTATGATATATTTCCTTCTCCAAAGCATTTGTTATTGTTTTTAATCAAACAAAAGCTGTCTAGGAATTCAAGGCTCTAAACTGAATTGTTCCTGCTTGAACATCTGTTAAAAAATTCTGGCTGCAAAAGTAGAACAGATTCTGGTTTATATGGAAAACTTCATAAGTAATAAATATCTGGCAAATCAAGAAAGCACTTTAGGGGATATAATCTAAGATGCAATCATTAAATTGCTTCTTAGTCCTGGATTATGGAGTCAGAGTAAGAGAAAAACCACAAAATAAACCTTGGTTTTGATGGTTACTTTCAATGTTACTGTGCTTAGTAGGCTGACTCCTGGTTGCTTTGCAAATCCACACATGCCCCTGGGAGTGGGATCTCAGATCGTTTAGCATCATGGCAGATTTCCAGATCTTGGCAGGAGGGTTGTTTTTCTCCATGAATCAGCAACTGTCCATCACACTACAATGTGTGAAGTGAAAAACCCACCTCATCAGCATAAACTAAATGCATGTATGCATGTATACATCGCAGAGGACTTTCTGGTGTCTCTCTCTCTCTCTCTACAGCCCACATGTGAGGACTGTCATTTGCACAAGAACATATATGCCTCTGAAAGCCAACCACAAAAGGAAGTGATTTATCTCACCTTCTGCAGTCCTGAAATGCTTCAATAACACATCTGCATGGTAAGCCTTTATGGTAAAGAACACAAACAACAACCCATCCTATTTACTGCTTTCTCCTACCAATGGACAACTGCAGAGCCAAGCCCACTGTGGTCAGCTGCAGAACAGTTGCCTGTGCCTGCTGCTGGAGAGTAAAGAACATTTTAATTGTCACATAATGCTTACCAGTAAATGCATTCCAAACGCCCATCAGCAAGGAAAACAGGAGCAAATAAGTTACATTTGAAACATCTCCCTGAGACATGCTCCAGAATTTTAACAGCTCTCTATAATACAGATGATGCTTCTAAAAAACTGATAGCAAATGAGATGAATGATGCCCCAGTAAACTGAACTTATTCTCAGAAATACTTGACAAGCAAATCATGAATTTCGGAGATGTATTACAGAAAAGGATGTACTAATAATTCCTCATTTTATTCTTCCTGTGTCTGTCTCTTCCTGATACATGAGAGATTGCAGTATTCCTATTGTATGGCATTGCTGGGCTAATATTAAATAACAACATATTTTCTGGCTGCTCAAAAATGCCATTTTTTTAAGGAGGCAGAGGAAAAAAGTACTATAATCAGAAATTCACTCTTAAAATTCAGGAATCAGACACTCCCACCCCCCCATGAGTCACAGTGCAAACTCCTAGAAAAACTATAACCTAATCCACTGGATGAAGCAGTTCAGCAGAATGTCTGGGTCTTCACTGTTTCCTCTGTTTGAATTATATGTCCAGGGCATTGCAAAATTTACCCAAATTACTCATTTTTTTCCAGAATCTAATCATAAAACCTACACTTCAGGGATATAAATTCACAATTTGAGACAAAGCATAAATTAACTCAGTAAATGGTTTTGTTTCTTGCAGCATTAATTCACACATGCACTGAAGATCATCAAATACAGAACAGCCAAGTTATCAAACTGCAGCAATGCTGCTGAAAGCTTTTTTTTTTTCTTAAATGCAAACACGTATTTTATTATTAGCTGCATAAGGGTGATCTATGTTTACACAGCTCAGAGCTGGATTTTAAACCAATTTTAACAGCCAACTGTTTCAACTTGCATGTAAACAAACATACTGCATTTCTTCATTAGCTGGAATTTGCTGCAGTCTGTCAGCCATCTGTACTGTCTTGCATTCTGTTCTCTATTCAGAGCACCACTATCAAATGTTGGTGATATAGTATTGCTCTCTTTGGAGACATCATGACTACACTATAAATAGTTTAGAGACATAAACCACTATTTCAAACAGTTGTCTTAATATCTGCTTTCTCAGAATGCATTAGGTAATTTTATTTCTCATCCAATTTTGGATCTCTATACCTTTTTTTCTCTGTGAATATGAGAAGAAAAAGTTTTATTTTGGCTCTCTCAGAGGTAGAGGGCAAAAACTGCAGCACGAGAAAGGCTTTGTCCAACTTCTGCACCCCCCAAATCCTGGATGCAGAGGCCAAACCCCAGAAAATAACCCTGCAAATATCTGCAGTGCAGTACAAGGGTGACTGCACAGTGCACAAGAGCCAGGCTGTCCTTAAACCAGCTAGTTTAGGTGGTAGAGCCAGCCCTGGAGCACCAGCACAGACAGGAATGGGCTGACCCACGCATTCACTGAAGTCACATTCAACCAAACCCAGCCTGGAATCTTGCACCATGCTGGTGCAGCTCTGTGCTGGAGCTCAGGAGCTCCCAGAGCGTTGCAGAGCCCTGGCTCACTCCAGCCAGCTCAAAACATCAGCAAACTCCTGGCTCTAGCAGTAGGACCACAGCACAATCCTGTTGGTGCCACATGTCCCCCAGCCTTCCCCTGGGGTGACAGTGCCTGCAGATGCACCCTTGAGCAGCCTCTCAGGCCCCGAGCTCTGCATGCCAGAGGCTTTCCCGATGACAGCACTGTGTCCCAGACCCTGGGGCTGTCAGGAGCCTCCCAGAAGACATGGTGACACCATGAGTCCCATCCCCTGCAGTCACACCCTGGGCTATTGGGCTGTTCTAAACTGCTCCAGCTCTCTCAAGCAATTCCAAGGGGACTGCAGCACAGCTGAGGACACCACCCAGACAGTTCAGCTACAGATCTGAGCAGTATGCACTACTTTCAAACTTCAGAGGACAGATGATAGTATCTTTAGAAGAACATTGCTCACTTAAATAAGGGGCTTTTGTAGGTTGCCGAGTCATTCTCTCTTTTAGGAAGTGAGAACTGGCAGTGAGACAGGAAACCTGAAACACACCTTAAACCCCAATTTTCCCTCTTCTAGGGACAGCAGAGCACTCAAATATTACTTGCATAACCAGTACCACTTGACAAGTGATGCAACCACAAGCCACAAAGCTACTTGATATCCACATTAGTTTTTCAAAGCGAAAGCTGCCTCTTCAGAAATGGCTTTTTAGCTCACCCAGTGGATGTTTAAAACTTTTCAGGAAGTACTTGATGCTCTGCTTTCAAGTTGACTCCCAGACTTACATCATACTTCTGATTTCAAACCTGCAGTGCTATAAACCCACCTTCTTCCAACAGAACAAGTTTGCTGCCCTCCAAGAACAGACTCATGGCACATTCGTGCAACACCAACAGAGCCGTCCCTGATCAGAGGTGTCAGAACTCCGATTTTGGTGGTAAAATTATCAAGAAGTGAACATGCCTTTTTCTGAGAGATCCATTTCAGCTTCAATTCTCAGTTTCTGACTGAGGAAAGTGTGGTGAAACATTATCTAATTTTATTATCTTGTCACCAATATACAAAGGAGAGCAGGACTCACTGATAATCAGACCATGAGAGTAAAAGTTTGCTATCCACTACCCCCTGATGAAAAAAAGACTAAAACTTAACTTCAACAATAAAACTCAGCAAGAAAAGTTCTTCATGTTTCTAACCCTCTGGATAAGTTTGGGGTTTTCCTTTACAGCCTAATAAATTTACCACTGGAAAGCTCTTCCTTTTCCCCACTTGTGACTCTTTTTCTGGAACAGCAGCAACAAAAATGCCTACACCCTTGTGTCCAGATCATTTTCAGTAGAATTTTTTGCATAGAATTAAACAAGCCAAGTTGCAGGCGTGAAAGCAAGCTGCCAGAGAGGCTCACAGCCACAGAATGCTCCTACAGAGCTGCAGTACCACTGTTACAACATGAGCAAAATAAACTCTGACAAGCAACCATTTAGGGGGACCAGATACAAAAGAATTCCTTCTTCCCCTTCAATGCCTGCACTTATCAAGCAGTAGGTTCAAAGCAGGGCTGGGGGGGTAAGAAAATACAGGTCCGTTTCCTTCAGGTCTGTTTGTTCCCTTCTGTGACTAAAAGAATGAAAAAAATGCAGTACTGCTGTCAAAATTTTCCAGCTCTATTTTGGCACATCATCTCTCAAAACCAGCCTGATCTAAAAATTTCAAGTATGTTTAACTCAAGAGCCCTTGACAACATCTAATGCACAGGCTATTTATCATAAATTGAGGTGCTTATTTTTGGACTTCACCTTGAAACAGCAAAGAATGTCTTTTTTGTCAGCACCAGAAAATTATAAATCCTACCAAATGTATCAATATTGTGTATTTCAATGGTGTTCTACAGATACAGCAGAGATATCCACTACTCTGCGAAATTCATTCAGCATTACAGATGTGCGTACTTTGAACTCAATGTGAAATCAGATCATGTTGGGAGCCACTATGACTTGGCCTCTCTACATGAACAGTTACTGAATTTAGCACTTTTAAGTAACTAGTGTGATTTCTAATGTACTTTAACATGTGGGGAAAAAAAGGTAACTTTTTTTTTAATGTTTCTTCTTTGCCCATTCCACAATTCTGACACACACACACAACGATACCACTAACTGCAATAACCCCCTGGAGCTTCACGACTACAGAGAATTTTGAAAAATCTGCAAACCTGCAAGAAACATCCTTTGCAGTGTTAAGTTTTATGTATGAAAAGACAGAAATTTCACACTTTGTCACTTGCCCCAGATGTTGCTGTTACATAGAAATTCAAATTAATAGGTATCACAGGGGATTATAGGTTCAATGACAAGCTGCATTCAGAACAGCCTTTCTACAGTCTTTGCCTTTTAATCATCTCAAACTTTTTCAAGTACTTTAAACAGTCTCAGTCCACTATGGTATTCCTTTCAATGCCTTCAACTAAATTAATAAGGCACCTTTCCAGCTACATGTATGGGATGCATCACTTCAGTGCTGTTCAGATTTCTGACTTTCAGAGCATGCAACACCAGCAGCCACCATCTCTGCCAACAGCACTGAAGGAAACAACAAACTGGACTGTCCATACGTGGAAGTGGTGCTGACTCTGCTATGACACTCCAGGAAAGCCTCCAATAAAGCAGTTTTCCAATCAAACCCACGGAGTGGTATCTTCACTAGCAGTGAGACACCCACCACGACACTTTGCCAACTGCTCTGTGCACACAGACCCTTCTTCTCCCCAGCAGACAAATTTGCAGAAGGCACCCAAGCAACCCCACAAAAAACTAGCAGGTGCTCTTCCACTCCTTATTCTCCTCTTCATGGGGCAACTACTAGGAAGTAAATATCAGCTATTCACCATTAATTAAGCCTTGAAAAGCCAATGAAGCTTGAAGAAAAGGACTAGTGCTTTAGGTGATTTGCAAATATACAGCTCTTCAAACCCCAGTGATTTCATCAGGCCAAAACCAGACCCACAAGTAACACGGCTTGTAAGAACAGCAGCTTTGCTGCTCTTGCAAAGAATTGAAAAGGTGCCTTGTAGCTGTCCTGCAGATCTTGGACTATGTGCTGGTTTTCCACAAAATTGATTGTGAGGCCTTGAATTCAAACCCAAAGTAGAAAGTCTAGGCATATGTAGAAAATAAACAAATAGAAAACAAAAGCCTTATTTCTAGCACAGTTATTTGTGGATAAAGCTGACTTAACATGTCAAGAGTAATTGAGGTGAAAAAGTTAGCTTTGTGCTTAAAGGTTCACATACTGCTGTGAGAAAGAAGAAAAATAAAGGGAACTTCTTCAGACAAGCAAAGATCCTTAAAGAGAACTGCAGACACCATACATGATTCTAGATGACTTATACTGCAACTCAGAAGAAACACTCAAATAAAAAAGATTTTCATGAATCAGGACAGACTTTTTCAAGAAACATTTTAATGATGACAAAGTCACATCTGTGTCACCTCTAAACTCCTGTCTCATTTTCTGTTTACCCTTGCAGAAGAACACAACATTGCAGACATCAGGTTTTTTAATTTTCCAAAGAGCAGAGCCTGTTTTTAGTGAACTAATTTCAATAGCCTATCTGTCACACAGCCTGTGCATCTATTGCTACTCAAAAGAAAACAGAGGACAGTGAGAAGGACACAGAATTAGACTTTGTCTTATAAATTTAGAGCAAAACTGTCAGCATAAATCAATTCAACTTAATTTTATATGACCAAAGAGCAATTTATGCTAGAAGACGGCACATAACTAAAGAAACTGCAGAAAAAATCCTGAAAACCAAAATTACCATTTTAAGCCTCCAGATCAAGGGCTCTGATTTTCAGTGTGTGGATAGTTAAAACTGCAGAATAGCTCAACTCATTTTCTACTTTGCAAACTTCGGAGTACAAGGGAAATAAGAACAAAGAGGAGAGGACAGCTAATTTTAGTGTTTCTGGGCTAAAACAAAATAACAACAAAGAACTACTGAACCATGAAGCAGTGTTTCCAAGCTGCTATTTCAGTTACAGTCTTTCTTTTCCCTATTCAGTGGTGGAAAGAAGATGCCAGCTTCTACCCTATCAGAGTAATACAAGCATCTTATTTTATGCAGTGGGGCACATTGAGAGCTCTGAACTGCTTGCATAATGCTTCTATACGTTTTGCTGCACCCAAAATGCGTATTATTGCTGACAGGAAAAAAACCAGCATGATTTCTTCAATTTCCTTCTCTCTCACTGGTTGCCCCTAGTAAGACACATCGCTCCTGGAAACTGAACTTGAGTCTTGCCTATTACATTTTAACAACTACCTTGAAAACTCATCCCTCTGACAGCTTGTTATTACAGCACTGGACTGAAGTTTCATAATTCTCAGTCTCGAGCATGTGTGGAAACAGTTTGGAGGACAAAACCAAGACCTTAGAATCACAGGATTACCCAGGGTCGAAGCGACCTCCAGAGGTTCAGTCCAACCTCCTGCTCCCAAGCAAATCAGCCATGAGATCTTTACCATTCCAGAAGGCTCACATGGTACAACCTCCCCAGGCAGCCTGTTCCTCTGCTTGATTGTCCTCACGGTGGAAAAGGTTTTCCTTACATTAAGTCCAAACCTCGTGTTTCTATTTGTGTCTTTTGTTTCTCCAAGTTCATTTTCTCGATGAACCTCCTTGTAGGTACTGGCAGGCTGCAACTCTGTACCCTTGAAACTTTCTCTTCTCCCTGCTGAACAAACCTAGCAAGATTTTCTTCATGAGATTTTCATCTATCAGTTTCAGTTAAGAGCAAACAAGGTACCAAGACAGTTACCTTCTCAAAACAACCCCTCAGACTTTCAGGTCTTAAAATAAATAGGTGATCTCCAAAGAAACTGCAATAATCTCAAAGGAGTGGACTTTTGAACTTTAATTATTCTAAGGAAAGTTCCCTTTTCTGCAAGTATTTACTCAGAACTATCCATCTTATGTTTTCAGCATCATCAATACTACTCTAGGGATAAACAAGTCTCCTACAATTTAAGGATGAATGGATTGGTTTTATTTTTTTCAAAATTAAGCAAACCGAGAACAGAGGGTGAACACTGAAATTTCTCTCCTGAGTAGCAAATTGCTGCAATAAATTTGAGCAACCAAAGAGAAAGCTAGAACAGAAAATGCTATGCTGCCTTCATACACAGTAGCACTAAAATATACTGGGTTAGGTTCATAATATTGCTGTTATAATTCGCTCTCCTCTAAGGATCTATTACTCTGCAAACCTTCACAAGAATAAATTATGCTTTCCAAGCATTAAAAACACATTAACATGACATAGGGCATGGAAATTCAAACTTCAAATACTTACTGAATCCAATAGATCATAAACTAGATCAGTATTAGAAAAAAGAAGAGGGTTAAATTAACTAAAATAAAGCGCTCTGAAATAATTAAGCGATTTTTCAGCCACTGTGATAACATATATTCCAATGGCTTAGATATCAGTGAAAGAGTCATTTAGACACAATTTCACTTTTAGTCATTTACTGGAACTCATAACCCTCTGGCCCAATTCCAGAAGATTTCTCAAATCCAATATTAAAGAAATTCCAAGTCAGCCTGAGCATAATATACCATGCCACATGAACTTTAAGCAGCCATGAGACACACAGCAATACAGCAGCACATTTTAAAACTGTCTTCATTTTTCAGTGCTCTTCAATTACTTTAAAGGAAAAAAGAGACTTGACAACAAACATTAACTTCTCTTACCATTTCACTGACCGTGTTATTAGCCAATTAATTCACTTGTCCCCCATAAGAGACAAAGTCATTATGCTTATTCTTGCTCATAAATAAATGTTTAATTTCTTAAAAACATTTGCATGGTGCTAAAACCTGTCACACTTAATCATTTCCAGCTTTACCTTACTTCTCAAATCAATAGGCCTAAGTAAGCATTTTTTGTATAGCTGCATGTAAAACTGAATGTTTGTCAAATGACAACTATAATATTGTTATCTAAAAACATTTTAGAAACACAGTTGAAGCTACGAGAGTACTGTAAAGCTAAATTAAAAACATGAGATTTTTTTAATATAGATAACATGAGGCTGCAATCTTGCTGTTTCACTTTGGCATTAGAACCTGAAGTTTCATGTTTTCTGGATGTTTTGAAAACAAGCTTTCAATATTTTATTTTTTTTAAATCATCACAATTACCACAAGCCTTTCAAGGAAAAATTGTCTTAACACCATACTCAGCCTCTCACAGACAATCAGTCATCACTACCTTTAATGAATCTCAGGTATACACTTTTATACCATTAGCTTTTATGACAGCCACCAGAAAATGAGCAATCTTTACTTACACTTAAGTAAATCTTACATGCTTTATAACATGGTGGGCCATTCCTCTGGATACTGCAGAGCTCCACAGACCTGAGTGCACCTCTCTGTATCAACACTGGACTTGACCCAGGAACTCCTGCTGCATTTCAGGTCTCCTGTCAAGAGTACTGCATAGTTCTACTGTCTGCAGAAGAGTGTCAATGGGTTCTATACAAGGGATTTACTATGAAGAGTTATACTCTACAATAGGAATGCTTGCTGGCCTTTACCTCATGCCTTTCATTCTCCCCTGTCCATCAGAAACCATATTTAACCATGTGGGTTTTACCACTCTTCCTTTTGCAGCTGTTTTCCTAGGATAAGCTCTGAACTGTGCTGCTGTTCTGAGCCAGCTCACCTGTAAATACTGTTTGAGAACCCTGCCCACTGGGACATGACTCAGAGCAGAAGACAGGTACACAATGCTTTCTGATTTTAGCATGGCAATGAGACAAGAGCAGCAGTACAAACAGTACTTTGCAGCCTCTAGATGGGAAGATGCAGTTGGGCTTACGCATACTCAGGTGACAAAATAATTTTCTAGTCGTGTAAATCCACTGGTGCATTTATTCTGTTCCGTCAGGATCAGGAAGTTTGCTTTGTTATGACTGGCAATGTGCTGGTCTTCAAATCTTCATACATCTCCATCCAGTAATGGCAGGTTTGAAGTGTCTTACAAAGACAGAAAGAGAGGAGGGGAACATTTGGGGTAGCACTGCTTATGCTTTGAGAAATAGGTGGAGAATGTAATTATTCACCACTAAGCCTTATTAATTTCAGCAACTCCGGTAGCAGAATCTGCCAGGGGAGAATGGGGCAAATGTGCTGCTACATAGCCAGAGAAAGAAAAAGACTACTTAAGGATCAGGCAAGTCAGCTCTAAAACTCAGCTGAAAAGTTTGACATTGATCCAGGGAAAATAAAAATGCTATCGCATCTCAGCTCAAGGTACTGCTGTTAGCTGAAAAAAAGGATGAGTAAGAAGCCATACCTTCAGGCTTCTATAGTATAGAAGTGTCTTCTTACCAAAAGCAGGAGAATGTATACTAT
Source organism: Parus major (assembly GCF_001522545.3). Taxonomy (NCBI): domain Eukaryota; kingdom Metazoa; phylum Chordata; class Aves; order Passeriformes; family Paridae; genus Parus; species Parus major. Next base: position 13,659,319 of record NC_031774.1, read on the forward strand.
ATAGTGTCCTGGAGACAGTGACTGGCAGGTCTGAATGCTATCCTCCTGAATGTCCATACTCACTATAGACCTTGCAGAGCTTTCAAATGCCAGGGACAACTGCTTATAGCCACATAAACTTTAGAGAAAGTCTTTTCTCAAAGAAATAATGCACTGAATTATCCAAAAGTTTATAGCCAAACAGACGTTTTCAAAAGAGGTAACAAAGCTGTCTCTGCAGACCATCCCTCCCAGGTGCAGGTCCAGCACTATGACAAATGTGAGCAGTGTGACAGGCTTGTTTAGGTGTGCAGCTCTGCCTGCCCAGCAGGCACACCAGATGGCTCTCAGTAGGTCTACACAACAACAACTCTCTTGGGCAAGAGAGCAAGGATAAAAAAACAGAGGAAAAAGCACAGCAGCAAAATACCTCATGAGGAAGTTCCAGCTAAGGCCTGTGTAATGACTATGGTCCTGCATGAGCAATCTTTGTCAAACAAATTATGAGTGAAAGCAAATTACCTGAAGTGTTGGGATGTGCAGCTTGGACAAATATAAAAACCATAGCTTTTCTAATACCAGTTCTCCAAAATGGAAGTAATTCCTCTTCAATTATATCTAGGTGTATGTAAATTACATGTAACAACACAAACACTTCTTACATCTCTGACTTACCATGAACTGAATTAAAAATTACTAAGTGAATGACATTAAAATGGCCTCATTGAGGAACTAAATTGGAATTCAGAGAGTCACTTTTGCCAGCTCAAATATAAAACTAACTTAACATCATCGTTCCAAGTATTTTAATGTTTTTGATTCTTCTTCCCACTGAGTATCAGCCAATAGACAGCACTGAATAAGAGTAAGATGGAATCCAAATATGGGTATTATTTGGCATGTTAGAAATTTCTCTTAATCAATGCATAAGCATGCCACACAAGTGCATCACAATCATATTTATCTAATATGAATAAAAGTTTTTTTGACTTTGCTCCTGATTCCTCAAACTATCAAAATCAAGTGCTTATCTCCATAATTACCAAAGAAGAGAATGTTTCTCTTGCAAGCACAGGACTCAAAAGGGAAAGCATATGCAGTCTCACTGAATGGAAGAGATGTTTTTGAAGCATGTTACCTGTTGCCAAAAAGATAATAAACAGGAGTATAATTTGAAATCCCAGTAGGAGCACAGGTTATGTAACAGAAGTTGCCAGTAAGTAAAGCAAAGGAAGGAAAATACAGGGAAAAAAAAAAGGCTGAAAGAGCAACCTGGAATGTATACTTAATTTCAGCAGAGGTAGATCAGTAGTCCCTCACATACTTAGCGTTACTAAATTTTAAGTCCTCTGATAAAATGACTTTATTAGAATTCTCTCTGGCATGGCATGCTGAGAATGAATACAACATAAGTGAATAAATAGTCCTTTCTCACTGGCTTTCTGCCAATCTGACTGCAAAACAGAGGCCTCACACAAAACCAGCCATCCTTGAAGACCCTGAATACCAGCAGTGTACTCCTGACTCATTTGGCCACAAGACACTGTAAATGTTTCCATGCACCATGCAGAAAATCTACACAGGACACTACTCTGTCCCCATTTGTTAAAGAATGGGGATGGGGTACATTATCTCAAACATGAAAGACTTTAACACCACATCAAATCCTATTTCATATTTCTGAACAGCTTGACAGCTAAGTTAAAACATTTATCTTAAGATTATTAAACACAATCACTGTAATTCACAAATACTATCTTAATCTTTCTAAGTAAAAAGACACAAGCATTTTGCTTCTCATGTTCCTCCAAGCAGTCTGCATTTCAGACTTGCTGTGGCAAGGAAAACCAGAGACAGCAAATTAATCCTGTATGACTTAACATAAACAGATGAACCAAGAGAGTGCCTTCTATTACTCTGTTCCAAGTACTTTCTCGTTTTCACAAGTTGCAAATCTCAACATTATGTTTTGTTTAGGAGATTTATGTCTAACATGTAAGCTGAACAAAAATATTTCTGAGAAAGTTATACAAATGACCATGTAAATGCATTTCTACAAGTCTCTACATTTTTCTTAGCCCCAATTCTGTGTAACAGAGGTCCCAGATAAAAATACGGAGTAGAATTCACAGTGTCAGAGGAAAAAGTTGTAGGAATATGAAGTAAAACTTGAAAAGTGACTGTCATCACAGATTTCCATTAGCCCATTTGTTTAAGGTTACTTGGTAGAGTAACCATGAAATATTTTGTATTCTTTTAAAACAGAATTAGGAATCAAAGCACAACAGGTGCCATGAAACAGCAAAAAGAAGATTGTGAATTTTTAGTTTCTGAAGACTGACAACATTCCCTCCCACCACAACCTGTGACTTGCATTCTCAGTGAAAACATTAGATTCACTGTGAAGCGAAAAAATCAATCTGTGTGTTCTAAAGAACCTGGCATGCACTTTCAAAGTAATCCTTTCAGACATGGAAAATTCAAATTTTCGAAAGACAAGCTGACACCTACTAGCTCATGATAAGATCACTGGTAATAAAACTTTGGCTCTCAAATACCTTTATTTCCAGCACTGATAAGAATTGTTTTAATAAGTGTTTTCCTTGCCCAACAATACACTCAAGAAGATGAAACAAAGGGTAGGATCAATAGAGGCTTCAGACTTGAATCAGCTCCTCATACATGTACTCAAGGCAGAGCAGTAAGGGTGAAAAGATTGTCTTTTGCCAGCTGCTCTAAATGTAAGATGTTGAGACAGAGATTTCCCTCACAAATCCACAGCAGAGTCCCCTCTAGATACACCTGTATGCTGAATTGAGCAAGGTGGTCAAAAAGCAACCAATGATACAGTGAGAACTTTGACCAAGCTGCAAGCAGCCAATGTGGGAAGTTACTGCAGTGCTTTCCAGACTTCAATATAGGAAACATTTCTATCACTTCTACCTTTGAGTGCAGCCCCACAGCACCTTCCCAGTGATGACTGTAATGCTAAACTGCAAAGTGGACTGGACTTTCACAGAGATGATTTAATGTATGACAACCACAGATGAAGAATCAAGGTAACACCTCTGTTCTCCAGCAAACACATTAATTTCACTTCTGTTTCCCACCCACTGCGTTTTCAAGGTGTTCTGAAAACAACTACAGGGTATTGCTGATGTGCTGAACTCACCACCACAGCTACAGCAGCTGAGCCCAAAGTATTATATTTCCCCCAAGAGACGGCTAATGGCAGGATTTGCAGGCTGCTATCACACCACAAACACTGCTTGATCTCAGCAGGCTTGTCTGCAGCCAAGTGAAAAACTTCTGCTTGCATGGTACCACAGCACCCTCAATGATCCAATCCACTGGGAAGAGTTCAAAGCCAAATGGGAAGATTTCACTGAGACAAACAGGAGAAGAGCCATCTCCCTAGATGGTTTTCATGGTAAGGAAGAAATACATTTAAACCAAGAATTTGAAATACCCACAATAATTATAAACCTTGTAATGTTTTCTATCTCACTTCCTGTCCTTATTTTCTGGCAAAATTTTGAAAAATATCTTGTAACTGTGCTCCCAAAAGTCACAGAGTTAGATTTTTTTAAATAATCATAAACCAATTATTGTCTAAATGTAATAGATATAGAGCTGTTTACTGTAAAAGCAGGTGCTTCTTTCTCATTGCAACTTCATTACCAAAGCAAGTAATATATCTTGAAAAAAATCAGGATGCCTTTATCTTTTCTTTGTAGTGGTTAAATTCTAAAAAAGGAGCAGTAGCAGATCAAAAAGAAAAAGGAAATCAATTCACTGTTTTCTATTTCTGGAATTTACTTTTGTGTGTTTAAATCATAAACCCTTTTCCAAAAGTATCAAAGAAAAAAGATTTTCCTTCATCCACACATTAAAAAGAAAAAAAAACACACCACAAAACCATGAGAAATCAAAATAGAGGGCCAAACAGAGGAGATATGAGCAGGGAATAACATCCAAGAAACAAAATTCATATCCTATGCTTGCATCAGAACACAAAACACCACAAAGTACAACATCATGGCATATAGAAAAGCAGTAAAGGAATTGCATAGTTATAAACACCAGCAGTGTATCTTGTCATAACACTTAATCAAATGTCAGACACAGTAATATCATTGTCTGATCTGTTAGACATTGTTAAATGGCTTTCATGCCTTCCCCTCAGTATTCTCTTGTGAGGTCCAGCAGCACCTAGCTTTTTTTTTCTTTTTTTTTAATTTTTCTTTCTACATAAATAAACCATGGTCTGAGATTTCCAAGGCTTTAAAAGGCTTCACACTTTTGAAATCAGCTAACAGTGGACACTGCAGGAAAACCTTGACAACTTCAAAAGAAATTAAGCTGGACAAAAGGGATTTTCACTGAAGCAATTACCAGCAGGAAATCTGGCTATTTAATACTTGTTAATTTAACACTTAAGAGAACAACATTATGCCAAATAATGTTCTGGAAAAACAAACACATCCTAAAAACTCCTTACGGCATCCTGATGCACTTGACACTAAGGAAGGGATTGTTTACATTAGTTTTACACTTGGGAGGGAAAGGAAGGAGAAATGGGAACTAAAGTGGCAAACTGTAGAAGGAGGTATTTTCAAAATCATACTTCCAAAGTATGAATTATCAGTTTTTTTCTGAGAATGAAATTTTTAAAAAAAATATTTTTAAAGGTTTTTATTTACCTTCTCTATGTCAAAAAAACAACAAAGAACTGCAAGGCATAGTTTTTTACAATCTTTGCTGGCATCTGATTACATGCAAAATCCACTGAATTTATGGAGACCTCAGCAATCAACTGCCAGGAGACCCAGAAAAAACCCTTAGGCAGGTTTTAAAACAGGAGACAGTTTAGCATTTTTGTCCTCACAGGACCAGATGAATCACATTTAGTTTTTCTTCCCCTTCTCCCTCCTTCTTCCACAAAAAAAATTCTGTTGGTTGAATATTGGGGCAAAGGCACAGACTGCATTAGACCATTTGAAAAACAGAGTCCAGAAGTAGCTTCTGCCTTTGACAGCTTCAGTTTAAATCAGAGAAAACCAGCCAACAGGCAAGGGAGATGAGCCACCAGGTGGGAGGACAAACCAGACCCTGTCACCAAACAGGCTGGCTACCCAGTCCAGCAGTCTTGGAAAGCTACTGTGTGCCATGGTATTGAGAAACCTCTCAGACTATTCAGCCAAGTCCTCACAGAAGTATGGCCAACGCCATTGATTTCTATCTTTAGCACACCTCCATAGGGTCTGACAGGGTCCACGGGCTTAGCAAGCCACCACTGGTCAATACATACTGTTTTACATTCTTTCCCCAGTACATAAGGCTATTGCCTCTCTTCATTCTTGCTGCTCCAGGAGAGCCCCAAGGACACTGCCCCTAACATTGTCACCCGTATTTAAAGGCTGGCTTGGGCAGACAGGCTTTTATTAAAATCTCATGCTTTTACTCTATTAAAATGTTTCTCTACACCATGGCATCACAACAGAAACACAAACCTCTCTTTGCTGAATTTTCCATTAAACGATAGCTTTATAATAACTTATAACCTAAAGCACAGAGGCCAGAAGGACTGGCAAGGCCCAGAGTTTGAGTGACTCGTTGGTAAGTGAAAGCTGGACATGTCAGACATATACAAACAAATGCCATCACTGTGTAAAAGTACAAGCACAACCCAAGTTCAAACCAAATCAAAAAAACCCTAAATTAAAAGCAGGGAGAAGCAGTCTGTGTGCCAGCACTGCCTTGGTGAGTTTATGGTCTCACAGTGACAAATGGGTTTGAAAGGACCAATGTTACAACACAATAAAGGTAGAGTTGGCATCACTAAGCTTTCTCCCATCTCATTCACCTGCAGTAACCTACCCAGTAATGCAGTATATCCTCTACCTAGAGAATGCATACTACCTATTAAAGAGTAACTTTTCAGCAGCAACATTCTTCTTAAGGAGACAGAAAAACAATGAACAACTAACAAAGTCACTTCCACTAATACAAAAAAGTAAACCATTAAAAAGACTGTTCGATCAAATTCCTGTGAGGGTAACTTAAATTATGTATTCCTCCTTGACTATTTTTCCATAAGATTCCAGTCTTACAGAACCCGCCAAAAAAATTCATCAACACAACTGAAATACAAAAGATAAGCAGCATTTACACCAGAAGTTTCTTGACCTAAAGTTCTGGGGTCAGCCAGGTAAAAAGCAATTACTCTAACCTCAAATCGTCATTGTTTTGGCATTATTTTCCCATCCATAAAAGGAGGTATGGATGAGATTTCTTTGCAGAGAACTCTGCAAATTGATAGCTTTGTTCCAGTTCACTACAGATTCTTATTGATTTTCTCTCTTTTAGCCTGCATTGATTTGTTAATCCCTTCTCTGTAACAGTCCTAATGACAAATTGAGAATGAAAAACTGCATGCTTTAGGGCCTTTTCCACCAACCTCTAGCTTCAAACCATATTTTCACTTGCACTTGGAACATGTCCATGCACTTACCCTAGGTTAGATCTGATTCACCTTAAACTAGGTTGGATGCATTTTATACTGAAACCTTTCTGTTCAGGCTTCTCATGGATGAACAAGACAACCAAAATCACATCAGTGAGGCAGAACTGGAGTTCTGTCACCTTCCAAGGTTGCTGCTCACAGAGACTGTCCTAAAACAAAGTACATTTTTATGTAATTTTGCAGAACTGCCCATGGTTGATTAGCAGGCATTATCATGCATCTGAAGGGCATTACTGAGCATTTGTGGCATTGGTTGGTACAAAGAAATCCTTCCAAGGAGCAGGAGGATCACAGGCTGTCTCTAAGCTCAGACCTGCAGTCATGGTGCACTGTTACTAGTACAATCCATGCAGAAGGATGGGACCCAGCCAGTATTTTTAATTTAAGGAATACAGTATGAGCATAAGGAGATCAGAGAGTCAAAACAAAGCAACTTAGATTAGTAATTCTGCTATTAATAAGCTCATTAAATAGAGCTGTCCATTTGGTGCCATTGTTGGGTTGTCACTACCAACAGCTGATGCCTGTCTGTACAAGCCATGGCTACTGCTGCATATAGTTTTAGTCTCTTTTCATTTCCTGATACTTTCGGAGATCTCCAAGAGAGGTACTCATTTTGAATTCTAACTGCAACACACCACCAAATTGAAAATTAATTTATGACTTATGAAGATCAAGGCTTGCCCAGAGTCATATTTGTAACATCTCGCTCATCACATGCTGGGTGGGTCTCCACCTCCTGACTTTATGCCATGTCAGTCCTCTCCTACACCACCCCATCTGTCAAGAAATCGACCTTTCCTGGTCTCTCGTACAGACTGCAGAGCAGCCTGGCCCTGGCTTCCACCTCACTGCTGCAGTACAACCCCAGCAGACCAATTTTGGTCATTTTAAACCAATCTTTATCTGCAAAAGCGATACTTGGAAAGCCTCTAGTTTGTACCCACACAGAATGTGCTCCCTGGCACGCAAAGGCAGCGCAGGAGTTCTCCTTTGCCATTCCCTTGGTGTGACTTTGGTTTCCCATCTCCCTCTATGCCAGCTGCAGGGAAATTGGTAGGGGTGGCAGGAAGCGCAGTGCTGGGAACCAGTATCACCTCCTCTTTATTTCCAAAAATTACAGACCCAGAGTTGGTTAGCTAGGCTCTGCTCATAACACACTGCTATTCTTAACTCGCAGAAATGACTTTGCTATGAATGTTAAATGTTTCTCTACCAAGGCCATAAGATAGTCTAAACCATGGTCATGTCTTAATGGGATAAGAAAAGCACAGAGTAAGTGGGATGGCTACCTAGGCAAAAAGTGGCATTTGGCTTGCAGCAGTTTGGTACTGCTCTCAATTTCCTGCTTAGGAGAAGGGCAGAGAGAACTGACTAACCTAAGAAATAAATCCTGTTCCCTCATTGCCTGTGACATGACTGTGAACTCTGTGTTCTTGCAGTGCTGCCAAGATTAGTGTTACTCTCCTACACAGGGCATGCAGAACACACAAACACACCTAATCGAAGACAGACTTGCTGCATTTTGTATGCAGACTGTAGTTTCAATCTTCTCTTATATCCTGTTTGGGTTTTTCCCCCCTAATAATAATTTCAACAATTTTGTCTCTTATTTTCATCCTTAATTGCAATTTGTCACTCACACAGGGAGCTGTACTTGGAATCCACTTCTCTGTGGTCTTTATTTTCTTTTATTGTCACTTAAAATTAATTGATAAGCCAAAAACTCGATGCAAGAATATTAAAGGGACCATCTCTATATTAAAATTTTCATCATTGCATCTCTAAAACAGCATAACAAAATCAATCAAGAAAAATTCAACAATGCCATTTCTCAAAAGACATGGATCAAGACCAACTCATAAATATACCAGTTCATAATGGGGGGGAAAAAAACCACCAAACCAAAAAACTCACAACACACACCAAAGTGTCACTTGCTTAGCAAGTGAGAAACTACACAAAACTACACAACACTTCAAATTTATTTTTTTTTTTGCATTTCCTCCTTCCCTAACACCCAAAGTGGTTGTTTTTTTTTTTCAGGCAGCTTATTTGATCAGTTACTTCACACATATTCTCCAACTTTGAGCAGTAAAATCTGGTTTAGGAAAGTTTAACTTGTTTCTCTCCCATAAAAATACAAATCTCTCATTCTGAACATTCAGAATAAAAACACAGTAGCCAATCAAACAAATAAGTTTTTAAAAGCCACACAAAGAGCACAGAGATGATATATAATAATATTGGGTTATTTCTTTTGATACCCCTTAAAGCCTCAACTATAGGTTTGCTTAAAAAGAGGCCTCTAACAGATTTCCCTGGTAAGTCAAAAACTATTGTCATTTTTTTTAAAACCAAAAGGTTCCACTTTCAACATTATTGTGACCATGTGCTAAGGTAATAATGTGTATACATTAATCAGTTATATAAACAATTAACTATCATCATACAAATATCTTAGATTTTTCTTGTAGGCAGCTGCTTAATAGCTTGCAACATGAACAGGGAAAGGAAGAAAAACAAGAATATGCTAAAACCAAAGCTACCTTTCAAGCACTTAAACAAAAATGGCATCTTACTGCAACTGCACTGAAAACTACAGCAATAAACTTTGACTGCAAAGTGCCATGAGAATGAGAAGTGGGTATGTATGATGCCATTCCCTGAAAGAAAGGAACCATACAGAGGATCCAAAGCAATATGTATTGCACAGGATGAACATACACATTGGAACCAGGGACCATGGATCAAGATAAACACGTTGTCACAAGGCTATCAGTTATTTTCATTCCCTGACACAACTGGTCCCTACATCCATCATCAAGATTCAAGTTGAGTGATGGTTATTTTTTAATTTCCTAACTGAAATTTCAGAGATCCCTCATCAGAAAACTGTGATCTAGCAGAGTTTGCTTTGAATAGAAATGGACATGATGAAAACATGGCTCCATGTGAAGCCATGCATGCCCAAAATAACTGCAGCCCTTCCTTCCATCCAGCTTAGCAAGAAATATTCAGCACTGCACAGACGCTTCTCACTTGTTTATTGCTGCAGCAAATGTTTGCTGCAATGTGAATGACATGCTGAACATACCACAAACAATAGAACGATAGCTATTAAAGCCAAAAATATCAAACAGACTGGAAAAGCATTTTGACAAGGAGGAAACATTAAACCAGATCTTTGTAGCATTTGCTAAATACAGAGACTCATCATATTTCGGGCCATTTGTATTTAATTGTCCTTTCATCTGAAGAGCGGTGGATGAATGCGCATCAGATGAGTCAGATGTTCTGAAGAGGTCCCATCAAGGACGCCCCACAACACAAGAGCACCGCCTGCAAAATGCTTCACACAACAACTTCTCAGTACCATGGCCTGTTCCATGTTGATTAGGCACCAAAGCACACAGAAAAAAACAGCAAATAGACCTGCAGTGGTAAAATGCAAGAACTTAAAACATTCAACACCAGGAACTTCCACACTTCAAACCTGCCAGGAAGACACACTCAGATTAGTGGATAATTATCTAAAACTCAGGCTTTTGTTCCTCCTTTGCTTCAGTTTAAAGGAAAAAAGTGCTCTTATTTCTCAATAAGAGAATAATTTCTCAATAAGGTCAGTGTTTTCAGTTGAAGTCAAACTCACAATGGAATAGGTCACTCGCAACACTTCAAAAATCAGTTTTGAAGTGGCAGACACAGACATTATAACAGTGTCAGTTCAAAGAAAGGAGAATCCCTGGTCTTTGGTGAAGAAAGTAGACAAGCCATGGGCATGGAGACAAGGAACAACACAGGAGGTTAAATCTACTGCGCTGTCCTTGAGCTAAACTCCTGTGTCTTTTATACTGTCCTCTAATCCTTAGATTAGTTTCTCCACTTTGGCTTTAACAATATTAACAGAACTGCAGAGGCAATCAGCAGACCACAGCTTTGCCAAAAATTCAGTTGAATCATTAAAAGTGATTTATAAAAATAGACCATGAATAAAAATCATCAGTCATAATCCTCAACTGTTAAACTGTCTCTCTGCATTAAACACAAAAATTGGAATTGTTAATTCAAGGTAAACATGGAAAAAACTCATCTTCTCTGTATTCTTTTCAATTCAGCTCTCAAATCAAATCCTGTCTCCATATGACAAGAAATGGAAAAATATGTAGCTTGTGTGTTAACAAAGAACAGGTCACTCTACATGGCCTAGATACTGCAGTTTATTGCATTTTCAAGTAAAAATTCTAGCTTTGGCATTATTTTGTAACCTTGAAGTGAAACAATTTAGGTCCTTACTATCTGTTTTTACTTTTTTCATCAACACAGCTCCTCCTAGCTATGATGATCCTAGCAGATGATCCTCTTAAGTCATCTTTGTGCTGTTATCTCTGCAAAGAATGATGTCTGCTCCAGAACACTGCCATTGCTAATCACTCCAATCAGGTCTCTCACAGGTCTATAAAGAGGAACAGCGCTGAGGGCAGCAGAATAAAGATGAGATTATTGTTTCTCTTTCTTTTCAAGGAATGTATCTGAATACATCCCTTCACTTTCATGGATCACTTGTCCCGCCAAGGGTAAGTTCCACTGTGTAAAAGCTGCAGCTGCCTTGGCTTTGCATTGTCTGACAAACGATGTAACAACATACTTGAGACACTGCACACAGCAGAGATGAAAAATATGAAGCAGATTCTGTGTGAAGTCGATTCAGAAATTGAGCTGTCTATACAAAACTGATGAGAAAAAGGAGAGACACCCATTTCAAAACGGGTAAGGAAGCTCAGACTCAGAGGAGTTAAAAGTGACTAAACATTAGTGCAGCATCATGGGCTCTGGGGCCCCAGACAGAGTCCCTCAGGACGGCATCCCTTCCCTCCAGCATGTCATCCACACAGCACAGCTTGGTGTCACTGGCAAACTTGCTTAGGATGCCCTCCATCTCACAGTCCTTGTCACTGACAAACAGTATGGATCCCAACACCAGCACCTCAGGAACACCACTGCCCCCTGGTCTCCAGGTGGACATCAAGGCACTGACCTCAGCCCTGTAACTGCAAAGGTCCAGCCAGTTTTTTATCCACTGAGTCATACACACATCAGACCCATGTCTCTCCAATTTAAAGACAGGATGTTATGCAGGAAAGTGTCAAATGCTTTGCACAGGTCAATTGATGATGTCAGTTGCTGTTCCCTCATCCACCATTTCTGTAACCCCACCATAGACAGCCACCAGATTTGTGAGGCTGGTGGTCAGACTTGCTGTGGTGAAGCCATATTGGCTGTCACAAATCACCTCTTTATTTTCCTTGTGCCTTAGCATAGTTTCCAGGATCTGTTCCATGATCTTGCCAGGCACACAGACCAGTGAGTCAGTGAGGCTGACCAATCTGTAGCTCCCCAGGTCTTCCTCATTTCCCTTTTTTAAAACCGGGGTTATGTTTCCCTTTTTCCAGTGGGAACATCACTAAACTGCCACAGTTTTTCAAGTATGATGGCTCGTGGCCTGCCCCAATTGCTCTGTCAGTTCCCTCAGGACCCATGGATATACCACATCAGGTCTCATGGACTTGTGCACCTTTGGGTTCCTTAAAGGGTCTCAAACCTGATCTTCTCCAGGAGTTAAGTAGTGCTTCACTCTCCTTGTCCCTGCCTTTGCCCTCTGCAACTTGGGCTATGTGGCTGGAGAACTTTTGGGTTGGTTGACTGAAACTCTTCAGCGTTTTTTAGAACAAGGCAGAAATTTCACAGGTTCTCTTTAATACCTTGCTAAAGTTTAATGCCCTGGATGACTACACTCTGAGAGTGGCACCTGGACAGATCATTAATCTGATTTTAAACCAACAAGGCTGCACCTTAACCAAAGCCCTCTTTCTGCCTGTTCTTTCTCTGCTTTCCTGAACATGTCCCCTTCTTCACTCACCCTGCAACTCAAACTGGAGACTTCTCAAGGAGCACAATAGATCAAGAGTAAGCATAGTGGGCAGAAGTTCTAGATCAGCCATCAACCACATGTCTCAAACACATCACAAGTTTTTGTTCCTGCCCCCACAGTACTGGGAATTTCCACTCTTCTCAGCTGAATACAAGCCAGGAGAACTGTTTATATGGCTGTGCAAGCCTTCCCCCTGGATCAGAGGGACAACCAGTTGTGGGGTCTGGAGTTTCAGACAAAAGTAGTGCTGCACCTGGGCAAAGTCCCACATACTCTGTTCAACTGCACTGCAGGCCCAACTTATACCTGCACACATTGATACCTTAGAGAACTTGGAATCTTTTGCTAAAGCTGATTCCACCATGGAAAAAAATTCAGACTCCTGAATTCAAAAGCCTTTTAAAATAAATAATTGAATCTTATTAATTTCCGATTTTACAGGAAGTGCAAGCAAGGGCTTGTGCCACAGTATTTGGAAGGGTTCTATTAGGAAATTGTTCTGATTATTTTAATGTAAAGGAAAAAAAAAAAAAAGCCAGGGGGATGGAAATGGTAATTTTCTTCTTTACCTGAGATGCTCCATTTAGGCAAGGAACTGAAACAGGGGTGTTACACAACAGCTCCAAGAAGCACTGTTCAGATGCTGTGCTCTGCTGCCCATCCGGAACCACCACGAGCCTTCCAAGCTGCCCATAGTGCACTCTGCCCCAGGTGAACACCTTGCCAGCTTCTAAACACAAAACACATTTTAAGATTATTTATTCACCAAGTTCCTGAAACATGTGGATGCCATTTCAAAACCAGAACTTTTTAGTGCATCTTATCTGCAGCTTCAAAAGCCTGGTGAAAACTTATTTCTGGGAACAGAAAAAAAAAAAAAAACATTAAAAACTAGCTCAAGATATTATGATATACTTCTATGAAGCTACTCATTCTTCTTTTGTTTTCTAGCACAATAACATCTGCATGGTGGCCTGGGCTGTAAATAAACCATGTCAGTAAAGCTGTATAACCTGGGTATTCTGCATACAATAAATACACCTTGGTTGCACAAAGGACATATTTTAGGTTAATGGAAGCACAAACAAAACAGCTTATTTTGACACATAAAAAATTACTTTAGAGAGAATTATTTTCTATTCCCATTCTTTGCCATAGACAATTCATTGCATGACCTGCATTTAACAGAGTGTTGTGTTTTCCTGAGGTTAGATTCTGTCACTACTGTTAGCAGAGCTATAGTCCTCAGGAGACATCTGGTTAGTCAGGAACACCAGCACAACTGCCATTAAGTATTGGAAATGCACTGGTTTGTTTTCACAGGAATCCCACATTGGCCAAGGAAAGGTAACTTTAAATGAAATCAGCACTATATGGCTCACCCTTCTCTCTAAGGGTTGTTATACCAAGTTCACTGCTGAAGGACTGACACCCAAAACATCATTCTCCTGTATGGATAACATCCATAAACATCTTTCTTACCTTTGCTTCCCTTTAATTAAAAAAAAAAAAAAAAAATCATTACAAAGTGACAGCTTTATTTTCTTAATAAAGTGACTAGCCCTCTGCAGGTAAGTCATGAAAAGCTGTTCCTTCTGGGTGCCAATTAAAAAAGTTATATACACGCAGCATAAGGTAAAGTCCTCAGCTTGGTTTTAACTAGAAGCATCAACCCACATTCCAGCCCAGAAAGAAACCTGCAATGACCTTGAGTTACGTACACGCTTTGGCCAAGCCTCAAACTGCTCTCTGGAGTTGAACTCAAATCATCATAGGCCAAAAGATGTGGATTTGAGGAAAACACCATCTAGTCCAGCAAGTCAGCTTGCACACACACACACACACACACACACACACACACACACACACCCCTACCTACCTCTCCCTGCCTGTCAGTCAGTACATGCACACCCCACAAAGGGGTCAGGTGCAGGGGGTATGCTCACACCACCCAAAGATGACAGCTGTGAGGTTTCTTTTTTGGTTTCTAGACGCCAAAATACAAACCCTTGGAAATCTGAACACCTCTCTTTTCCTTAGGGTGCTGTTAAACTCTTTGAAAGGGACACAGATGGACTCTGCTGGTTCGTGGAGTTTAAGGTGATAATGCATTTTGTAAATGAAGTGGAAATCTCAGTTCATATACAGGAGAAAGTATAGGCATTTTCCTTGGAAATCTGCTGGCAGGGGTATCTTTCACTCCAATCACTGCAAGTTTTTCAGATTCATTCTCTCAGTTCACTGATAATGCTTCCCCTAAAATAATTAAGTGATAAAATTAGTTGTCCTTCTCTCTCAAGGGCAAAATGCTTTTTTCCTTTGCAGCTTCCTTTCAGTTCAGGGAAAAGCTGAAAACAGTCACATGCTACATTCAATACAAGTGAGGTCTTTTAACATAGCAGCCACATTTTGTTATGTTAAAGGATAAAAATAAATCTCATTAAGAGAACAACTAGTGTATCTTAGATTAGGAAGACAGTTTGAGGTTTAATAAAGATGCTTGTTCTGAAGTTAGTATATTTACCTTTCAATTTATAGATATCCCTGCTAAAAACATCTGCAGCTGCCAAAATGTACATAACAAATTTAAATATAGACTAGGCTTCAGGGTTTTGCATCTGACCAGGTTACTGCACTTCTACAGAACCCTATTAGTGGACTGGGAAAGGATAGGCAGGCTGCTCTATTTTATATTAACTACAGGAACTGAAACAGAGTTTTATGAAATCTAAAGCCAGAAAGGATTTTTTTAATGTCTAGTTAGATCATTAATATACCACAGACTCTCAAGCCCAACCCAGACATCTCTTTATTGATCCCAAGGACTATAACTGAATTAAAGCATTTCAGCTCTCTGAAGCCAAAAGTATCAAGTGCCACAGGCAAAAACATCAGCAAGCTGCAAGGCCTCTGGAAAGGCAAGCTTTGAACTGATAATATACACCCAGATGCTCACACAGTCTAAAGCACCTTCCGTACACAGAGGCAACAAAGGCTTCTCGCAACTCAACCTTTTGGGGGGAAGAAACTCCTTCCTCAGATTAATCTGGTGCTCTGTCTGCACTCTCTGCACCCCGACATGAACAAGAAACACCAGCCACTCACATAACAAAAATGAACCTTTGCACCATCCCACCAGAGTACTGCTCCAATGGAACTGAAGACTGAAAACATGTATGAAGGATTAAAACAGCAACAGTGCTTA
Organism: Parus major; assembly: GCF_001522545.3. Classification (NCBI taxonomy): domain Eukaryota; kingdom Metazoa; phylum Chordata; class Aves; order Passeriformes; family Paridae; genus Parus; species Parus major. Next base: position 13,674,961 of record NC_031774.1, read on the forward strand.
GCTATAACAAAACACCTGGCATCCACAGATTCTATTTTCTTTCACTGGACAAGCCAGCAAAGAATCACTTACACATGCAAAACCAAAAAGAAGCCTTAACAGAATGTAAACTGCTTCTGTAAAACATGAATGTAAAATGTTTCCAATTACAAAGACAGACCATTGCAATTAGCTTTTTCTTTTTTGCCATAATAAGGGAAATGAGTTTCAGGTGGTTATTAGTATAGAAGCATGAAGAACATTCATTAAAAAATATAAAGCCAGATAAATTAATTTTTGCTTTTAGGAAGAATTTCTTGAATGTCCAAAGATGAGTTAAACAACCATTTCCTTCTCACTGCTCATCAATGCAGTTCTCAGTTCTTATTGAGACACATTCCTTACCCAGACTTGTTCCTGTTTGCTAAGCATTCCCCATCCCATGCTCAGACTCCTGCTAATAGTTAATCATTTCTATTTTTCAGCCAAAAAACAACTGCCTAGGGATCCTTTTAAAAAAAAACAAACTCTAAGTACATAAATCTGTCTCTTCCGTGAGAGAAACTAACAGAAGCTGATTTAGATGTGCCTTTTCTATGAAATACTGATTATACTTTCAGCAAACAAACAAAAAAATCCCAGTCTCAAGTGGAAACTTCAGGCTGAGGCAAACACCAATGCATGGAAAATTCCGCCAAAGGTTAAAGTCTCATCAAAATCCTAAGGAAAAGAAAGCACTGAGCTATGACAGAAAGCGTTGAGCAATTGTAATGGGAGGTATTGCTACTGTGCTGCTTATAAAATAGATGGTATTTTAAAATGTTCTAAGAATATTTGAGAAAAAGACATTAGTCATACAGAGTAAGGAGGTTGCAGGATGAATTACTTAAGAATGAAGGGTGATATAACAAGGAGTGTTGGTCTAATATTAGACTAGGACAGGTTTTAATTAGAAGTCAAGAAAACATACACAATGATGAGTCAACTGGACAGAGTACATCAGCCATGGAAGTGGCTGAGACATCAGAAAATGCACTATTTCATACCAGACTCTGTGCAGGAAGAGGGTACACAAAAGGCAGGAGTTATTTCTACAACTTGTGTAGAAAGAAGCATACAATATTGAAAAGCTTTTCCAGTTCTTCTAAGATACTAACAATGCTTCCTAAGACCTGGATCTTGCTATGTTCTGAGCATGGAGGCTCCAATTCCAAAGGGTACTACAACTCCTCTGCTGTGAACATCCACATTGTCCCAGATGGCTTTATAGCAACTGTTCAATTTTTCACCAGGCAAATGCTACATCAAATGAAGTCCAGAGGGTTCAATACCACTTGGAATTAAGGAGTAAGAGACAAACTAATGCATCCTGTGTTATTCCAGTTTACAACCTGAATGAGCCACACAGTACAAGAGTTCAGAAAGCTGAAAAGAAAAAAAAAAAAAAAAAAAAAAAGGAGAGAAGATTTAGAAGATTTTTAAGAAAAACTTTCTGACAGCTCCTTAAGTAAATAACATAAACAACAGTATGCTACATTGTTTGAGATTCTACATGATCATGCAGATCTGGTTTGCTCGTGCTCTTTGAACTGTAGACACAGCAGTCGGCATCAGTGTACACACAGCAGCAAATCACCCAAAACACATGCCCACGTCCCTCACAGAATACAGATGAAGGGACATACATATTCAAGGGCTTGAATACAAACCACTCTCTGAAAGGTTCCTCTGCATTTTCTTCACATCATCCTTCTGTCCTCACGTATAATAAAGCACAGACAGCTGAGAATGTCCTTAAAATTACAAGTTCATAGCCTTCAGAGTACTGCAAATTCGGCAACATTGCATAAAGCCCTTCTAGTTGTTTCCTGCCGGACAGTGTAGCTTTTCCTGTGCCATTTTATACTGCTGCTGAGGCTGTAGAGCATGTCATCTTTCCCTTTTAGCACTTTTTTAATCAATCTGCTCAAGCACATAAGTGGAAAGAATTAGCAATTAAAAAAAATAAGTACATTAGTTCTGAAAACAGGTTGGTTGTTTCTCAGTAAAACACAACAGACAAATAGGCACATTAAAATTTACTTATTTTCACTAGACTAGATTTATCTTTATATAAATTTTCCTGTTTTAAGATAATATCATGCACTAGTGTTATCTCCTTGAAGTCTCTGTTTGGTACCCAGGCAAGCTTTGAACTATCCTTCATAAATACTAGATGAAAGAGTTCATCTAGGTTATCTCAGTTCATGGCCGCATTAATAATTACTTTTCAAATGAACTCTGGATATTCATACTGAATGCTTAATCTCAGGCTTGAAATATTAAATTCTATATAAAAAATTCCTAATGCCTCCTTTCACATGAAAATTCACAGGAGCAGGCATTAAAAATTGACATTTCACTCCTGTGAAAGGAGGCCTTGCCTCCTCCCTCCCTACAGAGGGTAACACTTCTCCCACATCTACAGATCTCTGCTGTCCTTCAGAAAAATCACTAAGGTCCTTCAAACTCATCTACCTAGAAACAGCCCTTGTGCAGGGCAACCTAACAGAAAAACATTCATCCCTACATCCTTAATTCCTTCCTAAAGCTGAAGACAGCGTTAATTCAGCAGCTGGAGACCAGGCATCACCACACCTTCAGCTTAACACCGGTACCTGTGCATGGTCTCAGTACAAAGCACAGTTATCTGTCCTCACAAAGGTTTAAACATCCCCTTGATCCTCTTACACAAGAGTTCAGTGTACCAGAGCTGTCCACATCTCTTCACACATCATCTTTCCATGACCTCCTTACAAACTGCTGCAACTTCATATAATAGGGCACTCCTGATTTTTTTTCCATATTCATTCATAACAACTATTAAGAATGTATCACTAAAACACAGATCTATGCACAGTATTAAGATCATGCCTCATCAGGGAAGTCCAGACAAACCAGCAAAAACATTTCAGGGAGGACAGCAACAAAAAACTAGAGCTATTTCCATTGCTGCTTTAGACTTCTGCAGTCACAGGCTGCAGTACACAGCTGGTTCAGAATAACCCATAGAGCATCCATACAACAAGATGCAGTTCACAAGGGTATCCAAGCACTCTGTGAAGAGATTTAAACCTGCAACAAAAGGCCACAAGTGCCACTGGAAGAGAACCATAAGGGCATTACCAGTCCTCCTGTAACAGCTATGGATTTGCCAGTTAGAAGTCCCCATCAAGGGGGCCAAAGACTCCTTGCCATTCCAAGCTACATCAGATGTCCCCAAACCTGGTGATCAAATTTACCCACAGGCATGTTTACACCAAGAAACTCTGGACCTAAACAGTTTCTCCCCACTAGGCCACCTGCATTCACTGTTTGAACTAACTGTGAAAGGGAAGGTAAACCAAGCCAAGAAATTGATCTGGCTGAAAAAACAACCTTGGGAAATGGGAGCGTGGCTACAGCAAATACTGCAGAAGGCAGCACTGTATTAAGACAATTTAATATTCCATGTGATAGGTGAGACATAACTTGCCATTTCCACAACATGCTAAATTTGTCATGCACTTTACCAACAGATTCATCTTTACCAGCACTATGGACATCTTTAAACATCTAAACAGCTTTGATTTTCATTCACTGAAAAACAGGCATAGTGCTCCTTTTTTGCTTCCATAGTTACACCAAGTTATGTCTCAAGATGGGCAATGCTCTGTTAATGGGATTATTCACATACTTAACATCATGCTTCACTGCTTTGAAAGGTTGAACAATAACTTTGAATATGGCAAATTCCAGGACTTTCCAGATGCCTTGGAAGTCTTGTCTCTGGTGCAGGTTTTAGATGGGATATTGGCCATTTTCCTTTTACAGGACAGACTGGAAATATGAAGTACCACACAAAGCTCTGAATAAATCAGAGGAAAAACTAAAATGTAACAATTTAAATGCATGTGAAGTTGTGTTCATACTGTTGACACCAAACAGATATATAATCTTGGCTGAAAAAGGAAATGGGGGGATGTCATGAAATCCATGCAGTCGTGAAACAAAGCTGGGGAAGGGGGCTGGGGGCAAGGGTGGGATTTTAAAACACCTATCAGACTTTGCATTCATCCTGCAAGGTGAGAAAATTCCCTCCTTATTTCCCTCCACTCATGATAAGAGGGTCATGACTGCCTCACCAGCTGTGCCTCTGGCTTATTTTAAATTCAAACTATGATACATATCTCACTTTTAGACTTTTAATAGCAATGCCTTAAAATGCAGATTGCTAGCTAAATTTAGTTACATGATTAAAAACAAATCTAACTCATCTCTGCCCAGCAAACAGAACTGCTGCATTCAAGGTTCAATAGAGGACTTAACTCTTCAACTAAAAACAAAGACCTAACAAAAAGCAGAAAAAAAGAAAATCAAAGCACAATTTGGTAATGTTGCCCAAAAAGCAAGATGCATAAAACATTAACCAGCTATGGAAAACTATCTGCAAATGCATCATAGTATACCATAGGGTTTTTGTTCAGTACTTCTGCAAATAAATTCTGCACTATGCTACTACAGCAGTATGAGTCATACACTTTTACTGACATTCTATATTTATATCTCCATGCCCTTCTGCACTGTTATATGCTTTCTTCCACACAGGCCTCTCTAACCTGGAATTTCCTTCCTTCTGCAGTTGAGCATCTCTTCCTCCAACACTCCCCAGAAAACTGAAGAGACATGCAGTTTTTTCTGGACACCGTTTTGGAAAAAAAACACCCTCAAACTATCATAACATGCTGCATGTGCTTTTGTTTGTTTCCAGTGATTTTCTTGTGTCTGATTTCCTAATCTTTTGTCTGTAAGAGGACTGCTTAGATGTTTATCCCCTTTGAGGCAAGATCCAGGTCCTATTTCATTAGACTTAACACAGTACAATGCTACAGAAAAGCTTATTCAGAGATTACAAATTACAGCATAGGCATGTTTTCTAGATCATTTTATAAAAAGCATTCCCTCTAGCTGCAATGTTGCAAACATTTGTCAATCTGCCTAATTTGGAGAATGCAAGATCCTGCTACTCTCAATATCCCATCGCCATCTGAGCCTCAGAAGGAACAGGCATATGTCTACAAGAGATAAACAAAGGGAAGGTAATTAAGTTCCCAGTGCTAATATTTACCTTGTCAAAAGACTCAAGGGCATGCTGTGGAAAGGCAGACACAGAAAAAGCAAAAGAAATGCTCTGGAATGGCAGCCTGAAGGAGAACTGGGCTTTTTCACTGTTGTCCGTAAGATGCATTCCCAATAATAAGAGATCAGTTGCACAAGAGATTTCACTAGATAATAAGCCTCAGACATGCATGATTCTGAAGAGTCACAATGTCTACAAAGAAATAGAAAGCATTACAGAAATACAGTGTTAGAAGAGCAGTCCTTGGATTTTCTAAGTGGCTTGAACTTCCTCAGCCACTCCAGAAGCAGCCGAGTTCCACATCCAATGGAGTTCAACCCTAACTATGTGCTGTTCTTAAGAAATAAAGTACAAAGAAGAGAACAGTACCACAAACCCAACAATGGCACCTCCAGAGCCTCCCAGGAGATCACCCGCCTTGTTCAGAGTCAGGATCATTATAAGAGCAACTACAATTGACTAAGACAGAGTGGGCTGTGCACCTCAAATAATGAGCAGCGTTCCTGCTGACAGGAGGAACAAAACAGTCTAAAAGAGGATGGGAAGGAAAATTCATACCCTTTGAAGTCAAGAGATGAATAATGAGAAGTAAGGTGATGTATTCTCTCTGGAATATCATCCCAATTTCTCCTTCCACCCACAAGAAAGTTTAAGAGCTGGGCAAGGGGGTGGAGGAAGAAATAAAAGCACAACACAAGATTCCACCTGGGTATGGCAAGATGCTTAACATCAAGGAGACTGCAGGGAGAGAGTGGACAAAGGTGTAAATGGTTGCATGATGGTGAAAGCATCCAAATGCCACTTGTGCCCTGAAAAAAAAATCCATATTTTAGAAGGGAACACTAGCTACCAGATAGCAGATTTCCCTTTGACTCCTGACTCCCTTTGACTCTTGTGTCTTCAGCATTTCAGAGTTACAGGCACAGAGCATGGGGCAAGTCTGAAAATTCAGAAACATTTTAGAAATGTTACTAATGAATGCAATGCACGTCCATCCTGTAAAAGAATCTGAAATTCCCAACCAAAAGGGAATGATGCTAGTGAGATTTACTTCTGATGCTTACCCAGTCAAGCAATAGCTATCCACAACTACCTCTATATAGCTACAACATCTGTATCTGTATCTGCTTGCAGTGCCAGCACATCTGTGTTTGAGGTTTATCGAAGTGTGTATATGAACAGGGTTGTCATATAAGTACTGATGTGCTAAGCAGCCTGTTACTAAGAGGGGCTTAGGTTTTAAAAAGAGAGAAGGGAGAAATAAGAGAACTTTTCTCATTAGGAGTAAGGAGGGGACACCAATGAAGAACAAAAAGCTCCTGTTTTTTCAATACCTTCTTTTTTCTGATGTTACAATGGATACTGATCAAAGCTGTATCCTCCTATTCATGTTTCACACAATACAATGAGATAGGGCAGCTTCTAAAGAAGCAATAAATTTTCTCCTGTGCTAAAACAGGTTTTCATGAACTTGGTTTGAACACTGCTCTGGTGAACTAGAGGAATTTTAAATAACTACCCACATTTTAAAATCACACACAGCAGAAGTTTGTTGTATTTCAACTATAAGCTTCTACCTGTGTGCCTGGCCACAATGTTTTGGGGGTTTTTTTTTGGTGTTGTGTGTAGTGTTATGTGGCAAAGTGAACAGGCAAGAGGAGACAAACAAAACAGGATTTAACACCCTCCTTTGTACTGCGTGACTTGTCAGGATGATTCTTCAACCCATATGAACATCTAGTAATCCACACTGCCACCCTTTTATTGTCCCCACAGCCTGACCTTCACTTCTGGATGTTTTAGTCTCCATTTTTTCCTCAATGAACAGCTTCAGCTCCAGGCAGTTGTATCATTAGCAGGCACAAGCCTGAAATGTGTGTACAGGCAAATTCCTACAAAATATCCATCAGCTGCAAGATCCAAAATTCAAGATAAGAAATGCCAAACTGATTTTCAGTTTGTTTTCTATTTTGGGGTGGAAAGGACAAGCAGGAAAACATACTCCTAAAATAGTTTCTTTATGTCTATTTTGGGCAGCTTTGTAAAGGTAAATTTTTGAAAATTCTAGAAAAGATTTCCTATATTCATGATAAAAAGATCTTAGCAAAACTTAGCAAAAATAAAGCATTGTCCCTGAATAGATCTTTGACTACACAGTGGTTTTTTAGATTTTTTTTCTTTTAGTTAGATACCAAATAAAATGGAGAATGAGTCACCTAAGGAAATCCCACCCCTCCTAGGGTTTCTCTCCTGCATGAATCAGACGCTAATACCTTCTATTCATCCAGGTCTTTGTCCCACAGAAATGAACCATTGTGGTTGTTTTATTATTACATACTGTGGGCCCTGTAATACCAGATAGATAAAAAAGCAGACCCGAACCACATAGGCTCCTAAATCCAGCTGAACATCCCCAAAAAACCCTGAAGTGTATCCTAAGCAACATGGAAAATGTAACTTCCCTTCACCTGCAGAGCTCAATCTCAGCTGTTTGGGATCCATACAGAATATATGTAGCTACACTGAGAGACAACAAAGTCCAAATAGGAACTACAAAAAAAAAAGAGGGAATTCACCCTCAGTTTCAACTAGCACACCACAAACTGTGGTTCCTCACAACTTGAATACTTTAAAGAATAAAAGCCACACACTCCTGGCAGATCTCATCTTACTACCTAAGTGTCAGAGCCATTCTACAAGACTACAGACATGTTACTGAAAATTTACAGCTGTTGATACATTTTGTGTATCCTACAGCACCTTACATCAAATTATTTATTTCAAAATTACTTCAAGGTAATCATGAAAGGAACAATCTAGGTAGGATTTTTGGATATTTTTCCTGTTTGTGTTTAGGTTTTTAAGAAAAAAAAAGTTCCTGAAGTACTGTTTTTCAGAAGTACTCAACTGACACTAAGCTCTTAAAAAGTCCACTACCTATGTTTGAATAGTAAGAGTCATTAGTGAGCATTAAACCTGAATAATTAATTACTGAAAAGGAAACATCACTTTAAGATTATGAAAACAAGTATTTAATAGCCTTAGAATGCTACTAAGGTTAAATAAGATCAATGCACTTATATGCATAGATCATGCACACAGACAGCTGCTTTCAGAAGCTGAGCTTAGAAATGCTTAGCTTAGTAAATGCATAGCTTTAAATGAAGTTATCTGAAAATGCAGTAGCCACTGCTCTTCCCAAAGACCAGTAAAACTAAGAGAGCAGAGTACAAATACCTTGTCCTTGGCAATTAGCTACAGTGCACATTAATTCAACGATCAGGTGATAATTGGTTCCAGCTTCTTATTCCATACAAAGTGAGTGCAAAGCACTTCTACCTTACTAAGGGTTCCAACTGCTTGCCTCAGACCATGCTATATCCACTTTGTACAACTGCAGAAATTCTGAAGTGCAAATTCTCACTGTTTGGTGCAGGCTTCACATCAATTCTCTAAACTAAGAGCTTTGAGTTGCCAAAATTTCAATCAATCCCATCATCCTTTTACTACTTACAAACTGTCAAATGATGTAACACCCAAAATGGTATTGTAAAATTTTTTTGCCCCCCACTCAGATCTCCAAGCAGAAAGAGGGTGTAGGGAAGAACCCCCCAACCCAGTCTTCTAGTCCATACTCTTTTTGCTGGATAATGGGCCTGTTATCCAGCACTATTGTGGATAGCTGCTGTGAGCCACAGTATATGGGAGGCCCAAAGCTGAATTAAAGTCTGAGAGGTAAAAGAAGACTTGAGTCTGGCCCAGTCTGTCATAGCAGCAGCAAACAACAGTGGTGAGATCCACATTTGGATCTTTCTCTATTAATATCTATGAATATGGAACTTTGAGGCAGCTCAGCTTTGAGCAGAAGTTAAGAAACAGTGAATTTTCTCTTGCTTTGCTTCTTTTCAGCTTCAAATAGTGAATTGACAGAGACCTGAGTACAATGTGAATTATTTCAGTATGGTTCAGGAGAAAGGGCTTGACATGTAACAAAGCAGAAACAGTCAAACAGTAGAGCAAGTGGCTTAGATAGTGCCAGCAGTTTCAGCTACAAGTAGTCAGAAGAACTAGAATGACAGGGACATGCCCAAACTATTCTTCATTTAAGGAAACTTTTATCAGCTTTGTGCCCTGGTTTCAAAATAGTTGTGAGAGGAGACATATTTTCAATGCAGTTATCATCATTACCATTGCAAGAGTTTAATTTGCTTTAAGAGAAAAAAAAAAAATAACCCCCCAAGGAATATCTCAGAGCCAACAAGGTGCCCTTCTCAGCCTACAAAACTACAGCTCCTCTTCCACAGTTGCTCTGGTGCTGGAGGATACTGAAAACAGAACAAACATCACATTTACAGATTTCCTGCACATAAGCAATACTTATTAATGTGTCTGACCTGGTTTATTACATTTGCTAAATAGATGGGTAGCCATAAACTGCAGCAATCCAACCACAGAAACCAAAGGAAAAAAAAAAAAGGAAAATTAGAGAAACGAATGAATTTCTTATCTTGCCCACTAATGACTTGAACAAAATCCATACCAGATCCACATTTTAAAGCTACATTTTTTTCTGAATGCCTTTTAAAGATGAAAATTCTGTCAGACTGGGACAGTTACATTACTGTTAAGTCCACAACAACCACTGTTCCCACTAGTACAAGAGAGGATATGACACACAAAAAAAAAGGGGGGGAGAGGAGAAATTCAATATAATAGTCCCTTTTTCCACACATGGCCTAAAGCCCCAGAACATAATGCTGAATGATGACGGAGTCATTTTCCAAACTCGTCCAATCATGGAACACTTAGTAAAATCCATGTGGACAGGACTAAGCAAGTGTGAATCACAAAACCATAGAATCAATAAAGTTGGAAAAGAATTCTAAGATCATCAGGTCCAACTGTCAACCCAGCACCAAAGCCATGTTCAATAAAACATGTCCTCAAGTGCCATGTCCAAAGGTTTTTTAATACTTCCAGGGAAGGTGACTCCACCACTTCCTTGGGCAGCCTGTTCCAAGGAAGGAACAGACCCTTCCATGAAAGGAAGCCACAGAAGCCAGAAGATCCAGGACAGTCCAGCCTTACATAGCTCATCTTCCCTTTCTGCTGTGGGAAGAGCACCCGGAGGGCTGCCCCACACATAAGAGGAACAGAACAGATTGGAAAATTTTTGGTAGTTGCCTTCCTTCTGTTAAGCTCATTTTTACTCATGACCTAAATTTAACAAAAATCCATTTAAATCTTACTCTTCCCAGGCCATCTGAATCTCCATTTGCCAATGTAATGTCCCAGTTCACAAAGGGAATTTCAAATATTGAGATAACTTTCTTTGTCCCTATAACCAGTCACTGATGTTTCTGTTTTACAATGAATACCTTCAATCAAACTTAGTGACAGTTTAGCATCTTCCTGACACCTCTCTCTAACACAGAAATGATATAGAATGGCATGCACAGCTATTTACTGTACAACTGGAAGTTCCTAGCAACAAGGACAGGTAAAAGATGGCTGGTGACTGAAGAAACAACTCAATAACCCAAAAGAAGATGCTAGGAAGATTCTGTGAACAACTCTCAACATTTGATAATGACTTTTCAGAATGCACCTTCAGTTCCCACTGGACCCAACCTCCTCTTCAGCAACCAAACCACTGAATGAATTTCTTCAAGACTTTTATCAAAACCATGTAGAAGTAACTCCCAGCAGGGAACAGCATGAATAGGAGTGTAGAACCACAAAGCAAACACACACACACACATACTCTTAACTTTTTAAGTTTAATAATAAAGCCAAGGAATGATGTCAGCCCACGAAGGCAAAGAAAATACCCAAATCTTCTAGGTATTTACAGATATCTAGAACAAAACTTTAAAATTATCATTGTGTAAGTTGAAACACCAATGAGATGAATGCATGACAGAAGGAGGAAACAGCTCTGAAGACAATACAGAAAACAAGGCATTTTCCATATGCATCTAGAATCTCACATTCTGTTATTGCACACTGAATTTCCCACAGTTCTCAATGTTCATTTCTGAATTTTGGTCCCCAAGCTTATGCATTTCTTTCTCTCCTCTTGACATGTTCTACACTTTATAATCAAATGCAGGAACTTCAAGATAGGCCCAGAAGCTTCAAAATTGACCCCTGAGGCAGGTGGACAAAGGCCTTTCTTTTTTGAACATTCATTTCTTGAACTCAAGTTCTGCTTCAAAGAAGTTCAGAGGTACCTATCAATTTGGAGGTTTTGATTAAGCTATATTTTAGTATTTCACCTGTATTCCCAAAACCCATCATCCTTCCAATGAAATACAGCTACCTCATGTAGGGCTCCAGCTTCAAACTCTCAGCTGCCATGTCTAAAAAGAGACAAGCATTAGAACAAAAAAATATGTATGATGTATATACAGATACACAAATGTATCTGCTGTCCTAGGGAGCTGCTGAAAAATTCAAGGTAGAGAAAGTTTGCTTTCCAGAGGAAGGCTGCAGAGTCTGGATTCAAGAGCAAACTGGAAAGGACCTCTAGTGGGCTGAGGCTGTGCTGCTCGGGTGCTAGACATGTCCTTCCCCTTCACCTCCCTGCAGGTGCACAACTTGCCAGCAAAGCCCAATAGCTTTACCTTGTGACTGCCATCAGAAAAGGCACCTAGAAGTGCAACTACAGCTTCTGTGAGAGACTGAAATGCTAAAGGTTAATGACCGAAACAAGATCATTAGAAATATTCTCTCATTCTGTTCCTGGTGCTTGGAGGGACACACTGTCATTTGCTTCAGAAAAACACATGAGATGGTTTATATTTTACTCTGTAGGTCACTAGCATGTCAGACCCCTTCAGAGTAGTTTTATGTGGCCTAAATGACATGATATCTAGGGACGTTCAAAGATGCACAAATTCAGATGCACATTTGGAATGAGGATTCAGAATATTATTCAGAATATGTCACGGCATTTTGTTCTTCCAAGACTTTTTAGCTGTAGGCAGTTTTGCACAGGCAGCAGAAACACAATTTTAACTGCATTTTTGAAGTAACTTTCTGAGTGAAAGAGCTTGGAATTCTTTATCTGAGCTCAAACAAAGCATAATTTCATGTGACACTATGTGACAAAGGGATTAGGGAATGTATTCAGGAGAATACACAGATAATAAACCAGGCCAGATTAAGGAAGGTTATTTATTAGGCATCCCAGTTGAAAAGAAAATATCTTGTTTTGAATGGAAGTTGATGATTCACCTCTACATCTTTAAAATACCTCTCTTCCTATATTTAGGTTTGCCTTCAAGTCAGACTAGTTCTATCATTCCCCAAGGTAGACTACTTTACATCTTCAACGTTACAGGTCATAGCTTAGCTCTCTTTTAAATGACCTAAGCAATAACCTCTCTTACAGCAGTTACCCTCAAAGAGTTTGAATTAACTTGAGAGGGACCACAAATTAAAGCTGACATTAAGGAAGGCAATGCAAGACAGCTGCTCATTATTCAAAAATAATATCACCTATACTGCAGTGGTGCTCCTAGTGCCATTAAGCAGAGTGCTGGATAGGAAGCAAACCTTGTGCAGAGTGGCTGTCTGAAGAGAACAGCACTTGTACTTGAATAGTTCAAGGCCACAAGAATGCACCTGGTTCTGTCCTTCACATGGAGCAGCAACAGCACTGCTCTGCCATCAGTGAAAAGCATTCCTGAGAGTCACTTGACACAAGCATTCACAGAGAAAATAGGAGATAAAACAAAGATACCAGCAAGTTCATATCTCATCATCAGAGACCTGATCGAAGAGGAACCAAGGCTTCTCAACCTTCATCTTTTTGGACCAACCATCATCAACTAGGACCACCTCTGCTATCAGAATAATATAACTTACTTTGAAAGGTACTGGTGATGCCATGAAGTCTAACTGTGCTTCCCTCCTCTGTAGAAAACAGTAATCAAAGCAGGAAAAGAAAGCACTCATCTGTCCTGAAGGGTTCTGTGAGTTATCTTACAGTAAGTGTGTACAGTGGAAATAGCCCCAAAAGATATCTCTGTAATAAAAAGAATAAGGAACTGAAGCTGATGAGGATCAGTTAAAGGTAAGGATTAAAAATACAATATCTCGTGAAAACATTTCTGAACACCTTTAAGTCAAGGAATTAATTTCTCAGGAATTAATGTCTTGAATCCAAGCTGCTTTATAATATAAACAACAGCAAATGAAAAAAAGAATTGAACTCTAAAAAGAAATTACAGGAAACCTCTGCTGAATGAGATGGAACACAGGATATGAAGGAGATGCAGGCATTAAAGTGATTTCAGGTGCAATTAAAATCCCTTGTAAAGAGATAATGGGGAAGAAATTAAAATTACTTGTATGCTTTGCTTTTATGTCACTGTACCAAATTTTGCCAGCGGCATGAAGAAAAAACAAAGCAAGTCTTAAAACAGGCCAGCTTACATAAGAGGGAAAGACAGAAGACAAAAATACTTATGCTGCGTTCCTTTTTTCTGATAACAAACTTGGTAACTTGCTTGGACTCACTTTAAAATTGTTAAACCACTGCAACCATGAAACTGGCAACTGTTCCTCCAGATATCTGCTTTTCATAACATCACTCTCTCATTTCTGAGTCTTTCATTAGTTCTACAGCCAAGCACTGCTCACCTGGCAAATAAAGATCAAAATGTCATTTTGAAATGGCAGAATTTGTGAATTTATGCATTTGTGTCCAATTTTTATCCACTTAGTTCCTTCCTGTGTCTTTCCAATGAGAAGAGTTTTGAGTTACTATGAAGACAGCTGCAATAACAAGTTTTTTTATTATTACTACTCTGACCAGGACTAATGTTCTGGAAAAAAAGATTCAAACAGATCTCTAAGTATTTGTAACAGCCTCTTAAAATTCAACTACCTTCTGCAGAAAACACTGCATGAGAATTCAGGTACAGTAACAAATTTTAAACTACTAAATTTTGCATTGTGGTAAGATTATTAATTAGAAAAAACTTATTCTTTCATCCAGCAAAATCCCTGTATGCTGCAATATCTTTCAAAAATATGTTTTTATCTTCCACAATGAGCAGAGAAGCATCATACTACAATATCTCTTCCTTATATTTTCCTGTGTCCAAAAATCACTCATTTTGCCTCCTTTCCACTAATTGGGGAACTCCCCAGAGTAAAGCAAGCAGGAAATGTTTGTATCAATATCTCTAAATTGAAGTACGTGCAGCCCTAGGTTTTCACAAGATAATCCACTGGAGGGCAGGATGAAAATTACATATAAATATTTTAATTTATTAATAAATTATTAATGGTTTTAATTATTTAATAAAGTAATATTTTAAGTAGCATTTATCTTTATCTCATCCTTTGTAAAATTTCTATTGTACATATTTTATAGTTTGAATATTAGAACATTATATATCTATAATTTATAAATAAATAAGTATTCTGGGGGCTGCAGGCTCAAAAAATACTTTACTGATCCATAACATTTGGGAATCACTGGTTTATGACTTCAGCACCAAGAAACTACACTAACTTTTCCTCCTTTACTAGAAGGAGGTAAAAATACTGCTAGGGAGAACTGCATGCAGGGGACAGGTCTCAAGTGGGCTGCATTTTTCACTTATTCAGCTGCAAGTTTAATGCAGCAAATGATTTTCCAGAAAGAGTTAAGTGCTTCAGCTCACACTATATCTAGTAGCTGAACAACCCTGAAATTCCCACAGGATCCTGATTGGTGTCTGGAGGCTGCCAAAGGCCATTCAAAATCTTATTCCAGATGATTTAGGTTCAGGTCCACTGCTCTTCAAAGAGATTTAAAATTCTAAATATATAAAATACAGTTTCAGCAATAACTTATGCCACTGCATCACTTGGCCAGTTTTCTAATGCAGACGTAGGAAGTCAGCCTATTTTTATATAAATTCTTTTTAAACATTCAGCAGCAAAACACCCCTGGTAGTCACTCTACACCCTTTTTGTTGTTGTAGAAAAGCACCTATTGAAATACTCCATATCTGTAATACCTACAGATAAGGTATCAAGTAAGTGAAATACTGAAGTTACTAAAATTCGTAGAAAATTTTATTTTGTGGGTATGCTCTATTAAGAAATAATGAAGGAAAGCAAACCAAGTTGTCAAGACTCACTCTTTAAAAATCAAGTTATCCTGACTAATGCCTTCTTTCTACCATCTCTGTTTCAGTGAGGGTGACATCAAGCACTTAATGCAAGAACTACAGATTTTGAGATAAATTATTTTACTGCACCTGAAAAGTTTCCAAGCAGCTCATAGTATTGACTGCAGCTTTGAAATTTTCAGTCTAGCCTCCTCTAAAAATCAGAGTTCAGACATTTCAGCTAAAAGAGCAGCTGATGTAGATTTTTTACACACTTCTCTCACATACTCACATACTTTGAGATATATTTCACTGTCAAACAATGAATGCTATGAAACAGAAAACAACCAATTTGTTTTTCCAGTCACACATCATAGCTCTGGCTGTTCCTTTTCCTCTGTGGAAGATTTCCACCCTCTTGTTAGCCTTAACTATGGCACCACACACTGCAACAGGAGAAGCAAAGAATACACACACCACAAAACAGCTTCAGATGCCCATCTTGCCTTTCCATCTCATCTACCTTTCCCTCCTGCCTTTGCATTTCACACTCTGATGAGCTTCACCAGATCAACCGTCCCTTTACACATGAATATCACCATTACATAATCTTCCTCTCATCTCCTCCTAGGTAAGAATCTAACCCTACAGCCCTCCACACCTGGCAGCTTCCACATTGTTCTCATCACAAAGATTCCCAGGAAGGCACAGGTTCAACATGAAATCTGTTTTCATTTTCATCTTCAGAGAATGCTCTTCAAGAGTAATGATGCCCCTTTTTACTTGCCTTTTCCAAATATTTTCTGGGTTTGACCACAAACACGCACATAAGCCAGCTTATTTTAGTTTACTGATTTTCTTTTGAATACATTATTTTTGTTGCCCTTAATGCCCTACTAAAAGAGCAGCCAAAGGGATTTCTGTCCTCACTGTTTTTCAATCAAACCTGGGTGAAACTGCAACACTGTGTGTCCAGCCACTATCAGTGAAAAAGAACACTGGCTACCTGCAACAAAGACAACTTACAATTTACTGTTTGGGTGCCATATGTTACTGCTTTTTAAATATCCTACCTGTCTGTGCCACCAGGTGGGTCCAGCCGCTCCAAACTGCTCCAATCTTTTCATGTGAGAAACACTGGGTGTCTATCTTCTTGGGCTCAGCAAGAAAGATGTCTCCACTCACCAGCTGCCCATGTTTGTTGCTGCCCCAGACAAATAGGTGTCCTTCATCTACAAGACAGAGAAGTAAAATCTCTTTAAAGGGATATAGATCTAATACCACCAGATTCAGGCTCTGTCTCAGTTCAGTGATGCTGAGGAAAGAACATATCATTCAATTTGTGTTCTCACATTATGCTTTTCCCTACCATTCTTTACCATTCCAGCTGGGGTATCAGAAATATTTGCAAGGGCCTTAACAACACAGCCTATTTTCTGAGGGCTACACAGACTCCCTGAAGCAACTAGAGTTTTCAGGTCAAACTGCATAGATGTTTATAACAAAGACTAATTCTTATTAAAAAACTAACCACAGTAGTCAATTTCTCTGAATAAAAGAAAATCAAACCATCTTGGAGACATTCACTGAGCAGTCCCTCTCCATCCACCCTGTCCTTGCAGACCAGCTATTATTTCCACTCCAAAGCTTTGATTATATCCAGTAAATAACTTTCTGGACTGCAGCAAATAATTCAAATTCTGGCTGGCTGCTTCTGCTCTGCTTTACAGTCTCCCAGCCTCTCTACAAGAACTAGACTCCCAGCTCTGCTCATACCAGTTCTGCCTCCTTCAGCTTGAGCAAATTCAGTAAATCCCCCAAAGCAGGGACAGTCCAGTGCTCCTTGACTCACCTTGCACAGTCACTTCCTAAAGGAATTGGACATACAAACACACTACTAAAGCAGGCATCACCCATCATAAGGCAAAATTAAAACATTATCATGCCAGACAACACTTGAGACTTTCATAAGCACTCCTGTGTCTTCTCCACCCCTTTTCTAGAACAAGCATTTGTTCAAATGCGCACTCCAGGATTAAAGCCACAGGGATGAATCATTTTACAGAAATACCCACAGTAATTTATATCAATGCAAGATGGAGTAGCTCACAGTCAATGGACATGGACACAGCGACTGCTCAGATGAGTCCTTCTGCAGACATCACATATCATTAGTTTCATCTTTTCAGGACAAAACCATTCCTCCCAAGTCCTAGGCCTCCTCAGTAAAACAAAAAAAAACCACTTAAAGAGAACACATGGTGTCAGGCCTCCCTGAAGTCTTTGCCAGCCTGCACAAGCTGGAAGCATAAGAAATAAACATGATCTTGCACACATGATCTTGCACATTGTTGTAGGCCCAGAAAGACTGGAAGTCATGTAAGCTATGTGGAATTGTTTGGAGCACACATCCGCAACACTCGATGCATCACGATGTCTCAGGTCAGCACTGAACTCATTACAAGCACCATGGCAGAAGTAAATCTTTCTACGTAGAACTTAGGCTACAGGATATTTAATAATCTCAGTTTGGTAACAGCAACAGAAAGAGTAAGCCAGGAGAATTCCATATATTACTGCTGTTGAAAAACAGGCAAGGAGTGGGAGTGGGTGCAGAAGCCAGTACTGGAAGTCATCTGCAGGACTTCCCATGTGCCTGTTTAAAACAACACAACTGAGAAGAAAAGGGGAAAAAGTCAAGCAATTGTTTCTTTCAAATATTTGAATTCTCCACTAAGATTGATAAATTCTCCTTCCCAGCATGAAGTACACACACTCTCTAGAGAGAGGGGAGAAAAAAACAACAAATAACAGAGGTGACAGAAACACAACAAAGAAAAATAATGTGGCCATTCATAATCCACATTAACATGCACTGCCTCTGTCACCTCCTTTTACAGAAGGTGTATTTGCTTTACCCTGGGAAAAGTCACATGCTCGACCCTTATTTCTTGAGTAGGTTTGAACAGAAACTTAGACACTGAGACTTAGCATCATATTCTCACCCCTGGAGGGTTCAGGCCAGTTTGGATACCAGTAGACTCTACCATTCTTTTTTCCAAGGAACCACATTATGTTTATAACAGCCCACATCAACAGCTGTATCCCAAACCTGCCTGGCTGTAGGTATTTGATATCCCATCAGCAGGTGACTCATGGAACAGAGGCAGAGAAAACTGCACCACAGTAAAAGGCATTCCTAGAAAAAAAAGACCCATTTAAATATTACACCCTGCAGTATTATATTTATTATACCAAGCATCTCAAAAATACAAAATATTTTAAGTAATAACTATCTTGCAGGACGAAGGGCAGCAACAGCATCAGATTTAGAAGTATTTGGCATTTATTTTGTCAGTCTTGTTCCCATTGCTGCCAAATAGACCGCTCTCTTAAATAAAAAGCATGAAAGAATAATTTGTTCACTGTCTAAATAGAGAGTGCCAATTATCTAAAGTAGATTTTATTTGTTCTTACAGTTTGTCTTCACTAATCTTGCATACACTTTGCATCTCTGAACTCAATACAATTTACATCTTGGAACATCTCCCCATACAACTAAATCTCTATAGATCTGCATAAGCAAATACTCCAGTGCTCCTTTAATGATGACAGAGGTACCAGATGGCTGCAGATTTGCTAAGAACTTGTTCCTGTGAAGTTTGGCAAAGACTTGTCTTCATAAGATTCAATATATTTTACACACTTCAAAACTGTAAGATTACAACATGAAAGCTATTCTGTTTCCCCTTCTTCCAATCTGTCAAAATAAAAAGAAATCTTTATTAGACTTTCATTACTGGATACCCAGTACTCCAGCATGGGAGCACTGCCTGAGGATCAAAGAACAAATGGCAGATATTATGGAAGTGCCTAACCAATTAAAGCAACTTTCTACTCTTCAAATAAACTTTGTGCCCTTACACCACACATCTGCACACTGTCACAGTGGAGCCTAAGATAGCTCCAGGCCTTTTCACACCCCTGCACTGCCCCACAGAGGCATTAGGTCACCTTGCTGTGGCTACCTTCTGCTGCCTTTCTGCTTTTCGTTCTTTCTGCTGCCTTTCCTGGGACAACCACCCAGCACACCTCTTCTCCGTGGGCAAAGGGTTGCACTGCTTCCAGCAGTAACCAGTTACCCCTAGAGGGCATCCTGCTGCAGCTCCAGAGACTTAAAAATCCTTACAGTTTCTAGCCATTAGGAGTCCAGGCCCTGAATTACATAAGGCTAAGATCCCACCTTAGAAAAGACACACAAAGAAAAACACACAAAATTCAGAGAACTCGAAACATGAGTCCAGCTCTTAAAACAAACAGAAAGTTCTCAGAGTGTAAAACTTACAAAAGAATTACGAGCACTAACTAGGGCAGATCAAATTTCACCGATTTTACCAAACCTGACAACATTTCAAAAGCAGAGAAAGCTTTGAAGGGTGAGATGAGGACTTTCACCTCCGTACCTGAGGCCTACCTGTGAGGGACACGGAATGATAGGAGCCTGCAGCAACTTCCTTCACATTTACATCTTCCAGGCCTAGAAAAAAAATTGTCACAATAAAATTTCTACAGCAGGTATCAATTTACACACAAACATGCATAAAAGTGTAACAGGATGGTGACGACTTTTATAATAAAAGGCTCTGCCTTTGCGCCACAGACATGGCAGGACTCTCATTTTCCCCACAGATCATGATTTTCTATAACCATTCTATCCTTCAGGTACTGCACTACATGTTTGCAGTACCATATAAAAAGGAAGATTCATAACACTCCAAATTATATTTCTGCTCTATCAACCCACACAAAGGAAGCAGATTCCTGGATTACCTGCCACTTCACAGGGCTCCTTTGCTGTCAAGAACAGAGGGAGGGCTTTTCCTTGGCTTGCACGCTTTGCCTGAGATGCCATCCCAGTTCCCCACTGCAGCACCAAACCACTGTCTTTTCAGAGTAAACACAAAGAAAAGAGATTAAAACAAATCAACCACCAACAAAAACCATTCCACATGTTAATGAACAGTCATTCATCCAAGTAATTTTCACTGACTCAAATTACACTTTAAAAGACCTTTATGCCAAAAAACATTCAGATAACCCTGGTAAAGTCAACAAGCAACAGTCTCAGTCTACATGTAAGAAAACTAAGAAGGTAGGAAGCTATTAGAGACTCAGTAGGAGAAATCCTGTGGTTGCAATACCTCAGGAAAGGATACAAAGTTCTTGTACTTTCTCTTCCCCCCTTTCCCTCTCTTGATGCCAATTTGTTTGCGCAGTGCAGCACAGGGAATCTCAATTCCTACTGCTCATACAAGCACCAGAGATCCCACTGTTCTTCCAAGTATCTCCTGTACACCTTCAGCTCCACTACCTGGAACCCATACTGAGGTTCACACAAAACTAAACCAAATACAAGAGCAGGTATAGTTTGTTTTTCCTCAGGAAAAAGGAAGGGTTTGATTTCTACTGTTACACCATGAAAAAGTCAGAGTCTCTAAATACAGCAGGAGAAATTTTTAGTTTCATTCTTGTGATTTTCCAGGTGTAAATTTCAATTACATCATTCAAAAAGACACAGTTTATGTGCAGCTCCATTTTGAAGTATCTTATAAAAACTTAAATTACTTTGCATACTATAATGAGTTCAAATCCTAAAATACATTGATTGACCAGAAACTCTTTTTCCTGAAAAAAAAATCCTTTTATGTTTTGTTTCAGAATAAGAAAAAAGAAATCAGTACATTTTCCATCCATCAGAAAATTAACATGTTAATAAACTGTCACTCTGAATTCTTGGAAGAAGTTTTTCCTCATGATTTTCCGGGAAGATGATTCTAGAATGTTTACTATTCATGTTACTTTGTCCCAAAGTCTTACAGTCCATGACTTTAAGGTGCATTTTCCCCATGATATTTGAAATAAATAGTAGATTAGATAAATTTCATCTTTTCCTTCCTCTCCTCCTCCAAGACATTAAAATCCCATTTCATATGTTACTGAAAATATGTTAAAATTATGACATACTTACCTGTAGCAGCAAGGGCGTGTCTCAGTCCTGCAGCAATATGCACCACCTTCTCTTTGAGAGACTACACAAATAAAAGAAAATTATAATTTAGTTGCTTTTTGCATTTTGTGCCTCTGAAAACAAAACAGGCCAAGCAGAAGTGGAACACTACAAAAATAGTGCTCACAATTCCAACCTGAATGTCCCAAAGCATATCACCATTTTGTATCACAAAATAAAATTTTGACCAATTTAAATAAATAAATAAAAAAGTTAGTGGGAACATCTTCAAGAAATAAAAAATAAGTCAGCCAAGCAACTGGATGCACAGCGTTTTGGCAATAAATTAAAAAACACAGTCAAAATATCCATCTGAAAGAAGAAATGCTGGTGATACAAATATGTTTATTTCTCAATCTTAACTCAGCATTCCTCAAGAATTACACCAAAACATCCACAGTAAATTCTGGTGGTTAGCAAGTACTATGTTGCATTAACCTGTTCAGTCTTGCCAAGTTACTGATGGAATTTTGTTTTCCACTGAGAAAACCTGAAAGTTTCCCTCCACGGCAATAGACCTCAGGAACAATGTGAAGTTTCCCCCTTCTGTTATCTCCCATCCCATCCTGTCTTGCTCTTAGCAGGGTTTTGCAGACCCTCTGGATACCTATCCTTGGTGGAAAAGCAGCAGGTGTATTTAAAATAGGTGGCATCAAGCCCAAGAATTTAAGGGATACCAACCAAAAGAGCAAATATTCATCATGAATAGTTTGTTTGGTGAGGGATGAGAGAGATTCACATCAGCACTGTCAATACTACCAAATTTTAAGACACCATACTGCAATGGATGCTCTCAGGAAACATCAAGGGTACAGAAACATCAAGTGAACTAACTCTACTCACTAGAGGTCACCTAAGGGATCAGCTGCCCTCCTTCTCCTACAGTGAAAAAAACAAGAAAGGAATATCTGGCATGAGCCATGATACTAAATAATTTCTTGTCTGCAAAGTGAAAGAGTCAGCTTTCTGTTAGAAGTGGGAAACTTCTTCATACAGCAAGAAAAGCAGCCTTAGCCTTTCAATTCACCTTTGGGCCTTTACTTTATAAGCTTATATGTAGAAGATAGGCACTATAAAAAATTAGCTAAAGAGTCTGGCTTAAAGCCCATTGAGGTCAGATGACCTCTGTAAATTGCTGGAAGCAATAAAAAGCACACCACCTTCTAAACCTTTACCTCAATCTTTTGTGGAATCAAGCATGGGCCTGAAATTTGAGGAAGTCCCAGTTGTCCAAAGGAGTTTGACCCACAGGACAGCACTAGGCCAGATCCTGCAAAAAATGAAGTGTTAGAGCAGGATCAGTAAACCCATGAGCAATAGCACTGTAACATTATAACAAACACAATAATACAGCCAAGCATCTCAAGAAATGACCTTACATGTCCCCAAAGACCCTGAGGCCAAAGGCTTCTGGTCTCACACACCATGTCCAGAAAAGGTCTCAAGTTCAGTGGGACACAAACAGAGTGATTTAGCGTGCAAGGCAAGTAGCTTAAAACCTGTGAGTGCAAGTACATAGAAGCATAGAACAGTTTGGGTTGGGAGGGACCTAAAGATCATCCATTTCCAACACCCCTGCCATGGGCAGGGACACCTTACCCTATCTCAGGTTGCTCAGAGCCCCATCCAACCTGGCCTTAGACATTGCCAGGGATGGGGCATTCACAGCTTGTCAGGCAACCTGTTTCAGTGCCTCACCACCTTCACAGGAAAGAGATTCTTCCTAGTAACTAACCTAATCCTGTCCTCTTTCAGTTTAAAGCCTTCACCCTTTGTCCTATCACTACAAGCCTTTGTAAAAAGGTCCTCCATAGCTGTCCTGTGGTTCCTTTAAGGTTCTGAAAGGTTGCTCCAAGGTCATTCCTATCACAGATATCCCAGGGCAGGTGCAGCCTTCAGTTTATGACGGGGCTGTGCTGCTTTGTGACCATGATGCACCACTATACAATACAAGGCAGCATAATTACAGGGGTAGTAGTTCCTTCGTCAAATCTATGTCTGATGTGCAAAATACAGAAAATGATGGCCTCAGTTACGCCACTTTTAATAAAAGTAGGTAGCACCTTACTATTCACTCTGTTCCACTGAGGTCAGAGGGATTTCTCATCTGGACGGGACTACTCAAGTAAGGTATTACTAAGATTGATTATGGATGTCATGATTGGGTACTTGATAATGAGCTGCAAACAAGTTCTGAATCCATTACTCTTAGAGAATTTTTGAATGTGATTATCAGTAGCATTTGCTATAAAGTGAAAGCCATCTTTCAAATATGTCATGTTTCAGAGAACAGCTAAATCCTGAATTCATGGCTAAATTCTGAATTCCATGTAAGGCTAAGAGAATTTGTCCAGGGTTAGGACCTTCTCCATGCTGAACAGCCCCAACTCTCACAGTCTTTGATCATAGGAGAGGTGCTCCATCCCTCTGATCATCTCTGGACTCACCCCAACAGTTCCATGTTCTTCCTGTGCTGGGACCCCAGAGCTGATGCAGCACTGCAGGTGGGGTCTCACCAGAGCAGAGCAGAGGGGCAGAATCCCCTCCTTGTCCTGCTGTCCACGGGGCTCTGGATGTAGCCCAGGGCACATTTGGTTCTCTGGGCTGGGAGTGTCCATGGCTGGGTCATGTCCAGCCTCTCACCCACAGCACCTCCAAGCCCTTCTGGGCAGGGCTGCTCTCCATCCCTTCATCCCCAGCCTCTGTTGATACCGGGAGCTGTCCTGACTCAGGTATAGCACCTTGCACTTGACCTTGTTGATTTTCCTGAGGTTCCCATGGACCTCTTCTCAAACTTGTCCAGATCCCTCAAATCACACAAGCAATAGCATTTTGGAACTTTCAGCATGTTTGCTACATCAAGATATTTCTTCAGCTCTTAGAGAGATAGATTTACCTACTAATATGATTGTAAAATCCCAGCCACATGCAACTTGTTTCACACAAAAGCCAGACAGGGCAGTGCACAAAGTAAAACAGAGCACATCCTCTGTGTGATTCAATCCCAACTGCCCATTTTTGTTGTGGCCACATACAAAGAGTTGTCCTGTACCTGGAAGAAAAAAAAAAAAAAACAAAACCAAAAACAAATTGCATTCCACTTCACAGACTAAAAAGAGAAACCTACATGTGTTACATCCTGTGACAAACAAGGACAGTGATTATGTGTCATTTCAGGCACTGCAATCAAATAAAAAGTAAGAGAAACAGTTGTTTCTGATGCATCAGAAACACCTCTGAGTAACTGCAGCTATGGAGAGCTGGGTCTGTCAAGGGAGACAATGTGTATGGTAAGATAGGCACCTCTCACACTAAAATGCTTGAAAAAGCATCTTATCAATTAAGATAACGCTTATCATTTAAGATAAACTTTTTTATCATGTCCACATCTGTCTGTATTCCTTCTTTACCACAATTAGCTGTGGCATATAGCAGAACCCTTCAAGGGCCAGATGTTATGTCCTAGTCCTTACCTTAACACTTCTTAAGATTGAATAACCTCTGAGTCCCTCTTCCCACTCCCCACCCTCAATACAGAAAATTTAGCTTCTCTGTACGAAAGAAACAGCTGAAGAAACAGTCCTCACACTGCCACAAAGTGACCACACAATATATAAGCAATAGGAATTTCGCCAGTTTCCCCAAATATTGAGTTAACAGGAAGTAGAGGCAGCTGATTTGCAACTCAGGATTGTACTTGCTCAGAAACAGCAGCCACAGAGAGGTGGCAGCACGGAACCAACAGGGAAGCACACCAAAAAAAAAAAAACAAAACCAAAAAACCTATTAAAAGCCGAACACCCCGAGCAAGAGCCGTGTTTTTACCAGTGATAACTGCAGAATGTCCCCCTCCTCCAGCAATGCTTACAACGTCTTGACATTTGCAGGAAAGACCTTTTAGGGCCTGAGGAACCAGCACATCCTCTTTATGACCAAGACCAAGTTGTCCATAGCTGTTTGCACCCTTCAAAAGCACACAGAAAAATAACACCTTTTTTTTTGAAAGTTAACAAAAGAAGCACACCTATGCTCCCAGGGACAAACAAGCATATTTGGGATACGCCATGGGTTAACCTGCTCCTAAAAATCCCCTGATTCCCAGGATTACAGACCAGGAGTGTCCCAACTTCGCTATAGTTAAAGGTGTCTTTGCAGCCCCAGTATTTTAATACAACCTGTTAAGACTTTAACTGCAGGCTCACAGTTAATAAGAAGGAAAACCTTTCTATCAGGATGAGTACCACATGTTTAATTATAATGCTAGTGATTCCCACTCATCACTAAGATCTTTTTCATGCCACTGCTTTCTGGCAGGCTACCTCCAAAATGAGAGCAGAAAGACACGCTACCTTGTTCTGGAACCTAAACAAGTAAATCAGAAACATTTACACCTCATTTATTAAGTGTTTTAAATTAAGAGGTCCAAATGAAAATATAGCAATTATAGGCAGTTTAAATTAACAGGTATAAAACTATAGTTACTAAACACACCATGGAAAGCAGCAATTGTCAACACGGTAACAAGTCAGGGAATTTCTTAGTCAACTCCAGCTCTGCGTCCAACAGTTCAACTTTCAGTCACAAAAAGAGATACCATAACCTTCCCCATCCCACACAGCGCAGTAACAGCAACACTCCACACCCACAATGTTCCCAGCTAGTGATCCCTGGGAAATACTTTCCCTACTTCGCCCGTGCTTCCCCTGCCCATCTGCTCTCAATTTTCCCTCCACCTCTCCCGAAATTAAATCAATAAAAGGCCGCATTCAGCGCCAAACGTTTCGTAGCCACAGAAACACCGCCGCTTCACGCAGGCTCGCCAGGCCGCTCGGCCCGGCCCAGAGCCAGCGGGCGGATGAGCTGTCGGCAGCGGAGCTGCGCGGGCACATCGAGGCGCTGTCCCACAGCCACAGCTTGGGAGATAGGCGCTTTAGAGCGTGGTACTGCCGTACAGGCGTAATTATTTTTAAAAAGACGTGTCACAACCTCCCGTTTTAGCCTGTAACTCGCAATTAGTTTTCAAGCCTTCAAAAGCAGGCAAGCCGCGATAAGGCGCAGAAGGACCCGAGGGGCCGAGAGCCACACGCGGCTATCCCAACGCCAGCACCGCTCCAGCCGCCCTGCCCGGGCGGGCGAGCCGGCACCAACTATGGCCCCGCGGAGCAAATGGGGCTGTCCAGCGTGAGGGATGTCCCTTCCGCGGTTCTCAGACCCGCTGTGCCCACCAGGTGAACCGCGGCGTTGTTTCCCTGCGGGGCGGGGACACCGCGGGCCGAGCGCCACAGCATCCCGGGAGGGCAAGCAGCGGCTCTGCCACCCTCCCGCCCCCGGACAGCAGGAGATCCCGGCCCCCCGGGCCGTGCCGAGGGCCCACTCACCCAGGCGAACAGCTGGGGCTCCATGGCATGGGGCCGGCGGCTCCCGGCGCTTCCCGCCGCCCGCGGGCCGGGCAGGAAGGGGCGGGCACGGGGCGGGATAACGGGCGGGCAAAGCCTGAACCGGGCAGGGAAGGGCCAGCCGCGAGCGAGCGCTTCGTGTCTGCCAGGAAAATCCACAAATGACAGAGGTTTATGTCCAAAAAGGGGAGACAGAGGAGTCCTGCGACTTTGTCCAAATAAAAGGAGAGAGCTGCGGGGTTTTCTCTCTCAGGGTTTCGGAAGGAACAGCCTTCTTTTAGCCTAATTCCCGGCCACATATTGCCCTCTTCCTTTCCCCACTGGCTGAGGCACTAGGAAGGTACAGCCTTCCCGAACCGCCTATTCCACATATTCCCCCTTGAACTTACTGTTTTACCCCAAAGCTCAGAAACCCAGGCTGTGCATTCCCTTGTTTGTGCCGGCTGCCTGGGCTCTGCCACGAACCCGCTGCCCAGAGGCAGCAGGGACATTGGGACCCGTTGCAAAGACGTTTATACCATCAAATTGTTTATACAGACATGAGCTTTCCTGTCATGTTTATTGCTAAGGTGCCGAAGTAAAGGGCTTCAGTGATTCTGATAATTACCAGCAACTCCTTTATTTCGTTGATATTTAAGCTTCCACAATGGTTTAAAGTACTTAAATGATCACCATGTTACAGAAGGTTTGGATGGGTGAAGCCTAACACACGTTGTTAGTGATGTGCAGGTGCAATCTCTCGGTGTTACTTCTAGCAGTTTACTTTTTCTTTTGCTACATAAATGCAAATAAAGATACAACTGCTGTTTTTACAAAGTATTTGAAAGTAAGTGCTAATTTAACAAGTTTAAGAAATGGATACATAGTTCAGACAAGGCTTGAAGTAGGGCAGACTATGTATATTTCAATAACATCATAAATCCAATATTGTTAAAACTGTAGCTGAATATTAACTGTTATCACAGAAGCAGACAAAACAAATCATCCCTTACTACTCACTTAGAAGAAGGTTTCTTCTTTAGAAAGACAAAGTTCCTAAAATCTATTTTTAAATTAAGTATAATGCAAGCCATTAATGTTGTAGACCATAATTCTACATATTAGATGCTCTTTAAAACAAAGTTATAGTGGGTTAATAGCCACATAAAAAACTATCTAGTCTTGATTTAAACAGTGAGTATTCTTCAAGAGGCTGGCCTGGCAATTGCTTATGGAGCAGAGGTATCCTACTAGAAAGCATATGGAACTCAATCTAATTTTCAAGCACAGAGCTTTCATGAAAGTCCTTTTCAAGTTCTCAAAATCCTGGACTAGCATGTCCAGTGTGTTTAAGATTTCAGACCATTCTTCCAGTGCACTTTATAAATTTCCTCATAAGATCTACTCATGAAAAAAAAACAGTGCCTAGGGTGCTGCTAAATACACCCTGGACGTCACAGATCCCCCCTCAAATGTCTCACAACCTGCACACATGTCCAGGCCAGGGGCAGCAGAAGCTTTGCACAGCTCTGCAGGGTGCTTGGAACAGTGGGACCCTCAACACAGGCAATGCAGACAATTCAGCAGTACACTGCTTCCCAACACTTCTAAAGCACACTTTGGAGTCAGGCATGCTTTACACTACAAGGGAGTTTGTTGCCTTTATAGCCACAAAATTCCTCTGAAATGCTTGGGCCTTTCAGTTATAGTTTGATTGATAGGAAATGAAGGTCGTCAGGTAAAGAAGAAACTAAATGTATATTTGTGCAGCTTGTGCAGGTCAAAAAAGTGGCTCAGCAATCAACAGCACAATTTTTACATAAAGCACACTGGTCTATGACCTTTAGGTGTTATTTAAAACTTTGATGTTCTTTAAGAGCCAATTAAGTTATTTTGAATATGAAGTTGCAGTTTGGAAATGGTTTTAGGCTTTATGCTAAGTCAATGCTGGATGGCTTTCTGTAGTTTTTGCTTAATTAATTCGATCAGGAAAAAGGCAAATGGTACCTCTATAAGGAAAGGTCTTCCCTCAGGTGCAATATCAAGGACAGCAACAAAAATCCTGACTCTTAGCCAATAGCAAATTGCTTAAAATAAACGTAGTTAGGTTTTCATGCAACAGCTGTATCTCTGCCTTATACTAGAAGCAGGCCAAACAGCACATTTGCAACTCTTTGTGGCAAGAATAATCCCTTTGAAAACAACATTTGACCCCTCCCTTTTACCATGTTGAACCTCCAGCTATTTGTGTCCTGGTGCCTGCATTGTAATGATTCAAGTCTCAAACTTAGTAGCACAGACTTTGAGACACTGAATTACCACAGCTTCTACACTGTCAAGTCTTCAGCTCCATACAATCAGTAATCTTCAGCATAGACTACTGAAGTCAGAAATTTAATTCTCCCTAGGGTGAATTGCACCATTTTTGTCTCATAAGCCTCCTCCTGCAGCATCTGATCCCAGCCCTGATCCACAGACCACACTTTTTCTCCTGTCTAACAATTTTTCTACTCCTCTACAAGCTTCTAAAAGGAAACTCTGGACCATTTTTTACCTAAGGGGGATGGAGGAACGCATTTATGTGAGGAAATTTACAGAGAGCAACAAGACAAAATTGTTATAGTCTTTCTTAAGGGCCATTCACTCTTCCATGTGTAAAGGAGTGAGTTCTGCATGCAACACACTATATGCCTAGAAAGAAATCAGTGGGGAGAAGGGAAGAATTGGCTTGCACCACAGTGCTGATAGGGTGTTAAACTTCCAACTGCTTTCCCATCTTGCTGAGGGCATCGCTGACAATGTCCAGCTCATGGCGCAGCTCGTTCACCACGCTGGCAATGCTTTTTGTGTCTTTCAGGATCTGCACACTCTGAGTGTAGGGATTGTACTTCACCCCAAAGGGGCGCTTGATGGTTTTTGCAAACTCTCTGTTGGGATTAAAAAAAAAGAATAAAAAGTGTGTTATAACTAAAAGAGGGTGTTATAAACAAGACATAAAGCACAAACACATTCTGCATATGCAGCCAGTATCAATACCCTCTTTTCTAAACTACTTTAAAGTAGTCCTAATAATCTCTCACCCAGTACCTGAAAGATCAAGAAAATACTGACCAAAATTTGAATACTGTGGAAAAATAGTTTAAAAACTGTGATGAAAATAAAAGGGTTTGGTGCTGCTACAGAGAGGTATACAAAACCAAATCTGCTTTTATGAAAAGAAGTGGGTAGGAGAGGGGGGCAGAATCTGTACCTCATCTTTTCCTTTGCTTCTTCAAAACTTTCAGAAACAAAGTAAACCTCCTGGAAAGTTGTAATGAGACAGTCTTGCTTGCAGGTGACCTTTGGATCAAAGGGCTTGACTTTGGCGCTCTCAGAGAGTGAGTGCTGGAAACGTGTTATCATGGGCCAGAGGAATATCACCATCCAAGAATTCAGGGGGAAGATGACGTGATAAAATTAATAGAAAGGATTATGTGAGATGATTTTAATGCATTGCATCTTGAAAGTTTTATCTGCAAGTGAACAGTGTTTAACACTTAACAAACTTAATTATTCTGAAGGGTCATATTCTGCCAGCCTGTGTGAGAAAAGGGACTCCACAGACATGAGGCTTGTGTATAAACAAGAGCAATATTTTCAGAATCTGGTTGAACCAACAAAGCTTTAATCTGAAAATAGTTACCTACACAACAACATCAAGGAATTATAATTCATAAAAAGCAGGGGGAAACAGTTGAAATAGTAATGAGCTACAAAGAAAACAGGCAAACAAGCAGTAGCCATTCTTACCTTGAGCTCACTAATCGAAGAGAGCAAGCCAGCTCCATAAACTCGCAGCTGGCCCTCTTGCTTGCACAAGCCAAACTCTACCGTGAAGAAGTAGCACTGAAATAGAGAAGGAAGTAAAACAATTCAGCCCTCATCAAAGATGCTGTGGGGAACCAGATGGGAGCATTTCTATTTGTAGGTAGCATCAAATAGTTGCAAATACCAGGTAGCTATCACTCACTTATCCACAGATATATAAAGAGGAAGAAAGCCAGAATGGAAGGATGAAGGACTGCATGTTTCTCATAATAAAGGTGGATGTTATAGATCATCCAGCTGGGCTGGAAGATGCTAATGCCAGTGCAAACACTGAGGTGTAAATCTGTTTTGCAAAATACTGACATGAAATCACAACTTAAAATGAACACTGGATGGAGAGGATCTCTGAGTGAGAACAGCCCACTGCAGTTCATTTCTCATTTGCTCAGTGTACTGTAAAATTAAAGACACTGAATCCAGTTCACTGAATTTCACGATTTCTGCAGCTATATAGGAAGGAACACCGTTTTCATAGATGGCTTAGTTCTGCTCCCCCTGAAGGTAGTACAAATTTTACCTCTAGCTACATGAGATAGCTAGAGGAATTTTTTCTTTAAAATTTTTAAAGAAATTTTAAAAATCAGCGAGCTAATTCTTGCGCAACTGGTACCAATTATTTTTCATCTAAATTTACTTTTAATCTTAAAATACTCTTGCCAAGGCATCCAGAGACTGCTATCCAGAAAATTAGTTTAGTTCATATTATTTTAATTTCTTGACTAAAAATATCTAATGCTAGCACTCACCACATTCAATACCATATAGTTAAAAGTCATTCTACACATTAAAGAGATACAACACTTTCAAATCATTGAATCATGTTCCCCAGAAGAAAGAAGACTTTGTCTGAAAGAAATAGACCATAAAATTTCAGTCTGCAAGGAGTAATCTACCACTTGAAGCTGAACCATTATTTGACAGTAGAGTAAGAAAAATACCAGTCATATCAACTTTAAAGTGTTTCTTTTTCCTAGCATGGAAAGTTTTTTCATGTTTTAAAATTCAGGGACCAGTGAAACACATAGATATAGCAGCTGGTGTGGCTAACATTGACATGAAGCTCCAAATTTATTCGATGGCATGGGATCAGCCTAGTAAAGCACAAAGCTTTTGGTGGAATCCCCAGACACTCAAACACTAACCGTTGCCAGTTTTTGGACAGCCTCATCTGATGCCCCAAGTGATGCAAGACCAATTTCCTGGGAGAACTGAGCAAAACTGGGTTCAGCCAAAAGAGGGACATGGCCTAGGAGCTCATGGCAGGTATCACTGGAAAAAGAAACAAAAAAATAAATCTCATGATTTGTCTTTGTAGCAAAATTAGAAAGCAGCACCACTGAACAGATACGTCTTTCATTAGACTTTATTACCCAAATGACAGAAAATTTCTTCTGCTTTCTTTGAAAGCAACCGAGCAGATCATACTGACCCTATATAAAGTGCATAAAATAAGATTTTCAAATGAAAGTGCTAAAATTAAGGTCTGAGCTCCCCATTTGTAAGGCAACTGGATATTAAACTACCTGCACACAGTAATATCAGTAAGACATCTCCAATAACATGCCGTACTTTTGAAAATCCTGCACTTACAAAGGTGGCACACTTCAGCATGCTGCAACTTCACTACATTCAGCGTGAAGGCTGAGTCTTCAGCACCTTAAAAATAAGTTTTATGCTGGTGTTCTTGAACAGGTTTTCAGTGATTTGGCTCTGGGCAAGCAAGTTTCAAAACTTTCTCTCAAATTCTACCACAAGATTAAATGACTCACGGCTCTGGTGTATAGAGAGGGTCCGAGCTGTGTCTGACATATTGAGTGCAGTGAAAAACTCTGAATGCTAATCCTGCCAAGAAGTCTCTGGGAGACAGATATCCAGCAACAGGGCGAATGGTGAAACCTGTGCGCTCTGAAAGTGAACAGAGAAACTGTGTATTAGTTTAGCATAGGATGCACAACGTTGTCAGCTTTCCTGCTGGAACTGAGGTGACAGCTATGGCACTACCTTAGCTCAAAAGCCTGCAGGAAAATGAGGCACAATTATAAAAATTAGGCCTAGGCTTGAGAATGAGCAACATTTTTTAAAATGGCCCTACCTCTGTGCCAATGGATTCCCTAGGATTCCATGCCTTGAGTCAACAATACAGCCAGGTATCTCCTTAGCCAATCCTAACAATCTTTTCAGTCACTCTCGAATGTCACTGCATGCATTGAAGACACGATATGTTAAAACACAGATGGCCTAAAGGCCTCTTAAAGGACCAGAATGAATACAAGTCACCAAGGATGTTTCCTTGTGCCCACAAAATAGTGGGATTTGCAGTGGACCTCCATTTATTCTGAAAATTAGAAACAATTAGAAAACCAGCACATTACCTTTCAGAAAGCGGGACACATCCTCCAGCTGGGGGATATTGTCTTCCCTGTAAGCACAGTGTTTGGTGAGCAAGGGTAGGTTTTTAAGGTACTCTCTACAGGCGTAAGTTGGGTAAAGATTGTTAAGCTCTCGGTACACAGTTCCCCAAGTCTTGATCTCCTCCTCAGTGAATTCAATCTTGGGAATTGGGTCACCACTGCAAGGAGAAGAAGAAGAAAGGACACTCCTTAATTAAAGGCTAATAAGAGGTGACTCCATTGCCTACTATTAGTATTTAACACCTCTATGACTGTGACACCTGACACTAGATTCTGTCAAATACACAGTGAGATCTGGTCTATGTCCTGGAAATCTTTTAGTCTAAGGACTTGTCTTTTTTTTTTTCACTTGAACCAGTTGTCAGGAATCTTTGCATTGACCTCACTTTAAGTGTCGGTTCTGTAAACAGTTTCTTAATTGTTTAATGCCAAGAGTAAGGTTTAAAATACCTACATAATCTCTTCACAGCTTATGGAGCTGATAAAACATCCTTTTCCATGTTGGATTTCTAAGTCTGCAATTATTTTCTGTTACCTTTTTAATTTGTTTTAGGAAAAGAGAATTCCCTAAATTAACAACATATTGTGTGACAGCAGCTGAACATACGCATCAAGTAAAAATCATGCTTCTGTGCAGAGGAGACAAGTGCTTGTCTGAGCATATTAATTTTAGTCTTTCTTTACTATTTAGTCCTCAGGACCTTGAATAAAGTGGACTTTGGCAAGGACAGTGTTACACTGCATTTCCACTGCCAGCCAGGGAACTGGTATGGAAAATTCTTTCCATGAATCACTGTCAACAACACAGTAACAGTAATCAACTCAGGACTGTAGTAACCAGTTGCATTAAACACTTTAAAATATTTTAAATACAGACCTTTTCTAGGTCATTTTCATTTGAGGAATTTCACACCTAAATTCAATCAGACCACATGAAAATCACATTTTGAAAGAATTTACAGCACTGAGTTATGAAACTCTTACTGCTTTAAGAGCTCCACCCCCCCACCAAGAAGCAGCTCTAAAGACAGAAGCTCTTAGAATTTCTTTTCACAGAAATCTTCTTATCTACACATCACACATGCCAGTTTGAACCAGGAAAGAAAATTCAAGTATTAACATTTGCTCAGAAAATTTATTCTCAGTGGTGGTCACTGGGCTGTATATTGGGATTTGCCTCCCCTCCCTCTCCTTTGCAGAGCAGCTGGCCATGCCAAACAGCCTCAGATTGACCAGACCTGCCTCACTCTACCTTCTCATCTTGCCTTACATGTCCCTTCCTTTCACCTCCTTGGCTCTGATTCCTGAGCTGAAATTGCATGTCTCAGCCTGATGTGAGCCCAGGAAGGTGAGCTCCTCACAGTCCACTCTGCTAGTATTTCAGAGCACCTAGAAGGCTTCTTCTGGAAGAATTCAAGCTTACTGTTTGTAGTTCATAGCCAGGTCTGCAAAATACTTTCTCCTCTTGCGGTAGACATTGTCTTTGAAACCCTGTTGGGGAGAAAGGAAAACAGTTCAATGAGTTTCCAAGCCATGACAAATAAATCAATTTATAACAGGACACTTGGCATTTCTTCAGTTGGAGAACAGAAAAGTGTGATGTGTAAGAATGAAAGGAGAGGGTAGGAAACCCACAGCTGTAGTCTAAAATGTTTAATGAATATGAAGTAAGAAAATACTCCAAAGTAAGAATCAGCTGGTTTGTGCAACTATATATTCTGTAGAGAAAGATTCATTTTAGTCATATCACTATTTACACAAAGTTTGTTACTTGCATGATTATTCAAAATTACAAAACAAATTTCCCATTTTCACTGCTGAAATACCAATTTGGTTTCTCCAGTAAGGAAGAAAGGGAAGGAAGAAAGCCTGCCTCAAAATAGCACTTTTTTTTTAGCTTCTTTTATTTGTATGTGACCACTCAAGACCCAGACCTGGAGTTCTTGCACAAGTAAACCGTGCAGAAAAGCATAGGAACTGAATTCAGTCAGTCTTCCCTGAACAAAGAGAGATACATGAAATCTTCAAGAGAAGGTGCCCAGACCCCCAAAGATGCCATTGAGAGAGAGAGAAGAGGGAGGAGGAAAAGCTGCAGTTTTTTTAGGTCAGCTCCACAGAGTATGTTTCCAACTATGGATTGGGTGTAGGGAGGGAAAAGCACTTACGGGATGGTCGGCATCCAAGTCAGACCCGTACATCAGCACCCGGTTTGCACACTTATCCAAATCTGAGATCTTCTTCGGAAACCAGGGAACATTCTCCATGTCTAGGGAAGGCATGGAATCCACAAGGTTATTAATAACACCAAGCACACCAAGAGAGGAAACGCTACTTTCAAGTATGGCTATGGCAGTTACAGCTCACTCTATAAATTAAGGAGGCATGAATAAGACAAGAGTCCTCTGCCTATCTGGCACCAGCCTCCAGCTCACACTTCCTCCTCGGTCACTGCCACAGTCTGCCTGTAGAGCACAGCCAGCCCCAGAGCCTCTGGGAAGGAAAGTTAACGTGGGTTTCTCTGCTGTAGTTAGAGTAGCATCTAGAGGATCCCGTGGAGACAAGGTCTCCCTGTGTACAGCTGCAGGGAATCTTGTAGAGCATAAAGAGCGCGAAGGAGAATGGAAGCGATTTGCCTGTGGTTCCCTGGGCAGAGTGGGAGCGGGTTAGAGTCCTCTCATCCTGCTTTACTGACCATGGGAAATGGATTGTTTCTCTGTGGTTATGTATATGGGAAGCATCCAGCTTTGCATTGAGGAGCCTGGGGGAGAAGAGGAACAGCAGGCTCTGCTGCCTGAGAGAGGTGCATCATTATAGTTTTGTTACCAACTGTTTTGGGGTTATTTTTAGCCTAAGAGAGTTTTTGCCAAGCTCCTGGCAGAGCAGTTAATACACTGTTTTTCTGCCTCAGTGCTCTTCAGTTTACTTTAAAAAGATCAGGAGACAGTTTAGATTGAATTTCCCCTTACTTAGGGCTAAAGTAAGCCATTTTATCCAAGAACTCCAGATCTCGCCTTCCCAAGAACAGTGACGGAGAAATACCTGGGACCAGCTTCCCACTGCCCTGAACTCTAGGCATCTCTTTAATTAAAGGTAAACACATGTAGGATCTAAAGGTAGAAGGCACCTCTGTCATACTAATATAAGTAGCTAGTTATGATCAAAAATGGGTAAAAAAGATAACAAAATCAAGAATTAAATGAGGAAATTGCAGAATCCATCTTCCACTCTCCCCAGTGTCTGAAGTGAACTGGGATCTGTCAGTATTACGCCTCTGCCACCGTGGTGTACTCGAGCCCTGCATTCAGACTTTGTCTGGAGGCCAGCCTGCTTTGACCTGCACAGATGCAGGACTCCCACTGGCACCAGCTGGGCTGTGCTGGGAAGGGGCAGGAGCACAGACAGCAGACATACTATTTGTAGCAGTCTGACACAGCCTGAACTTCCAAGTGACAGCCAGACTACATTCACACCTAACACAGAAACAGGTACCTGGTAGCAAGTGCCTGAAGACACTACACAGGTGCAGGTGTGGAAAACCATAAAAGGATTTCAAACCAACACATTTGGAAGTGCATTTTCATCACAACTGCCTTTTGTACCTACCATCTTCCTGGACATTGAAATGCTCTGTTGGGCTCACAGAGAGAACATTGACATGGGATTTCAGGAGCTGGAAGATCTCGTTCAGTTGTTCTCTGTTACTGTCACAGTCCACGAAGATCTCAAACTCAGAATTTCGTCTCTTGGACTTCCGTGACTCAATGTGTACCGGATTTACATGCTTCTCCTGTTTGGTAAGAAGTAATGTTCTCAAAGAGATAGGCTGAAAACAATTGACTAAAAGTTACAATAGTTTTTCAAACTAATATTCTACTGCCATAAACTCTTCATCACTTCTATGAAGCTGTCTAAGTTAATTGGATCTGTTGATAGCAGTTTGCTTATTGAAGGGGGGAAAAGGTTTGATTTTCTATTCAGAAGAAAATGAAAGAGAACCTGTGTTCTTTCAGTTTTATTTACATTCAGGAAGCACATAAAGGCACAGTCAGGAGATTTGAATTCATAGACTTTTTTCTTTCATCCTCCCCATAGGAAGCTGATTAGCAAAATTCACCAAAATGCCAATCAAGTCACCATATAATTATCTCACAAGCAAGCAAGGGATTTAAAAGCAGTAGTTTTCAGAGCATTAGTTTCACTTTTCTTTAATCTGAAAAATTATTTAATAATGTGTTTTATATTAGGAACATTGAGAAAACCCCAGGCTAAAACACACAGGGCCACACACCAGAGTGCAGTAGTGCTGCACATATTCCTCACACAACACCTGCCCATCAGCTGTGCAATTGCAGCTCCTCTGCCACCTTTGGTCTGGCTGGCAGTGTGACAAGGGCACTGGACTCAACACAGTACAGATCAACACCCCAAGTGTCTACCTGCCATCAGCAGGGGCTTCAGACCACCTCTTATTCCCAGAAAAAGCATCAAGTGCCAGTCCTCTTGCCATGAGGGGAAAAGACAAACATCTCTCAGTGTTTAGTCAGTGCAGATAAGATTTTTAGCCATCCATCATCTAATTTCTGAGGCATACATTTGCCTTCATGGGTAATTTTGGGTGCAAAGTGGGAGTCAGTTTAAGAATCAAATCCTTAATAAATGGATGTAATTAATTCTAGTGTGTTCCAAAACTATCCTTACTATTTAAAAATGCAGAGCTGCTGTGATGATTATATGGTTGTAACATACATACCTGAAAGAGTTTTAATGCTTTTACAAGTCCTCCAACTTCATTCTTCAAGGAAAAAATGATGGCTGTCCTTCCTCTTTCAGATGCATGGTCTTCATTCTCTTTGTTATCTTCAATCATCATGTAAACGGACTTATTTAACTAGATGCAAATAAACAAACAAAAAATTGTTTGAATAGGTAGAAGTGCAAAAAGTGTAAGTTTTTACATTTCAGGGTGTCTCGGGGTAACGCTGTGCTTTGATCACTGATCAACGACAAAGGGAAAATTACGAATTAAATTATTAGAAAATAATAGGAATAACGTTAGTCATGGACAGAATTTGTGAGAGACTGAAATACCAAGACATCTTTTTTCCAGTTGAATGATTTTATGGACATCTTTAGTTATTCACCAGGATGCAGAAAATATTTTCAATGTATAGTTTATAAGTAGCATTGCTACTGGGAGGAAAGGGAACAATAAGATGTCAGCAGAAATAGTATATTGAACAAAACATTTGTTAGCAAGTTCAATGAACACTGGCAAAGGGAATAATCCAAATCCCGCAGGACATAGGTAGGAAAAGATTAAACAGGATTCAGTAGATCAGAACTGAAAAATCACTGCCTCTCTCTTGTTACATAACTGTAAAACACTGTTTTCATAGGGCAAGGAGACAAAACTAAGGAGGCAAAATATTTTGCTGACCAGAACCTACTGGCTAAAAAGACAGTCCCACTCTGATGAACCACAGCCAAGCTGCTCCATCTGCCATGTCCCCTCATTTGTGTCTCAAACCCTTGGCATAATCACTCAAATCACACACTAAAAGTTCAGACACCCCACACTTTTAGACCGAGTGGTTTTTGTAACTCACTGTGATCAACACTCCTGACTGTGCGGAAATCAGCAGCTACCACAGACCATATTCTTAGCTACATATAGCCAGGCCATAAATAATGCTGAAACAGTAAAAAATGGGGAAAATGCAAAGTAAAAAAAAAATACAAGGCTTATAAATAGAGGGTGTCCCTCATATGTCTTCAAACCTTGCAAAAAAAGAAAGAATAAAAGGCAAGGTTTCTGAATGAGTCAGCGAGGGGAAAGAGGGGAGGAACAATGATGGCACATTATTGCCACTTGGAATTATATTTTGATCTATTTTGACCTGATCACAGCTTTAAAGATATCACTATCTTCAGACATTTTCAGAAATGAAAATAGCAAAACAAAAATGCAATCAAAATGTACCTGTTCCTTTGATTCCCTTATACAGTCTCTCAAACTTTAATGATGTAATGAAAATATTTGGATTTCTGAGTGGATTCTCACTTCTAATGAGTTGCCACGATACAATGAGCCTGGACAACAGTGTCAGACACTGTTTCTGATCCACCAAAGTCAATGCACTCTCTCAGCTTGAGTCCAGACATCAGATTTTCTGCTAAAAGTGTATGGCAAGCCCAGTACAGATTCAGCTGAGCAGCCTGAAGTTTTCCCAGCTCACTTCAGTGTCAAATAATGACAAGAGCCAGGAGCAGGAGCTGAGCAAAGGCCCTTCAAGCAGAAAATAAAAAGCCACAAATGCCACAATTACATCCAGGTCATTGGTTGTTTTCTCTAGTGCAGAGAGGCCATTTGTTGTGAGCCAAACCCTCTTCAGATGATCCTGCTGTAAGAGAAGCTGGGTGCAAAGAAGTCTCCACTACAAGTAGAATTAGGTGGTGACCTTGAAGGCAATAAATGTAGGGCTGGTTTATAGAGGAGGCTAATATGCAGCATGTTGGCTTGACTCCACATTCAGGATCATTTACTTGGATCAGCCTCTATGAGATTTGGCACAGTTGCATGCAATGCTATAAGGTGCACAGCTGGGACAGACTACCTGCACCAAAAACTAATCCTGTTCTTTTTATTTTGCTGCTGCAACTTACACTTTGTCTGGGATCAGATGTCAACATCTACAAGATGATGTGTTTAAGAGATCAATGCAGAAAATACAATAAAACATAGAATATTCTTATACTAAGCTCTAGAAATGACCTCTAACTTACAAATTGGACAAGAAAAATTGAGATGCTTACAATACCAAATGCACACCATTTACATATTTTACCCAAAACCAAAGCTAATCTTTCGCTTTAATTAAAAATTTAACCAAAGACAGTAATGCAGAGACCATTTGGGTGCAAGGCAACAGGAGAAAATGGTAATGCATAAACAATCCCTCTCCTCCAGTGGCTTCACTTCACTTACATTTTATTCTCTATCAGCAACCCAACTCTAATAAAATCTGACACTTTCCCTTTGCATGGTAACACGTTTGAGCTTTTTGGAGGATGAAGGAAGAATTAATATTGCTTTTTTTTTTTTTTTTTTTTTAATTAATGATGCAAATCATTAACTGATTTTCCTCCAACCCGAGTCAGTCTTGATGAAAATTCACAAACACTGGGATATTCCGAAGTCTTTATTTAGATAGATAATTAGGTGCTGCCTGGTCAAAGATCACACTTTTTGGGACCCATAGCGATTATCTTCCCTTTCTCCCTCTCCCCAAAGGATATTCACAGAGAGAAAGATATACGAGGGTGCATATTTTGGGCTTTAATTCTTTATATTAACGGATAATCAGGATTTAAAATCATCCAAACATATTTGCCAAAAAAATATTACATTTTAGAACCATAAATTGAAGATGAAAAATTATTTTCAACATATTTTATATTGATTGACATTAATAATGATTAATAAAAAATGCCAATGGGTATTTTATATCCTCTTCCCTTTAGGTAGCTGCTTACTTTGTCACTGTCCTTTTGACACACTTCTAGGGAAGGGTGAACACATGATTTTAGGAGTGACCACAACTAGGTATCACATTATGTTTTCCAGACACACCAAAGTTCTTCCTAAGACTGAGCTCTCAAACACCAAACCAAAAGTTGTGCTGAGCAGGTTCTGAGGGAATACCTTCCAGGTATCTGAGGGATACAGCAAAGCAGTATTTTTGTGAAACTTTACTCCATTACTGTCAGCCTTCTTGTCTTCACAAGGAATTTTATAGACTTCATCAACTGCACAGTATCAGTAACTGCAGACAATGCATAAGTGCTACTTTTATCTGATCTCTGATGCACTAAGCAAATTCCCACTAAAATGTGGAATAACCCTGGAGTGAGTTTTTCACATTCACGCTTTATCACACCCTCTGTCTCCTAAGCAATGATACACCAAAAGTTGCTTTTGCTCTACCTTAATTTCATATGCTCGCATTTACGCTTTGAGATTTTTTCCCCCTCTTTTATCCAGAAACAGCAGTTCCATCCCAATCCCAGCGGCACTGAACGCTGCCACCGCGGGGCTCTCCAGTTACCGCTCTCCACGGAACCGGGGCCGGAAAGCTCCAGTTTTTCCTAAATCCCCATTCCGAGAACGGCAACAGCAAAGCGCCCGAGCTGTGACTCCAAAAAAAGCGGCGTTTACTCCGCAAGACAGGAACCATCCCGAGGCCGGGCAGAGAGGATCCCATCCCTCATTTCCCGTGCTCCGCTCACCTGTACCCATCCCTCTCCCCTCACCTGTGCCCATCCCGCTCCTCCCGTGCCCATCCC
>NC_031774.1:13716362-13766947 GCF_001522545.3 Parus major
CCTGTGCCCATCCCGCTCCTCCCGTGCCCATCCCTCTCCCCTCACCTGTGCGCATCCCGCTCCTCCCGTGCCCATCCCTCTCCCCTCACCTGTGCGCACCCAGCTCCTCCCGTGCCCATCCCTCTCCCCTCACCTGTCCGGCGGGGTCCCGCGGGCTCGGCGCCGCCTCCAGGGAAGCACCGCGGCGGGGCGCGGGGTGCATGGCCGGGGCAGGCTCAGGGCAGCGCCCGGCCCCGCCGGCTTTATGCAGGGGCGAGAGCCTCCCCTGAGAGAGGGGAGGGATGCAGGGAGGCGGGGGGAAGCGCTGCCCGGCCCAGCTGGGGAAGGGGCGCCCTGACCCTCTCCGCAATATTCAGGGCAGCGATGCTTGGATGCAGCCAGCATCCACTCCCCCTCACTGCACCTGGAAAAACCTGCACAAGAAGAAGCCCTTGGGCTCCTCAGTTACATCTCCTCGATCACCCAGAAAGGGTCACTCAAGAGGGGTCACTGGAGACTGGCTTTTTGTGGGTAACTCTAGGGGTTTTGCAGTTAACATAAGTTTGCACACCACGGGGCTGAGAGGAGCGGGCATTTGGATGGAGGGGTTATTCCTCAGTCATATCCACACAGGTGCTCCCCAACGTTTGTGCACTCCCTACAAAATGCTCTGGATGCTGCCTGTGGGAAAGGGAAGGCAAACTGAATCAGAAGTGAGAGGTGATGAGGGCTGGGCCTGTAGCAGAGGGGCTCTGAGCAAAGTGACTACTGGGGACTCAGCAGTGATGGACACCCCTAAATTCACGATAGCACAGAGTGCAGGTTGCAGTCTCAAAGAGGAACACAGTGTGCAGATGTACTGAGCTCTTCACTAAAAACAGCAGTGCATTTCTGCTGTGAAAATAAATTGTAACGTATTCTTTTCTCAAAAGCTCCTACACATACAGGATTAATAACTACATTAGCAAAAAAAATGACATCTGTTACATCATTTATGCTGTAATTTATTTTCTGCAAGCATCTAGGTGTGCTTATAATATAAAAACTCTTGGTTTTTTAGACTCCAATAATCCCAGTCCTCACTCTCTCCTCTCATGTCAGACTCAGCAACATTAAGATAAGGGGATGTTGGTCCACAGCAGGAGAAGCCAAAATGTCCCCCGGGAACATAATCTCTTGGAGGCATTAGGGGCCTCTTAGGGAGGAGAGATTGATTATTTTCTATTTGAGCTGTCCAAAACCAAAGACTCTGATCCTTTATGGTTTTGGGGTTTTTTTAATAAGCCTTTCAAAGAAATGCTCAAAATCAGCAGCAACTAGTTTTACTCTAATATACTCAAGTATCTGCAAAAATTCCCCAGTATCTTTCTCTTCAGTGCCTAAAAAGGTTTCAAGCCTGAAACCTTGATTTCTGCTAGATACCTTAGACACTGGTGTAACACATCAATATGATTTACCACACACAATATGTGGTAAATCATATTGATGAAGACAATATACAGGGTTACACCTATGCCAGGCAGGCACAGTCATGCTTGCACCAACATCTGTGATGATATCAGAGTCTTCCTGCTTCCTAGAAGGCACTGAACTTCAGCCAACCTCGTTTCTAAGAGAACTGAGGGTGACTAGCTCAGTTCTTCAGACAGCACAGGATTGAAAGAGCATGGCTGTGAATGATGACATAGCTGGAAAAACCTTTTTTCTTTCAAGTTGGCTAATGGGACATATTTCATCACCACATGCTTCAGTTTTCCCTACATAAAGAAATACAGTATTTATCAATATATGTCTATCTGTGCAACAGGCATTTCACTTCCTTCCTGAAGAATAGACCTCCCCAATAAATTAACTGACTCAGAAAGCAAACAATCTGTAGGAACTTTACCCAGACTCCTAATTGTGTGAGAGCCTGTTATTAGTGATAAATCTGTAAACATGGGCACAGTAAGACACTTATGATAGAATATGATTAATCTGTCAATTTTCCCTAGCTCAAATGAAGCAATAATAATGGGGAACCCACAGGCAGCTTGACCTATAACTGCTGAAACAATGGGAATAAGGCCAGGAATGGCCAAGGAAATTTAACCTAATA
The DNA here is from genome assembly GCF_001522545.3 of Parus major. Taxonomy (NCBI): domain Eukaryota; kingdom Metazoa; phylum Chordata; class Aves; order Passeriformes; family Paridae; genus Parus; species Parus major. Next base: position 13,718,440 of record NC_031774.1, read on the forward strand.
TGAAATTTATTAGTTACATAATGAGATAACTGGGGTGCCCAGAGTTTTGGGGAGCAGATTAAAGCTAATTCACTGATTCAGTAAGAAGTGCTTGTTCACCACAGCCAATGCCCTGTGGTCTGAAAGGGCAGAACCACAAAGCATGAATGGACTCAATTACAGCCTGTTTCCACTGGGTGCTTGCTGGAGCCTGCTCTGCTCCTCTCCACACAGGGTTTCCAGCTCCTAGGAATCTGGATGGCTTTAAAGGAGAACTGCTTAAAAGGTTTTATCCAAAGTGGAATCTTCACAGCTCTAAGGTTACAGAGTTTTGGGAAACCCTCACTGTCACTAGCACAGCTGCTGCTTTGTGTTTTCACACACAGAGAAAAATTTCTACCTTTTCCCAAAAGCTGTTAGCATACTCTACCATTTAAGAATGGTGGCTTGGGCCTCTCACCACAGAAGAGAGCAATATGGCACAGCAGTCAGGTATGGAGCACGGCAAAAACAGGGCAGCAAAATGCACAGCAGCTACCCTGTTCATCCTGACAAGAGGTGGCACAAACAAGCACTGACCCAGAAAAAGTCTGAAATGCGACCTCGTTGGTTTGCAGGAGCACTGAGACAGAGAGGCCGAAAGTTTTCAGTGGGATGTCAGAAATCTACGCAGAGCCTGAGGTGGGAAGGAACTGTGAAGGACAGAGACAACTGGGACATCCAAACCATAGGGAGAGAGGCCTCCGCTTATGCCATGGGGGATAAAGCAATACAGTGATTAATTTTTCTCTAAAGCCTGCAGGAGATTTCTCACAAAAAGCCTCTCATGCAGACAAAGCCGTCCAAACAGATCATCGGCACCTGAGGATGGAGCACAGGTCTGACCCTGGTCAAAACTGGGTCAAGCTGATCACGTTTTGCTGGACAGGGCTTTGCCATGTGCAGCTGCCACAAAACCTCTCTCACTGGCACAGAGCAACCATGGCAGCACTCACTGTAAAGCCTACCAGAGTGGCTTTCAATTATGTTCTCCCTCATAATTCCTATTAAATTAATTCTCCACTGCACTCAGATCCAAGCGACAGGGTGGTGTCAGACCGAAGTCCGACATTTTCTCCATCCTTTGCTGGAGTAGCTCCAGGAACATCAAGCAGCTCCAGAAGAGACCACAAGCCTATTCCTTCTTCCCATCTGCTAGCTCAGAGGTGACTCTGCTCTAGTTTTCAGAGAGTTTCTGTTTTGTCCTTCAAAGCAGAAACTTGACAGCAGAATTTGCAATCAAACAGTGGTTCTGACACTTGAGGTACACATTTGTAGATAAATGCTCTGGTGATTTTTAGGCTGAGAAGTATTAAAACAAAGCTGTCACACCTGCAGATCTTCCCCTCCCTAGAGAGCCACACAGCAAAGGGACTCTTTTTGCTCTCTGAAACACAACAACATAAACCTTCTGCCTGTCTCTTCTCTTCCTCCCACTCTGAGAATCACTGCTCTCTGTGGGTCAAATATGTAGGGACTCATCTAACCTGCCACATCTTTCCAGACATGGCACAAGTCTTGTATTTACCAACACTCTGAGGAAGCTGGTCTGAGAGGGGAAAAATAAGGTGGAAAAAAGAAAAATCAGTGTAGTGCAGGGGTTCCGCACTGGGGGAGAGATAAAGAATAATTTTGTTGAACTGGGGAGGCAAGAACCATGGAAAAGCAGGTGGAGAATGTTCTGTAAGGATATTAATCTTCTGCTGAAATGTAAGATTATCTACCTGAATGCAGCAAGACTGAAGGAAAGAATCTATCAGCCCTAAAGACTTCTCAATCCCATCAAGGTCATCAGTGGGAATTACCTGATCTCCCCATGTGATAGGAGAAAGTGCTCTAATCACCAATAAGGCAGTTTCACAACAACACTTCTGAGGTATAAACCCCCTTGGACTTTATTTGGGCCAGACATCTGCCTTTCCAAGCAGGACCATTTGTCTGTAGCAAAGGGGCCTCTTGAAACTTTTCCAGAAAAAGGTATGAAGTGGTAACTCCCTGAACAAAACAGGTTTAATACGACTTAGTACCAAGTCTGCTCTAATCATAATTACTTTCTCTAGAGCAAAACTGAAAATTCTAATCACAGCCCTCTGCCTTTCTGCTAATTAACTGCTGCAGACAGGTCATGCCTTAAGAATCTCATGGCACTTAGACAAGCACTGTGGAAATTACAGAGTGAAGATGAACATCATGCAGGCCTCTGCACAGTTTTCCAGTATAGGTTCTATGGAGCTTTCTCATATTCTGATTGAATTTTTTCAGTGCCCTTTTATACTGATGCCCAAAAAACTGCTGGTCTGAAAGTCTGGCTCATTTACTTTGTTTCTACTTTTTGTTTTCTACTGTTTTATAATATTTATAAGGCATTTATTGTCACAATACCTAAGCAACAGCATTCACTTCCAACCACTTTCTAACCTTCATTCTCTCAAACTTTGACTTCTCTCACCTAAAGTGAGGTAACCTGCCATTGTGGCATTTACCTAAATGCAGGTAGTTAAAAAGCTCCAAATCCAAAGCTTGTCAAATTTTCAAAGAAATGTATGGATCTGAAATCCCTTTCTACAGAGAATTTTTCCATTTTCTCCCTTCTGCAAACCACAGTTCTCCCAACAAATACTTTCCAGAGCAATTCACCTAGCCTTTCACCACCATGAGGCTGTGGCAGTTTCACACCCTGAACCCAGAGCAATCTCTGAGAAATCCCTGGATGTCTCAGACTCCGAGAAGGGAGCCACATCCCCACGAGGGTGGTTTAGCAATCAGTTAACAATTCATGTTACTGAACAGTTGTCAATTAATAAAACATTTCATTCATAACCAGTTAATAAGTGACAAAAGGAAAAGGGGGACTTCAATGACGCAATTATTTAAAACATTTACAAATATCTTTTTTCCAATGAGAAGTGCAAGAACCAATGAGGTAAATTACCCTCTCATCATGACTCAGCCAGCTGTAGCATCAACAGCCTTCAAGCACACTTATTTTGAAAAGCCAGAGCTGTTGTGTAAACCTACTGAAGCACATCCAGCCAACAGACCATTCACTGTTGGTATATTTGCTTTGGACTGTTTAAAGAAGTAATATTAGCCCGTTCATCTGATGCAAGAAATATTTTTCATTTCATAAAAGCTAAATGAAATCACGAGTGACATGAGTTACTTGTTGCTCTGAGCGAACAATGTGTCGTTTTTCCTCACAACACCTTTGTAAGCTCTTCACAAAAAGTTCGTTTAGATGTTCCTGGGAAAATGGACAAACCAGGCTCTGATTTGTTTTCTCTAGTGAAAATAACATCACAAAATTAATATCAATCACCTACATTTTAAACCAAAGTGTAGTCTGGCTGGGAACCAAAGTCCTGAAAGAGCTCTTTGCTCCAATTCATCTGGGGTTACTGGATACAGAAGTGCCAATTACAGCTGTTTCTATTTTCTTATCTGTTCAGGGTTGGTCAAGTCACCTCAAGTTAAACATGGTCCCCCACCAGCCAGCAGTGCTGATGGCTCTGGCACCAGGTACAAGGTGCAAAATGCCCACCCTGAAAATGAAAGACAAAGAATCCAAAAATAGAAGGGTGTGCAAGAGCCTAAGGCAGCCTCAGCCACCACCACTGAAAACAGCCCTTCATGCATTCAGGGGTTTCTTCTGACCAGGTCCTGATACTTCTCCATCCTTTAAGAAGAAATTATAGTAGAAGTGGACTCCATTCACTGAGGAACCACTGTGGTACCATTATTTCTACTACATTATCATTACAAAACTTCAGAAATTATCCAGTGCTTTCACATCACAGACAAACACAAAGCAAAATAGTCAAATGCATGAATAAGCCTGCTGATAAGAGGAGTCACAGAGTGTTTGTTAACCTCAGCCTGTTGGCCTAATTAATAGAACAGCAGCATTTTGTGTATTCACAGTGAGGTAGAGGAGCAAACAAAGGAGAAAGCTTTGTACTCGCTAATGATATGAGTAAGCAGAGCTCAGAAAGCAATTCAGCAGACTTTGATCCACCCAGGAAAGAGAGCAAGAGCTCTCCAGGTACTTCTGACACAGCCTCACCGTGGGCTTGTGCCAGTAACCAGCCTCTGCTGGATTCACATTCACTTAGACAGTGTATCCAATATTGGATTTGCTGAATGCAGGAAGCAGGCAGACTGTTATGTCATGTGTTTCACATACCCTAAACATAGCCAGGCCAAGGGAAATCAAGAGATGGCTCCAAAGCCCAAACAATCACGGAAGACATCAAGTTTGCCTGTTACAGCAGGTTTTTGGTGCTTCACCCCTGTGCTGAGGCTTATCAGCCTTTCTGAAACAAAGGGCATGGTCAGATTGTTCATTCCTAGCCAGTCTGTTAAAGTCCCTCAGGGCTTCACACCAAAGTGAGCTCTGAGGACCCTTCTTATTCACAGGTTTCAGACACCCCCCATCCACTGAAGTCCTGAAATCACACAGTGAAACAGATGACAGAAGGCAGCCTCTGGTCTAGACACTGGCCATTGACTAGCATGAACAACATAAATTAAATCACAGTCACTTTTTGCTCCAGGGATGAAAACCAGCAGTGTAAACCCATCAATTCACAGCAGCAACTTTAAACACACTGGCAATTGTAAAATGTCCAGCCTCAGAGCTGTGAAACACATCATCATTTCCAAGACTGGCAAAAGCTGCTTATCTTGCTGTGTCCTCATAACAGATTTTTTTTTCCCCTCTGAATTTCTTTTATCTTATTAGATTTTAGCTCCCATTATAGTTAGGACAATTTTGTATTGGGGCAAAATTAATTAGTTTGGATCAAAGTAAGGCTCCTTGAAATGTAACACTAATGAGTCTCATCTGCCTGATTAGACAGCTTTGCTCTCAGGAACACTAGGTAAAAAATTTTATTTCAGAGAAATAAAACATTATAAGATTATTTAAGGTTGAAAGCATTAGCTAAACAGTAACCAGGATCATGGATGAAAGATTAGAGTGGCAAACTGTGAGCAGACTTACAACTGACAAGAGAACGCAAATGTAGACCAAAACAAGCTAATGAGGATTTGTCAAAGAGGCACAAGCAGAGCTCAGTGCAACTCACAACAACATATTTAGTGAACTGACTTTGTGCCTCCCATCTATTCACAATTCTTTTCACCTATTCACATGCTTGTGGGGACTTAATGGGAAAGAATTACGGATTGGAAAAGACAGTACCAATTTTTAGAAAGAAAACCTGGGAAAAAAGTTCATTCTGGATGAGTAAAACTAATCTTTAATATCTGGCAAACTATCTGGACAAAATATTGGCTTATTTTTAAATCTGATTTTAGTCAAGAACCAGTTGTGTTAATCAATATTGGCTTTGATTGATGTGAGAATTACTCCAGAGAATAAAGGGTATTAAATAGATTGAGCATTTCTCATTTTTATTAAGCTTCTTCACCCCACCTGCTTTATCTTACCCCATTAGTACAAACAATTCAAAAAATACAATCTAGAATTACCTTCTTGAAAGACAGAGGCAAATTCACCTGAAAAACCACATGGTAAATGTAGTTATCAGGGATAACTACACAGCACACCATAAATGACATCTGTAGAGCCACATGCTGGGTCATTTATGAATGACAAACACATGACATAAGCACATGCAGTAGAATATAAGGAAACTGCCTTCCCCAAAGTGATATCTCCTTCCACAAACCTCTCCAGCACAACACAAGACTAGGAATGAAGATGCGGTGCTTGGAGAGGGCAAGTCCCAGCTGCTGGCAGAAACAGCTCTGCGTGAGAGGAGGCAGGAATCCCATGACTGGACAAGGATATGCTTTTACACAATGTCTGTTTGCCAATGAAACCATGGTAAATTTGTGAGTGTGCTCTCAAAGCCACCCAGGCAGGCCCTGAGCAGTACAGCTGAACAGGCACCACCCCTGGCTGGTGGCAAACCATTCAGACCTGCCCATCGAGGCACCGAGAGCTTGCACAGCTTTAAGCACTTACACACAAAAAGCCTTTGGATAAACCAAGAACTGAATTTGAACCTCTTTTACCTCTTTCCTCTGCTTTGATAAGGTTTCAACTCAAACATTCCCATTTTTTGTCAAAATTACATTGACCTGCAACAGGGAACACTGAAACAATGTTTTTATCCTTTTGCAACCTAACACTGGAATTCAAATTTTAAAAAACTCATTTCAAACACCCATGTGTCATCTTCTTCTGATGCCATGCATACTGCACCTGTGCATAATATTCCTCCTGCCAGCCTTCTGCATTAAGTCAGCAACAACAACAGCAACAAAGATCACTATGCCTGTTATTCATAAGCCTTTTGTTATCTCACGGAAGAAGCAAAAGGGCCCAGAGCATGTGTGGGAAGGAAAGACCTTTATTTAATTTAATTGTATTTACTTCTTTCAAGTCTAAGTAAACTCAGGGATCATCAGATCAGAAGTGGTTAATTAAATCATGACAGCCTTTCCTTTACCCTGTGTGGGCAATCACATCATGCTGTGCCACATGCAGCAGGTTCTTCCAACAAAGCACCCTCAACCTTTACACTGTGGACAAGAAATAAGTCTGCCTCCCAGATGGCACTGCAATATGAAGAGCTCTTCTAATGCAAAAGTTGACAGCTGTGGAGTAGCACTGTGGTTATTTTCAATACTTCCATCATTGAGGTTGACTCCAGATATGTTGGTTAAAGTTACTGAGAGCGCTGCAATAAAAGATTTGGTTCTGATCCTTATGTTCATCACTGAGTGCTGGACAAGAGGGAAGAGAGCAGGGTGGACTCAAAAGTGCATGTGCACAGACACATTGCTGGATACTGTCTTCAACCACCCATTCTGGTGTCCAGAAAGGCTGGAGAAGCACCAAAGCTGCAAAAAGTTTGCCTCTCAGGGCAACTCTTACCCCTGGCTGCTCTTGCATGTGCTCATAAGCACATGGATTGTGCAGGAATTGGCCTGGACAACTCTAACCCCTCTCCAGAGCAACTCAATGCTAATATATTTTGCATCTGTCTCCCATCTTCTTTTAAAGGTTCTGAGAACCTCTCCAATAAGGGAAGAAAGAAAAGGAGAAATCTTCCCTCCATTTGGGCTTGGGACTTTCCCACGAGAGCAGCTCACACTACACAGTGCCAATACATTTATGTCTCTCAAAGACTTTCCTTGGACCTACATCGTCTGTCAGCTCATAGGCAATTTCCTGTGTTTCTTTTAGTCTCCTCATAAATGTCACCTACATACTAACCTCACAAAACCAGACTCCTCCCTTGCTCTTCCATGTTTTCTCTTTCCTACTGTTCTAGCCTTTTCTGTCCACTACTGCTCTTCCTTCCATTCAGCCATTGTAATGGCTTCATCCCAAAAGACAAAATGGAGTAACTTGCCAGGTTTTTTTATTCCCACCTAATCTGAAGTGTTTGTCCTTCTTTTCTACTCTCTTGACTTATTAAATCAAAATCTTTACTAATCAGGCTGGCATAAACTCAGAATATCTTCCCATGGTTCCTGTGTCCAGCCTTCCCAGCTAATGAGGAAACTCTCTGATGTTGAATAAAAGAGTTTGTGCACTACAAAGAAGTTTTAATGGAAAACCAAACCTTCTGACATCACTGGCTAATTACAATGCAGCACTGTGGCTGTATTGCAAGGCAGGATAAAATTGTGCACATATTTCCTGTGTGTTTCAATATCCTCCTATTGACAGAAGATGTGGTAACTGGTCTACTACTGGAGGCCAGGAAATTATTTTTCTGATTTCACTGGAATAATTGACAAAAGCATTTCCTTTCTATGTAAGGTTAACAGATGGCTTGTTAAAGTTACATCTTCTTTAAACAGAGCTGTCACCAAAAATTATATACATGACAACAAAAATAATATTGATACAAACTCACTGCAAAATTAAAATGAAGTTTGCATAACCTAAAGCACAGAATAAATAACTGCCATTATTGCAACATAGCATACCAAGATGCATTTGCTTTTCTAAGATTTCCTTGGAAACAGGATGAAGGGACATAAACTGGGGAAGTATCAACATGGGACTTAAGTTACCATGGGCACAGAGATGCCAGCAGTCACCGTGCCTGAGCCAGGAGCAGGCTGCAGGCTGCTGCAGACCTGTGGGCAACACAAGCACCAGCCCTGCAGGACTCTGCTTTCACATCTTGCCTCTGTCATGCTCAACACCTATGCCAGGCAAGGGCTTGCAACACCTGACTATGCCTCATCTCCATCATGATTTGGCACCCTGATGCCTCACCCAGACAGCAAAAAACAAGGGGGAAGGTGGGTCACTTAAAATAAAGAAATTTTTTAAAAATCCAGAAATACTCGTTAGACCACCTGCTGTGGTTTTTAAGACCACATGTTCACCTTAAACTTGTCACATTTCCATAAAAGCAGGAGAAACTGCAAAGGAAATTCAGCTTTGAAAACAGAAAATGTAATTGGTGTCAGACTTCTGATAGGTGACTGCTCATTAGCTATGCCACCTGGACAGGTCTAGAATGCTAACATAATTACTGATCTGTAATACCTTTCTCCTTCAACATCACACATCCTCTTTGTCAGGATTCTTCCAGGTTTTTCCCTATTTTCCTTCTTTCTCCAGTATATCTTCATCTTTTCTCTTTCTCTATTATTACTGTCCTCTCTTCACAGCCTCCCACCACAGTTACCTTTTCTTTGTGAGCTCCTTCACAGTAGCCATTGTATGAAATTCAGCTCTCAGACTTTACTGAGCCATCACTCAGACCTGCAGCTCACACACAATGACCTGGGAGAAAGAAAAATAAAGCCCCACTGGGTTTTCCCTGGGTCCATTCATTTTCTCCACAGTAACAACTCGGAAGCAAACCCATTCTCTTACCCATCTTAGATGTCAGTTCCTTGCATTAAAAACTGGGTTTCTTTTTGCAGAAGTGAATCAGGGAGGGAAACAAAAGGAGGAGTAGGAGCAGTGTTTCCCATTGCAAAAGCTCTGTCGATAGCTGTTGGCAGTAACCTGGTTTGTTTTGCCATGCTGGTGATGTCAGGTTTGCTCAGCTCATGCCCTGTCGGTTCTGACTGAGGGGCTTCACTCACTGCAGGGCTGAGGCATGTGGCTGCCTGGGCTTCCCTTCACATGAAAGGGTTTTGGGAAATTGTATAACATCCCAGCAGGCTGGTCCTTGCCCCAGGTGTGTCAGGTTCTTCCTTTCTCACTGACTTTGGCAGAGCACGTGAATTTCATCATCATCGCCAACAAAATGAAAAGTAAATGGCGAGCACTGAAAAAAAGGACAAGTAATTTTGAGGGGGAAGTAAAAGGATACACTAGAGAACTGCTGTGACCATAAAATTCTGCTCTAGAAAAAAAAAAGTCAAATTCTTCAGTGAAAAATAATAGAGAGACTGCTGCTTTTGTAACTTCCAGTAGCAGCCAAAATAAGGGTAGTGAGGAAAAAACACAGATTTTCCAGGCAAACAAAGCCACAGTAACACCTCCATACCTTTTAATGCAAATAAAATAAACTATGAAGATACTTCACTTAGAAATAAAGATTTTATCTTATTATTTCTATTGAATTCAGCTTAGTTTCAATGACAAATGTTCTTAAATGGGCAGTTTCATCTTACAAAGGACTCACTGCAGCGCTTAGACAAAATATGAACTAAAATAGTAGTGACAGAAACTTAAGCAAGCAGAGTGACGTGGATATGGAGAAGCACAGAAAAGAGCTTTTTAGGTTTCACAGTTTAGCTTACCAGAAAGGACAAATTTGCAACATGAATATTGGGCAAGCATTAAGATATCAGCAACCAACTCCTTTCATTGTCAAAGGAGCAGGTGAAGCATTCCAATGCCACTGGTTTTCTTCCCGCAACCCAAATTTTTTTGATTTTGTGGTACTTTGTCCCACCAGGAAAAAGTTACAGTGTGGCATAAAGATGCCAGATGTGCATATAAACCAGAATGTTAGAATCCTATCTTTTAATGGAATTATTATATAGATCTATTAAGACTAATTTAAAATAAGGCTTTCCAGTCTGCTTTCTGCCTCTATTTTCTATGACTGTTCTCATGCCACAAGTCACATCCAGTTCTGTCCAAGCAGGATTGAGTTCCTGCTGCTTTAGTTTGATGCTTCAGATACCCGCTTTTGTTCAGAGCTGTGCACAGAGCAGTGACAAGTACTTCTCATTTCCCCCCAAAGGAGGATGTTCTGGAGTTAATCAGATGTTTAGTCTGGAAGAAAGCTGCTCACCTGCTTGTAGACAGACAGATAACCATTCTGAATCAGCTGGCCTAGAGAGCTCAGGCTCTCCAGTGTCAAAACAGGTTTAGGTGAGGGAATTAAAAAAATACCAAACTCAAAACACAACCACCTCCCAGATCCTCCCCAGAGAAACCCCAACCCCACCAAAACCCTAACACATGCTGCTCACGAAGCACAGGCCAAGGGCGGTCCCTGCCGGCAGGATGATGAAACACACGTGCACCAGTTTCAAACACATCATCCACCTACCCCCACAAAACATTCCTTCCCTCTCTGAACCCCACAAACACAGCACAGTTCCTTTGCATTCACCCTGGCACCAGCCTCTCACTCCCCAAGGCATCACTGCACAAGGGGTGGGCAAAGAGGGAACCCCAGTCTCCAGTTCACCATGGTTATCAAGGATAAAAATTCCCAGTGTACCTGAATTGCCATTCTGCTGAAGCAAGGCTGACTGACCATTCCTGCAGCTCCTTCTGTTGCAGATGAGCAGGAGGATGGGACCCACCTGGCCTCCCACATGACATCAGCCATTTTTTCTATTGCATGCCAGGCACCAGCTATCAGTAACACTTAACAGTTCATCAGCCAACACTGGGTATTGGTGTATTGAAAAGCAGAAGGAGCAAAATAAAACAACAGATCTTGTCTCAGTTTTGGGGTTTTTTTCTGTATTACATTACATGGCTACTGCAGAATTTCAACTACAACAAATTTCAGGAGATGCACACCAGAAATAATTCTTCACTGTGGTGGAAGACACTTATTGTACAGCTGGGGACAAACTAAGCTTAAAAAATGTTTATGGAATGAGACACACATTAACTTCCAGACCATAAAAACTACTATGCAAAAAAAGCAAGTTAAAATAAATATTCAGTGAAGGAAAACATATTTTACAGCACATAGACATTATGAAGAGGTTTGATTTTCCTCTTACAACTGACAAACTTAAGAGTAACAGACATTTCCCAGTGGCTCAGAAAACAAATTTAAATGACTCTGGAAAGAAGGAAAGCATACAGGTTTGGGTTTTTTTAAAAAGAAGCTTTATTAAAAATCTGTAGGTTTAAGAAAATATCCCAAAACTGTCAAAGTAGTATGAAAAATGCTGTCATCTGATTCACAGTCACCAGTTTTCTCCAACAAACATAGCATACAAAAATTGATATAAACCATGGCAATGCTTTTTGGCGACACAAGTCAGGTATTTGCAATTCCAGATTCCCTGCTGACAACTAAGATGCTGCTGGCAGGAGGATAACTGACTTGCACTGGTTTTGAAAACTGGAGGTTGGGATGAAAAGGTTATATATACATATACACATACTGTATTTTACCACATGCCCAGGTAACTCTGGTAACACAACATGTCCCAGCACAACACTAAAGTCTGTAAAACCTGGAGAGCCAAGGAATGTGTGTATGTGACACTAAGCTATTCTCTGTGCTCTGGTTCCCATTTGCTTTTACATCTCAAACCTAATAAATGCCAATTGTTTTCCACTCATTTACAGAAACAGTGAAGTTGATGTGCTACTGTGCTGTCTTTTCAGACTCAGAACGTGTCAAGTGAACTGCATGAAGCCACAGGATCTAAAACTGCAATGCAGTTAAAATATCATATAACTAAAGTGGGAGTTTTAGGAGATTGTACACTGAATTTCCTGTAAGTGACCTAACACCCTAAGCTCCCCCATGGAAAATATGGCATTTCTCATGCCATTCTGAGATAATTCATACAAGAAATGGAAGAAGGAAATAACTGATACATGTTACACTTCTAAACTGAAGCACAGAGGGCTGCAAAAAAACCAAAAGGTCTGCAAGTATACCAGGGATTGAACCCAAAGCTGCCCTGCAACTTTTAACTGTGGGTAGTTTCCTGCAATGGCTGGAAGCTGAAACACAGACCATTGGTAACAATATTCTCAAATCCTTTGAACTGCACAGGCCTGAGACTCCATAGCTCAGAGCTGCACTGAAGATGAGGCTTCAGTAGAAGTGTGCAGATTCGAAAGAAGCAGGATGAAACGTTTCTGTTAGAGTACCTGCTCAAGATATTGATACAATCTAAAAAAATCCCCAAACAACTTTGTAATTTAACTGTTTTTATCAGATGCTTGAAGGGGATTTCTATGGAGCAATCCTCCTTTTGCCAACAGCAACTTGAAAGAAACTAGCACCATGTTAAAGAACTACTCAGTGCATTTCATTCATTTTGCTGTTTCAACTTCAGTTGAAAAGCACAGAATTGAGAGTTATTCAAAGAAAACTACTCTGCAGGAGAGCAATTAGAAATCAACAGTCTCTCATTAGCAGAGCAAACAGGATGGAAGATGCAGAAGTGATTTACAGTCACGTCCTTCCCCTTAGAAAAGGTTGACCCTAGATTAATCAGGGCTACCTGGAACATTTCTTAAAAGCCACCTGCTGGTAAAGAGGTTGCCTCACTCTCCTGCATTTATTGAGAACTTGATTTCTGAAACGCTGTAATGAAACAGTCAAAAGTCTTCATTCCAAAGAAGGAAAATATTTCATGTACACTCTTAGGTGTGAACCTTCAGGCTAGGGAAACGTTTTTCTAGATTGTCAGCAAGTGTCTGATCAGCCTCACGCAGAACTTCAAGAAAACTCTCCACCTGGAAATAAAAAACGCACACAAGAAGAAAAAAAAAAACAAAACTAACTTGCATGGAACGCAATTCTTCTACTGGCACAGGGGCTCTTTCTACTTCTGTACCTTCCAAATAAGAGCAGCCAGCAGCAGCCAGTGCAATGAACAATGGAAAATGCCCCAGAGTAGCTACCTTCTTCCTAAATTCCTGCCCCACAATTCCATTTGGTCTAAATTTTGAAGTCCAGTATCACTTTGCTCAAACCCTTACTTTCTAGTTTAAAAGAAACACAGAAACTTTTCTCACCCAGAGGAAAGCTCCCTATGAAAAATATTTTGAATAATTCTTCTAAAAAAATACACAGGACAAATTTTCAGCTAGGTTAAATCTTCAGATATCTATTCCCATCAGCACAGTTTAGCCCTGGCATCAGCTGATGATCTCAGCAAAGCTGTGGCTGAAGTGAGGCAGAACAGACAGAGGGGGTAAGACTGTCTGGCACTGGATTGTGTTTTAACTGTGCCTGAGCAATTCTGGCCTGTTTGTACATCAGATTTGGAATGGTCCTGCCACCCAAGGAGCATTTTTGCAGCTGTGTCACAGACCTTGTAACATACTCACCGAAGCAAAGTACAGAGGTAAGAGGTTCTGAAAAGCACAGGAACATGTCTGTTCATTCAGGTGTCCCTGGTGCAGTCCTTCTAAGGTATTCTCCTGGAAAATCAGAAATACAACCAGCATGTCATGAACAGTTGTTGAAAGAACAAACTCAAAACTGCACAGCATCTACAGAATGTGCTTTGTTCTTATAAATGGGTAAAACAACCGGAATTTACAGTGACTTTCATTCAAAAGAAAGGGCAACATATACCTACAGAATTTATTGTACAGAATCTTGGCACACACCTCAGAAAACCTGTGTTCCTCCCATCTCCCACACATGTGCTACTTCTGGTTGATTCTCTAAAGAATTCCCAGTAGCAACTGCACTTCCACAGAAAAACATCCACATTAATAGTAAATACTTTTTTCTTACCTACTCTGCAGAAATCCCTACTATAATTTTGTTTATTCTTACCTTAGTTAGTTCTTGAAGCATATTGGAAAGTAATTCACAGCAAATATCCTTCAAAATTTTTAAATGGAAATCTTCCTCATTTACATCAGCCCTTCCAGTCTCCTCTTCCTTTGACTCCTTGGAGTTATCAACAGCTCTCTTCCCACAGCCCTCCATGTATTGTAAAATACGAATCAAGCTCCCAATCAGTGGCATATCTTAATACAAAGTAACAAGAACAGTGAACTTTAATATTGAAAATTCTTGTCCAACCTTTCAAGGCATTAGAATTTTGAAACACCCCATCAGATTTTACACAAAATCTATAGAAATGCATATTCTGACAGTGTTATGTTTTGTTACTCAAAGACAGTTTTAAAGAAGCAAGTGGAAATGTAGTAGAAAACCCAAAATATTTTTCCTGCAAGCTGACCTGTACCTATAAAAACTATATACCAGTGTAAAGAGCATGAGAAAGAAACAGTCTTTAGTAGTACTCAGTGAGGGCAGTATGTTAAATTTGCATCTGGATAATCCTATCTGACAACCAAACTGCACAGCATGTTTCTGCTGCAGGTGACCCTGACTCACATTCTCAAGACAGGCTTTTAATTCTAAAGACTTGTCCATGGGTTGAAAAGAAGTAATGGAGGGATTTAAGTAAGTGCAGGATCTCCCTCTACTAGAAAAAAATAAAATTATTACATAAAAATATATGTAGTATATATTATGTATAAAATAATAATGTAATCAGGTATTACTATATTTTTCCAAAAATAAATTCTGCAATTTTCACTTATTTACCCAATGGAGAAGACTGAGCAGAATCTGTAGATTCTGGTAACTCCTCAGACTTTACAGCCCACCCAGTAAGTGAACTTTGGGCTAGCAGTGATTTTGAGTAACCAGGGAAGAGTCTTACTGCATGCAATATCACTGAATTGAACCACCTTCCATACCCACATAAAGCCAATTGTGACTATTAACTTAAAAAAAAAAAAAAAAAGACAGAAAAAAGCATGACTTGCTTTTCCTCATCCTGGTGTATTCCTGCTCTGTCTGTGAAGCAAACATAGCAGACAGCACAGACAAAATAGAGGCCAGCACTGTCTTCTGCTCCTGCACAATGATGGGTGGATCATCTGGCTGGCAAAGCTCCTGGCAAACGAGGTCATAAAGCAAACTCCAAGTCTCTTTTCCTCCATCAGGAGCCTGCACTTGAGAAAGAAAGAAAGAGAACCCACCAACCCAACAAAATTAATCCAAGTACACGAATTCCTGTTCTCCCCAGTAAATACATGGTGATCCAGAAGTTATGGCCTCTCTTGGTCCCCTCACACATAGCAATTCCAGCTTCTTACCAATAGCCTGGATGCCCTCATCCACTGTGGTCAGGAGCTGCAGGATATGCATATAAACATCCAGTCCTTCTGGGTTATCTGATCTACACAGAACAAACATCAAAATGACAAATTAAAGTGCTGCTTACTGAACTTATATTCTGTATTTTGGTCACAGAGAAGCCCAGCAGCAATCACTGCCATTCCCTTTGCAAACAAACAGGGTGACTCATTTCAAACCCTAAGTCCAGGAAAACATTTCCCAGTGATCTGTGAAGCTGTGCTGTTCCCACTAAAAGCAAGATATTTGGACACAGGCCTCACAAGGTTATAAGGAATCTCCTCAGCCATGAAACCAAAAAGAAATCTCCCATACCGGACTTGTTTGGATGCTTCAAGTATACAAGGCACAATCTTAAAGTATGGAAGTTCTTCAGGGGAATCATCTACAGATGGTCCCACAGAGCGACAAGTGCCGTTTTTGATCCAGCTTAACATCAGCTCTTCATCCAGATCAAAGAGCTTGTCCACCACTTCTCCCACTTTCACCAGCAATTCAACTGCACAACAGAGAATGATATTTTTAATTCAACAAGACTAAAAACGAAGAGCAAAAATTAGCTCACAAAATGCTGGTACATACAAGTATTCGGAGTAAATTCAGGACTGAAATAAATTCATTCTCTTCATGCCCTACTACTGGTTTCTGTTTAATTCCTTTATGTGGCATACACCAGGTAAAGAGTTTGATACACAGGGATTGTTGGAAAGCCCACTGACACCTTCTACTTTGTCATGCCACATGTCAAGCAGTAACTTTATCCTACAAAAAGACTCCATGTTCCTGAAAAGTCTTAACTTCTGCTTCTGAAGTAAAACTTTTCAAGATTTGTTCCTAGGCATGCAGTTTTATGCTAATCTTCCACCTGCCAACCTGCATTTTACTTAAACAGCTCTGTTACTTCAATTGGATGGAGCAGGATTTCTGATAATTTGCATTAAAAAAATTATTAAAGAATTGAAAAAGCTGCATTATTAGGATTCCTTGATAAATGAGAATTGTTGTTACAGCTGAGCTGGACGTTAAACATAAATGCTACACAAAATATTTCCATTTTTAGGTGGTTGGTGTGGTTTTCACTGAATTAATGCTATGAGAGATTTGTGTAGCACTGTCTGCATACTGAAAGCCTGAACAGTATTCAGCTGCCAGAGTAACTGAATTGTTCCTCCAGTTATATATATATATATATATATATATATATATACACATATATAAACCTGCAAAGGCAGAGCAAGTTTGTTTTGTGTCCTCTAAATTTACAAGGTTTCCTTTATTTTAAAGAGATCAACCCAACTGAAAATATTTGTCTTTGAAATTGCAAATTTCAGTCCTTATTTTTCTTCTGCAAACACTCACTAAATCCCAGCTTGTTTTGGCAACTTACCATTTGTAGAGCTGGACATGATAAAGCAAACACAGTCGTACACAGAAGGATTTTCTCGGATCCTCTCCACCCAGATATTGGCCACCTCAGGCTGGGAGAGGCAAGTTAACAACAACCTAGGCAAGAATTCCCCATTTAACAAATTAGAAGTCAGTTCACTCCTTTTAGCTGCACAAGGGTCAATCCAAAATAATGACAGTGGAAACACAAAAAGGAATCTCACAGCAAAGTGATTCCACAACAATGCAGAAACAATAGAAGGAAAGGATGAGAGGATAATAAAAATAATGAGTCTACTTGAGTTTTCTCCCCAGGCCTCAGAACACAGAACTACACTAACGATGCATTAATTTCTGAGATGTCCTACCTGCTTGTTTCCAGAAGGGTTGGAGAGTCTGAATCACACAAACGTTGCAGTAACACTTGGCTTTAAGGAGAAAATGCAGGGGAAAAAAGTTAGTAAAATCCATCTTTATTTTTAAAAAAGGTATAAGAAGGTTAATTTCACAACTGCAGCCATGTTCTGAGATTAAAGCCAGCTTTTCCTAACGTTGCATGCACATCCGGCATCTCAAGACCACCAAACTTTGAAACTAACTTGACTGGTGATTAAAAATCCCCAGAATTAGTGGTCTGTGTCCTTTATTCCTTTTCTGAGCACTTCCCACACAAACACAGGCAGCCAAAAGTTATGAATGAAGATTAGGCTTGGCAGGCAAGCTTAGATCCTCCTCTAACATGAATTTCCTGACTGTGAGTCCAGACAAGCAGTACCTGTTCATGTACAAAGCACACAGACACTTACCCAAGATTCTCATCTTTGCTAATGGACATGCAGATGTCCTGGAAACAGGCCATATTCCCTAGTATTCCCACACAGATTTCCTGGAAAGTCAAAACACAGTATAATGAGACAACTGCAAGTCCACAATTTCACTTCCAGAACCATAAGATGTAAGAGAGGTTCAAAGATGTTTTCCACTTTGATTTCCAAGCTTGTATGACCCACTGATTATGTGACAAAGATACAAATTTTTCTACAGATTCCATACAGATTTTTCTGTACTATTAGACAAGCCTAAAATACACTCAGGTGCTATGCAGATATTTAGGTGTTAGGGTGTTCCATAAAAGCAACTGTATCTTGAAATCAGCTCTGCTTGCATATTCTTTGTATACTATATTCTTTGTGTACTTTTTTTATTCTAATTTGACAGCCCTGTTGTTAAAGCAAAAAGGAGTCCTGAAACAAAAATATCACTACGTAAACATGACCCTCACTGATATTCACTTTCTCACAAAAGAAAGGGATCTTAATACAAGCTTCTAGCAAAGCCCATTTTCTGATTAAAGAGATCTAAAATAAAATAATAAACAAACCCCAAAGCAGTGCATCCCATTAGGATATTCATGCCAAGATTAAGAGGATGCACACTTGTAAAGGAGACCCTGAGAGCTCTGCAGGTGACTGGTACTAAAACAAAGTGAGTCATTAGTTTGTAGCAATTTAAAGTCAGAAATCAACCTTCTCCACTAAGGTTGCCTTCTTAATCATTAACATGTTATCATTACCTCTGCTAAGTTACAGCAGGCAAAACACTACTTCATGAAAGTATCAGTGACAGCCAGTTTTCACTCTTGCAAATTTGGGCTGTACTTTCCAAAGACAAAGTACTAAACTTTCAAAGCTCTGTTTGTCTCTACTCATCTCCTGGAGTAAAGCATCTGGTAACTTCTCAGAAAGAGGATTTACATCAACACTGAATACCTTTGAAAATCCTGTCTTGAGTCCTGCAGTACACTGTGTAGCACAAGCTGGAAATCAGTGACATCAAAACAAGTGTAAAATTAAAAAAAAGTAAACTATCGGTGTCTTAACAATTCCAAAGATTACTTTCTGTAATATTTTTCTTTTATTTTTCACCATCTTATTCTGATTTGTTTGGTAATGGATTAATTTCCCCAAGTGGAGTCTGTTTTGCCCATGACAAATCACAGCAACTGGAGAGTGATTTCTCCCTGCCCTTATCTTGACCCATGAGCCTCTTGTATTTGCTCTTCCCTGTCCAGCTGAGGAGGGGAGTGACAGAGCAGCTTTGGTGGGCATCTGGCCTCCAGTCAGGGTCAAACCTGACCCCAAACACTTCTGTAGGTCTGACTAAACAAATTCGTGACCATTTCTGTTCAGTAATCATAAAACAAGTCAAAAGGAAAAAAAGGCCAGACTTCTGGGTTTTATAACAGGTCTTACAGCTATGTTTGATAAACTCAGATCTTTATCAGTATTTAGATGAGGATGTGTGAGCAGACATATAACAGCTTCAGCATCATCAAAATTCTTACTGATTAGACCATGTCAAAAATAGAGTGAAAAAGCATTTCAAAATTTGATTTTGCGTTTTCTCCTGGTTCTCCCTATACATTACACATGCAATGGGAGAAGGGAGACAAATGTAAATGCATGTACAGAGCTATCTACTATTGCTCTTAACACAGGACAGCTTTTTGACAGCCCACACTTACAGTTAAGCGAGGGCATTTGGACTTGGCAAAAACTCCCATGAATATATCAGGGGCGTTGAACTCCTGAAGAAATAAAGCAACATCCTGTGGAGAAATGAATGGAGAAGTAAATGGACCTCTACAGTTTCCAAATGCAAAATCAAACGTGTTTTCACAGCACAAGGGCTGGATCAAAGAAATTACAAACTCACTACAAGAAATTTGTTACCTGCTAACACTTAATACCAATAACACTTAATACCATTGTTTTTCAATGAGAGAAGGCCAGAAATAGGCATACTGGTGATTCAGTATGCCAGTGACTTGCTATAGAACGAACCAAAAAGTCACATTTGCAAGAAAATGCAAATTCTTATCTCAACAGAAACAGACACTCAACCAGAATTCAGTAAATATCACGTTTTAGGACATGACATCACCATGACATATAAAAAAGAAGCAAGTGTAGGGATTGCCATTAGCATTTGATCAAAACATAAAAAAGAGGACATTTCCTCCTCATTTTACCACATTAAAACACAAGATTAGTTCTTTATTTGGGAGTTAAAGGCCCATGTTGCATGTTTATTTAAAAAATCTGAGCAACAAGGCAGGGAATAAAATAATACTACTTAAACAGGTATAGATAGATACAGATGTATTTTGAGAATTTGTTCCAGCATTTGAGAATGCTGAGAAAAATACCAAGAAGCTGTGTTACATTGCCACTGCAAGTCTGCAGCTAAACTTTGAAAGGCTGTTTAGCTATCAGAGAAAGTTATGCTTACCAGAAGGACGCATGTCAATTGCTAGAGGAAAATATTCCTGTTTCGCGATGGCATCAATATTATGTCCATAATCCAAACGCTGAAGACACAGGCTGTGCACCCCAGTTAATTCCAGCCTCCGCCCTGCTCCTGTCCGAGCGCAGGCTCCACGGGGAGCCTGTTTGGTGCCGCCCCAGCCCAGCTGTCCTGCCTCACCCTGCCCAACACCCCCAGAACCAGCCGGCTGCGTCCCTGCCTTCTCCCACCGCCGGCACGATTCTGACGGGCCCCGAGGTGCAGCACGAGGCTCCTACCTCGTCCATCGACATGTCCCACACTTTGCAAATGTCATTCTCCATCTCCTCGTCCAGCTCCGTGCGGGCTCCCCCGGGGCTGGCGGCGGGATCCGGCTCCGCGGGGGCGATGACCTGGGACACAGCGGGCCGGGGGGAAAACGACCCGGTTGAACCCCCGGCACCACCCGGGAGCTGCTGGCTTCCCAGGTGTTTTCCCACTATGTCCCCGCTCGGCCCCCGGATTTGTCCCCTGTGAGTCCCCGCTCTGTACCCGGCTTTATCCCCGCTGGTCCCCGGGTGTCCCCCCCGGCCCTGGGAGCGATCGCGTCGCACCCACCCGGCGTTGACCGACACCGGGCCCGCCGCCCGCTCCTTCCCGGCGGCCGCGCACCTCGATGAGGCGGGTGAGGACGCTGAAGAGCCAGTGTTTGCTGTACACCGTGTTCCCCACCGCGTCCCCCTCCTCCTCCTCCGCATCGCTGCACGGCGGCGACGGGTTGCGGTCCATGGTGGCCCCACAGCCGTGCGGGGGCAGCGAGGCGGCGGCGCGGCCAGAGCGGCGCCCGTGGCTCCACAGCGCCCTCTGCCCGCCGGCGGCCCCTGCTGCACCGTGTGCCGGGTCAGCGCCGGGATCGCGCCGGGATCGCACCGGGACCGTGACGGGATCGCGCTGGGATCGCACCGGGACCGTGACGGGATCGCGCTGGGATCGCACCGGGACCGTGACGGGATCCTGCCGGGACCCATCCGCCCAGGGCCGCCCCTCCGCGGGGAGCGGCGCCCGCGCTCCGGAGCACCCCAGGGTCCCAAGGGGGACCTTTTGGCAGCCCCCGTGATACCCCGACACCGCCCCCGGCCCGCAGTTCCGCGCCCCGGGAGGATGGATGCTCGCAGGGAAAGGAACAGTTCTCAGGAGGATTTCTTTATTTGTCTGTACAAAAGGAGCAGTGATAGGAGCGGCGTACAGCGCTAGTACTTGCTGGGCAGCCCCTTGGGCCGGTAGCGGTTCGGGTCCCCGCCGTTCCGGCCCCACGCGTTCGCCTCCTGGTCCGCCCGGCTGTCCTCGGCGCCTCTGCCGCCGAAGCTCTGCAAGCCCTCCCGGGCGTCGCTGTTGGGAAGGAGAAAAGGCCACCTGAACAGACTGCATCTAACTCAGCCTCGTGTCCTCACTCATGTGAAACTGCTTTTCCGCAGGGCTTCTCAAGGTGAAATGCAAGCACACACTCGGCCTTTGTCTGAGAGCCCGCGCTGGAATCCATAACTGTTTTGTCAGAAAATGAACCAGCAATGAAGGAGAGTTCCTTATCAGAAATGCAGAGAGAGCAATCTGCCTTCTCTGGAGGACAAAAAGAAAGGCTCATGCGGCACCATTCCTACAGAGACTGGCTGTCCAGATGGGAACTACTTCCCCTCCCTACTGCTGTCCTTCCAGATGCAAAGCTGAGTACAAGTGAAAAAGGACCTCACTCCAGCTGGAATGCCTGGATCCGTAATAACTCACTGCTAACAAGCCAAGCACACTCCATTACCTGATCACTCTCGCTGCCCAAGCACCACCAGGTCCTCTCCGGGCAGCATCATAATTCCCACGGGCATGGAAATACTTGTCAGCACCTATGTAATTTGCCTCGCGCATGTCTAGATATGCTCTGAGCATATCCCGTGTCCCTGAAGAAAGCAGAGAAACAGAGATGATGTTAACTTGAAAGAGTCACACCAGAAATAGTTTGGTACCATTTCAGCCAGGAGCTGAAAGGCCCAAGGAGCAGCAACAGAGTGAGGCACTGCTCCTTATCAGCCTTTGCACAGGGCTGTGCCCACAGAAAGCACCTGTGGGGCTCATCAAGGCCCTCGTCCAGCAGCAGAAACCAGAGGGATCTCTAAAGTGGAGCTGTGGATTTCCCAGCTCTGAGGGCTGCACCATTGACTGCTGGTACCCTGTGCTTGGGGAGGGGGTTCCTGAGGGAAGGAAACAGCAGCTCACCTCCCGCTGCATCCCGGACAAATTGTCCAGCTCGGATTAGTCCTTGGAACGCCCCTGGTCTGTCAGCACTTGCACAGAGAACAGTGGAGAGCAACGCGATGCAGACCCAGAGCCTCATGGTTCCTGGCTAAGCCTGACAGCAAGCTGGGAGACAATGAGAGAGATGAACAGTTCTGGAGCACCTTTGAGAACCCACCACACCCCCAGGCGTGCCTGGGCTGCTTCCCCAGCACTGTAGGCTTGCCCAGGGCCCCCTTCTCCTCCTGCAAGGAGTGGTGCCCTCTGTGCAACCACAAGCTCCACAACAAAAGCAGGTGCACATGTGAGCATTTTAGCACTCCCTACTGCTCCTGTCATGAGTACAAAAAAACCCCCACATGCTAAAGCATCGGTCCTGTTCCCAAATACCAGCTGCAAAACACTGCACACAGCTCACAATTCAGAATGTCACTCACCACTGCAGAACAGCAAAGCCAAAGGAGATGGAGATTGTCTCGTGGGCTCTCAGACTCAGAGAGGGTATTTATAAACAATTCAAACCCTTCAAAAGAGGAAACTGGAAAGGATACCCATGGTTGGGAAATCCCCACCAGCATTCCCAACACAAATCGTTACTGGAAACCTGTCCTTGTCCTTATTGAAAGTTCAGAGCTCCTGTTACACAATTTTTTAGAGAGTATATGGCACTTCTTCAGCTGGCCTTAGGACTATTTGTTCCTCTTAACAACCAGGCTGACAAACTGCCTTGAAGGCTAAAGAGTTCCATGTGCTTGAAGGGCTACTGTTGTCTTAAGGGTGACACTTTTGTTTGCATCTTGGACTGAAGAGAGCTCAGAGGGGAAGGTGCCTGACTATCTGCACACTGAAACCTTGTGTCTGTGCACAGGGAGCAATGAGCTGTGTTAACCAGAAGGGCTGCAGGAGCTGCTAAGGGAAACTCCCATGCGTGCCGGGATTGCCAAGTGAATCCCAGAATTAATGAAATGGAAAATGTGAAGTACTGCTCTTAACTCCATTGCAAAGCAAACCACATACACCTACATCCCTGCTGACAATGCTCTAAGATAGTAGCACCAACACACAGACCTTCAAGAGGCTCTGAATGACTCATTATGCCTAAGGGGAAATTCAGATCCATACAGCCACAATTCCACTAGATTTTAAATCAGCTGTCTGACCCTATTGGCACGGTTCACTATTTAAGTACCCACTGCGCTCCCCCTGCTTAAGCCTGCTCGCCTCCCTCAGTTAACAACTTGACATAACCCTTTCCCCTGCAGAAAACTCCAGGGTTGAGTGCAGTTGCACTGGAGAGTGAGTGTGCAGGAAGTGTCCCCACTGTGTGGCCTTGCACATGATTTAAGCAGGATAGCACTTTACATTCCCCTCAGAAGAGTTAAGGGTAGCCGAACCACTCACAACTCTGCTGCTGTAAACAATTCGCTCTTGGAGCTGCAGGGCAGAAGCATGAGTTGAAAGAAGTGCAATAAAGGTAAAAAAGTGCTCACGGTAACTTCCTCTGGAGTTACTGGACTTCAGTCAAAAAAATTAGCTTAAGGGAGAGGAGACATTTTCCATAGGCAGGCCTGAAGCAAAAGATACTCTGTAGCATGATGTATCTCAGACTGGAATAATTTGCAACAAGAACTTAAACCCTTACCCAATGGACAAGGAAACCTTGCAAAAAGCAGGGAGCGGACAGATTTTTGCTCCCTGGCTCTCCTGAAGCCAATACTCAGCAGTGTACCAGCTCAGCTACTGCAGGGACTGGACTGCTGTGTTTTGCTGCAACTCAGTTCACATTCTCACCACCTACGTCCTCGCAGCACTTGAGACAGTTCAAGTGCCTTCTCTGCTGGCTGCAGGTAGCCCTGTCATTTTTTGGTTTTTAAAAGACAAGGAAAATGATTCCTTTAAGTTGGTGTACAGGCATGTGGCACTTTGCCCAGGGACTTAAAGCATTGCCTTCAAAACTGACCTAAGGAATTTTTTCTCTACAAGCGCTCACACCCTTAGGACCATAGAGGACATTTTGATCCTTACACTGTTTCACATGCTCTCCAAAACAACATTTCCACAAAACATGAGGACAATTGCAAGAAGGCAGGTGCTGGAGGGATTCTTTAGAACATCTCAGAGTACATCCCCTGGTGTGTAGCAAGGGGGACAGCAGCAGTGACAACAATGCTGGAGCTCCCCATGGAACTGGGATAAAGTTGCAGCTTGGGGCTCCAGGGAGCAGCCTGAGCCCTGCTTTCCCATATCTTCTTGTCCTGCACTCCAGGTCATGACCTCTGGCTCACAGAAATGAGCTGCAGCCAACGGTGGCTTTCGCAAGAGAAAGAGGCAAAGCTGCCTGGAAGTGTGGAGGAGGGTTTCATCAGTGTTTCTTCCTAGCAATAAACGCTGGCAGCATGTGCACGTTGGGAAACACAACACATTGAGAAGGGCCTGGAGACCATTTCTTGGTTTGTACATTCTGATGCAGTTAAGATAAAAAGCAACCCCATAGTGGTTGCCCTTTAACTGTAAATATCTATGAATGCAAGCTGCGTTACACAAACATTCCATAGTTTTGCAATCTAAGAAAGACTGAGAAAGGGGATGAGCTGAATTCCCAGCTCAAGCACATTAATATTTGCCATTATTTCCTTATCTGGGAAAGAACAGTACCTTATTTAAGTTTATGTGTACAATTATTCATTTCAGGAGTTCTGCCAAGTATGGAATATACACGACCAGTGACCTTTGGCTTATAGACATGGAGGATGACTGGAAACTTGTTTCCTTTCAAGAAGCAGATAAATATCTGCATTTTCAATCTGAAGTAAAATTGATTTACCTATAGGTTTCTAATAATGAAATAATGTATGATACTTTTTTTCTTTGAAAAAAAGGAAAATTCCACCACCAGTTTCTATTTAAAGCTGTTCTAGGGTAAATCCCCTTTACTCATCTTTGCTTTTCAAGGGTGTCTCCCACCAGTCACCCACAAAAAACAAAGCTGAGCTGCAGCTCATCTTCCCCATGAGGCTGGCTGAGATGTCAGTGGTATGTGGTCAGCTGGCTGACAGGGGCCTTGCTCTGTACAACTGAGGCAGTTTCTGTTTCAGTAATTTCTGAACAAAAGACACTCTCATTTCACAGTCCCTTCACCCTACCCCTACAAGATGAAAACAAACTCATCCAGAAAAGGAAATGTTGCAATCTTTCTCCCCGATGGGACCCCTCTGTCCCACCCCCTGTGGTGAGAGCCTGCTCGTCTCAGGGCACAGGCAGCGGAGGGGGTCCTGGAGTGGATACAACACGGACTCAAAGTATCTAGACACAGGAGGCTCAAACTTGCTGGAATAATCCTGGGTTTATTGTCTGTCGTCCATCCGGGGCAAGAGAGAGAGACCAAAATGCTCTGGGTCTTATCTCTTATACCTGGGGGCAGGGGTGATTAGGGGATGCAGGGAGGTCACAGCCAATGGGAAGGGGAAAGGGAAAGAAGGTTCTCAGGTAGGAACTAACATTACACAAACCAGAGGTGAGTTTTACCCTTGGGAGATACCAAGATTTTTAGATGCACTACAACAAGGAAACATTAATTTTCCACTCTTAAGAGAGTAAACCCTCACTCTTTATTGACGACCAAGTTAGTTGAAATGATAAACACAACTCACTTTAGACACAAAATCTGAACACACACTTGCCATTATGTTTTTTTTAAAAAAACTCTAACTGGAATTACGATTAAAAAAAAAAAATAAAAAAAAGCCCCAACCCTCAGTCAAAGTTAACCAAGTGTACAAAACTCCCACAGAAGTAAGAAAGAGACTTATGTGTACACAAAACACACCAAGTGAATAAGGTGGAACCATATGGAGGTAAGCCAGGCACATTCTCAGAAATCCAGGAATTCCTCCGAGGAAGGCAAGGGGAGCACTCAGCTACATCACACACTGCATGAACCCGAGGTAGGCAACGGTGGCAGCCCCTGAGGCAGTAGCAGCTCATCTGGCAGGGAAGAGAACAGGCACCAACACCATTTGGTAGGTGCCTGGCTCCCATTCCAAGTCTTACTGTGAGAGCATGGAGTATTCCTGATGGTACAGATCCTTCTATTTCCAACGGCAGAATCTAAACACCAGAAGCTTTAAAGTTTTCTTTTTTAGAAATAGCTCTGCATTGCCTTTTCCACAACACTTTGGATGAAAGCCTGACACTCATTGTCTCCCTGGAATTTCCCTTCCTCTAGAGAAGTAACCAACCATCCACACTCAAGTTTTTCTTGCAGACAAGATGAAATAGTCTGTAGACTGCATCTCTCAAGAGGCCAAACGTTGTACTCAGTCCTAGTTTGATGAAAAGCATTATGTTGCAGCAGTACAAGTGCTGCAAGACTACATAAAAAGATTCTTTATGGAGCAGTATTTTCACATCATTTTACAAAAAAAATCAATTTTAATTAAATTTAGTTCCAATTAATGCATTATTTTTTTATTTAAATGATATTTGTGAAAAACGAATATTGACCAAACACTGCAGCCTTCTGCTTAAAATGTGAGTCAGAAAGTGAAAAGGGTCAAAACTAGAAGCCTAAAAATAAACTTGTTCAAAGATGTATTAAATGCAGAAAGAGTGCTAGTACAAAGCATAGTTCTGTAAATGAAATATAAAATCCAAGTGATTTTATGAATTTTCATATTCAACCAGATATGTAAAAAGACTTCTTTCTTGACAACATCCATCAAAAAATACTTACATAAACCTTCAGTTTTTAAAAATATTACTAAAGTAAGTCCTCTAACTTTCCAAAATGTCAGAAGTAATTGTGGAATTACCAAAGTTGAGCTGGACTTCAAGAAACCTTTTTACCTCAATGTTCTCCTGGAGAAATGGGTTGCTCATGGCTTTGATCATGTGGACTGTTCACCAAGGAAAAAACTGGCTGGATGGCCAGGCCCAGAGAGTGGTGGGAAAAGGGAATTCCATCCAGCTGGCAGCCGGTACCAGTGGTGCTCCCCAGGGCTCGGTGCTGGGGCCAGCCCTGATTAATCTCTTTATCAGTGATCTGGATGAGAGGACCGAGGGCACCCTCAGGCAGTTTGCAGACACACCAGGTTGGGTGGGAGTGTCCATCTGCTGGAGGGCAGGAAGGCTCTGCAGAGGGCTCTGCACAGGCCGGAGCCATGGGCCGAGGCCGATGGTGTGAGGGTCAGCCAGGCCGGGTGCCGGGGCCTGTCCTTGGGTCACAACAACCCCAGGCAGTGCCACGGGCCGGGACAGAGGGGCTGGGAACCTGCTCGGCACAAAATGACCTGGGGGTGCTGGTGACAGCAGCTGGACATGAGCCAGCCGTGCCCAGGTGGCCAAGAAGGCCAAGGGCATCCTGGCCTGGATCAGCAATGGTGTGGCCAGAGGAGCAGGGCAGGGATTGTCCCCCTGAACTGGTGAGGCCACATTGCAAATGCTGTGTCCAGTTCTGGGCCCCTCACTGCAAGGAGGACATTGAGGGGCTGGAGTGAGTCCAGAGAAGGGAAATGGGAGCTGGTGGAGGGTCTGGAGCACAAGTCCTGTGAGGAACAGCTGAGGGAGCTGGGGGTGTTGGCCTGGAGAAAAGGAGGCTCAGGGGAGACCTCATTGCTCTCTACAACTGCCTGAAAGGAGGCTGTAGCCAGGTGGGGGGTGGGTTTCTTTTTCCCAAGTAATAAGGGATAGGACAAGAAGAAATGGCCGCAGGTTGTACCAGGAGACATTTTGACTGGATGTCAGGAAACATTTCTTCACCAAAAGAAAGCATTTTCCGGTACTAGAACAGGCTGCCCAGGGAAGTGGTGGAGTCACCATCACTGGAGGCATTTAAAAGCCATGTAGATGTGGCACTTTGGGACATGGTTGAGTGGTGGATTTGGCAGAGCTGGATCTTCAGGGTCTTTTGCAACTTAAATGACTCTGATTCTAATTCCAGTGTCCTGAGGTGTGTTGGAGTATCCCAGTTGATGTCTGTGGTCACAGTGCACCAACAGGTATGGGCAATTGGGAAATAATTGTGCTTGGAATTTAACAGTGAGCTCATTTAACAAGTTTGTCTGTTAATCAGCATTTTTAACCATAAATCCACTACTTAAAAATACTTCCCCTTCCATTTTAAGACTTGGCTTGGTTAATGTATTTCAAACGGGCAAGGCCTGTACATATAATTTAAAAAAAAGAAAAAACCAACGGGTACCAAAACAGATACTTCTACAGCAACAGTAAAAGTAAATGTCATTTACAGGAAAATTAAACAAGTACAGGCTTAGATACTTCCCAGGGATAGTTTTTCATGTTTGCAAACAAAGAAACAAAAAATTTTATACACCATAATTTAATACTTAGGGGCTCATATCCCTAAATAATTAAGTTATAGACTCAGAAAATAAATTCAGCAATTTTCCTCTTGAAAATCTGTAAGCTTAATTTCAAGATAAATACTGGCTTGCTTTGATCTATGTTCTACAGTTCAAAAGACATCTCCAAAGGAATAACCACTTCCAGGTCAGATACTTGCCAGATGGAGACTGGCTCAGTATAACTGAACTTTTAGATAAGAGTTTGTTATTTTTAAGGGCCTGTGAAATTTAAGAGGCACTTGAATACACAGTCATTACAATATAAAATGTTCCCATAAAGAGTTGTCCCAAGTTGTTTTCTATGCTTGTTGAGACCACAAGAACCGGTCACATCTTTCCAACATGGACTGAATCAGTGCCCTGCAATTGAAGAAAAGAGGAAAAAAAAAAAAAGGGTAAAACAGTAAAAAAGCTAACAACAGAAAGAAGTTGTGGTTTGCTTTTTAAAGAAAATTTTGTAAAAAACATGGTTGCATTTCAGAAGTAACATCCTGACATCACCATTCACACATTTTGAAGGAACAGGAGAGATCAGAGTCTGCACAAGCCTTAGCAGGACAGATCTCTTTCAGAGAATCTCCTTCACATGTACCTTTAATGCATGATTTTCTGTTTCCTCATTTTCAACTTTAAAATGCTTATATTGCAAAACACACTGTTCTTAAATAATAGGAAAGCTTTCAGATGAGTTCTAAAACCCAAGGTAAAAACATGAAGCACTTTATCTTCTTGTTAACCAAGAAGGAAGTTGAAAGTACTGAGGAGATCCAAAAAGAATAGTGTGGATCTTCTGCTGACACATCTCTTACCTCTGCCTTTTCTCAGCAATTCGCAGTATCTCACAGACACCAGTAAATCTCTCAGATAATTCTAGTGTTAAGCCACACTCCTGCAAGAGAGACAAGGCACGATTTGGGCCAATGGCCTTGGCCAGCAACAAAGCAACATTTTCCACAGTGATGCAGTCTGGGCAGCTCGGGCCTCCATTGCTGACAGCGTTCCCATTCTGTGGGCTGTGGTGGTGGAAAGCTGTGCCGTGATTCTGTGCAAGATGCAGAACAAGCTTCCACTCTTCTATGGTCTCTGGAATGGAACCTAGATGTAAAATGAGTTCGTTACATCATTTGTAAAAGAAGGATTATCCTAAGACTACTGTTTAAACTATATCTGTACTTATAAGGGAAGGTAGCTATTCTGTTTTACTCTGAAGATTTTAGGAAACTAAGCATTATCAACAAGCAAATTGTGCACAGAACTGTACTGCCCTGACTGACTCAGTGTAAAGATTTACTGGTGAACACACATAGCTTCACAACAGCTCAGTATTCAAGGCTTTGGATTAAGTCAAAAGACAAAGTTTTGTTCATCTTAGGGCTGAAGCGAATTTTCTTCTAAGTTCTGCCTTGTGGTACAATGCTTTGCTCATCCTAACTTTGGGTTTGTGCACATGTCATGGGGGAGCTTCGTGCTGTGCAGGAAGGCTTCCTATTCCTCTGTCTACAACGCCAAGGTTAGCTTTTACTCCCAATTGATGAACAAATCAAGATTCTTTAACTTTTAAGCATTTTCTAGTACAACTGATTTCACAAAGCTCAGCATGAAGATAACATGAGTATAAAAACCCATTTATGTGTTTCAAATATGCTGTACTACACACACTTCAAAAAATAAAAGTTCAACTCAGCTTTGGGCAAACCACTATGTAAGGGCAGTTCCTATGTTACAGAAGTATGTTTACACAGCTTAAGAATCACTAACCATCTTCTCCATTCAACAGGCTCAAATCATCCAAATGAACAATACTAGTAAAGGCTTCTGTTCTTCTATCCAGCTCCAGACAGAGAAAAACATATCCAGGCCAAAATCTTGAATAAGAGAGTAACAGAGTAAAGGTTTCCAGTAATCAAATACTCAGTTCAAGCCAAAGTCAAGAACAATCACATGCTCATTTAAGTATCAGTAAAGACAAAAGCACCTAAGTTTAATGAATGTTAGAAACAGAGTAGGGACATGAGGAATATCTCCCATTTTGTACATTAGATCTAACATTCAATATTCACCCTGAAAAAAGGAAAGGTTTTTTAAAAAAACCCTGTCCACACAAAGAGTAGATAGGTCATTTACATTTGTATCTTCTCAGGGTCAGAATACCCACTAACCAAGTATCAAGAATTACCAAGTTTTCTCCTTACCCATGTGATTTACAGATGTCAGCCATCTTCTCTTTCATAACAAAATCAGCTGGCAGTTTAATCAAGAGCAGAATGAACTGGCTGTAGCCCCAAGTAAACAAATGTGATCGCGGCCTAGAAGATGAGAAATTCAGTTTTAAAGCATTATTGATTTTCTTCAAAAATTATAGCAGATTAATGAAAAAAGAGGAAGAAAAATGAATGAAACACCATGTGCAGTCTCAGATCTGGAAGGCATTGCAAGTAAAAGTTATTCAATCCTTTGGTTGTTTCTGCTGAACTCTGCAAAATGCTTCAAGGAGTCAGTGATCCAAACTTCTACACAAAATTTAATCCAAAACCAAATCTGTTAAGCCTTTCTGTTGCACTCAGGACCTTGGGTGAAACCCACTTTACCTGGGATTGCCTTCCTCATCCACAGTGCTTGCCCTTTGTGGAGCATCATGAGAAACTGCCAAGCACAACCAATCCAACCGTACAGATTCTGGTTGCAGAAGAGACCTAAGGAGAAATGGCCTGGAAAACAAAGCAGACACTAAAATAAAACCCTACCAGTTTTAAATATACAAGATATAGAGAAGCAGAGACTGTGTGTGGACAAATTAATAAAAAAGAAAACAGGATGTAAAATTAAATGCCAAAAAGCCTAAAATCATTTATGTCACTAGAAACTGAGGCAACCACAGAAAATCAATTTTGCAGATTGAGTTCCCCCAGATATGGTTTGGGGTTTTTAAAATGCCATCTAACCTTGGTAGACTGAAGTGCAGACATAGGAACAAAAAAAGTGAATTCCATTAAAAATGTTATTTAGGAAATCCCTTTTAAAACTAGATATTAACCTAATAAAAACTCCAGTCTAAGGCCATCTACAACTAGCAGAATTACTTGGAACCTAATGTTTATGAACATTAGGACAGAGCAAGCAGACAGATACAGAAACACAAAAAAAGGTCTGCAAAAGCTAAATCAAGAAAAACCCTCCACACTGCTACATGATGAAGAAAACAGACAGATGAAAAGGATTCTACATTCCCCTCACCTTTTATCCTCTGGCTTTGATTTCACTAGACTATCTAAATACGCTAAAAAGTGAGCTGGATCATTCCAGCAAAGCTGTTTAATATCAGAAGGCAAAATAGAGGGGTGGAACTTGATCAAGGGCCGAAGAGCTGTTTCGCCAAATTTTTCATAAAGCCTGGAAAAAGAGAGAGAATAAAGACTATTTTCAGTACCAAACAGCAAAATAATTTTTTCAAGATCTGCAAGCTCAAGATAGTACTGAAAAGTGATCTCTCTAAGAGATTTCAGAAATCTTCATAACATGGTAAGTGAAGCAATTCCTGCCAGGAAGTTAAGAAAAAAGTTTTGGGTACCAACCTTTGAGCATGTGCCAGCAACAGTGGGCTGTCATCCCATGGCCCCAGGTCATGCAGCAGCTTCAGTATTTTCAACATATCTTCATTTTCCATTGCTAAAGCCACTGGACTGTGACAAGTTAGTTCTGAAATAAATCAGTGCACAAGTTACAAGATTTGGGCAATTTTTTTCTTTAATATGTCCTGCCCCTCCTTTCATCCTCTGCTGAACAACAGCAATCACTGCTTTCATGGGAAGTTCAACACCCATCTCCTGATGAAATGCAGGTATTCACCTCCAGGCACAAGTGCAGTCCAACTAAAGACAAACTGGGAATGCATACACTACTTTCACTTCTAGAGTTCTCAGAATCCAAACAGTGAAGAGATTCCCAGAAACACCGAACACCAACCCTGAAAGCAAGATTCTGTTGTTAAATTGCTCTGTACTGGAGCAGAATCAATGCTAAGGCTTTAATTCACTCTTAAAAGAAATACGTAAGGCAGAAGCTGAAGGCAGAGAACAGTAAAGTCATTTTCTAATATCATCATGAAGCTTTGGTTCAATAAAACTAAAGAGGCATCAAAAAGAACAGAAAGTATTTCTGTGGAACAGGGAAGCGTGAAGTGATCACAAGCCATTCATATGCATGGAACCATCTACTCCATTCAGTTTTGTTTCATATGAACCACATTGCTTTACAAGCTGAATCTTCCAGTGCAAATGCTGAAGGCTCTCCCCTCCCTTCTGCCTTGTTTCTACCGACTTGTGATTCTAATTACAATGCTTTTGCTCTTAGAAGCTCATGTGTTTGTTTGCAAAACAGGGATCACTGCAGTGTTCAATCAACAAGGTCCACGCAAACTAACAAGTTCAAAGGTGCAAAGTGGGAGGAGAACAATCTCTCTCCAAGGAGCCAGCAGCAATTTTTTTTAAGAAATCACAGGTTATTCTGAGTTGAAAAGGACCCAAAATGACCAAGTCCAGCTCTTAAGTGAATGGTCCATACAGGCTTGAAGCCACAATGCTGGGATTATTAGCACTATGCTCTAACCAGCTGGGCTAAGGTCTTCCTAAGAGAAGTATCTGGGGGGAAAACAATCTACCAAACAACCAGAACAAAAACTCCCGCACACCAAGCTTCTTCCCCCAGCCACACTCCACTGGCAGAAGGAAAATCTGCCAACACAATTACGAGTGTCTTCAAGGCTTTTTCTTCTTTTTTCTCCCAAAGAGTTTAAGAAGCAATACAACATTCATTACTTACCTTTCAATCCTGCAATATATGTTTCCCATACATTAGGGCTGGTGGCACACGTGGTTATAATACACTGCTTTACTCTCTTTAAGTCCAAAAGGATGAAGAAGCTTCGCATAAACCTACAAGCCAAGCTTGTGAAGCTTGCTGGTGGCAGACTTTCCCCAGAGCTCTCCTCAGCCTCATCACTCCCACAAGAAAAGACACGCAGCTCAAAGCACAGAGTTGTCAGCTCCACGAGATCTTTCAGAACATCGGGTTCGATGTCACACGGAGCAGACAGCTGAAAGCCGCAGCCCAGAGGCCCTGTCACATCTGTACCATTTTCATACGCGGTTTTGCTCGCACAGGTTTCAGCAGTATGTTCCTTTTCAATGCAATCTTCCAAAATACCACTCTGTTCCTTGCCTGTTGCATCTCTGTCAGCTGGAGCCACTTGCAGGTTTTCCTCCAGGACTGCCCTCTGTTCTTCAGCACACACAATCTTGCTTTTCTTAACAGACAAAGCAGAATGCTCCTTGCTGAATTTTTCTTCTAGATAGACAAGCCATTCCTGTAAGACCCTTCTCATACACTGAGGTTCTAACAAAACCAGGGGATCCTGGAGCTTGGCTCTGCAGCATAAAAACAGAAGTTTGCCAAGTTTAACAATTTAAAGATGCCACAAGTAAAGTTTCAAATTTGCTTTGTGTAACTATACTTCTACACTTGACTTGGAGTCAGTCGTTGGGTTGTGATCTTGAGTGCATCAAACAGAATTTAGACTGCTTCACAACATCTACTTTTCATCTCAGGACATTTTGAGCCCCCTAGGATTTCTTTCAGAATAAATTTTTTTTGTTATTTTGAATTTTTTAAACTATGCCTGTACTTAAGACAAAGGGATAATGTTAGAAGAGCTTTTAGTGAGTTTTGCTTGGTTTTAAAAACGGGAATCAAATCATTCACCAATTGAGATAACATAGGTTATATCTTTCAGGTTATGTTAATAGACATTTAGAGCATCACTCTTACATGCATGCAAAATGAATGAAAAGAACAATTTAAAAAACCCAATCAGTTTTTCTGCCAAAGCCCAACATATCCATACAGTAAAAAGTTTCTATGCTTACATAGTTTCTGCTGTTGCAGCCTTGAGATCTCTCAAGCGGTCCTCCTCAGGAAGCTGCCAATTCTGGGGTTCTGACCTAGAAAAGCATATTCATTTCAGTCTTATCTGAAGTATTAACTTTAATAATTTAAGTGAGAATTTCCTGACAAATTTCATCAACACTAATTCCTCTACTAAATACAAAGCTTTCACTTAAAAAAAGGAACAGCTCAACAGAAATTATGGATAAATTTGGCATGAAGAAAAACAGATAACAGTATTTTTGTAGCTTTCTATAATTGCCTCTACTCCAGCTACAGCAGATTTTTGCAGGTACTGAACAAAAAACAGTACCATGACACTGTATGGAAGTTAGTCCAAAATGGTAAATTAGCACTGGAATATGAAGTTACTTAACTCTGTGCTCATTGCCTCATCAACTCTAAGAAAGGACTTGGGAGAACCACCATAGGAATGAAGGCAGCTGGAAAAAACTAATGCACTCATTCTGCTGAAAAAGTTTTTTTTTTCCCTTAGGTTGCTATCCTCAGGACATGCAGCAAATACAACTGCTAAGAAAATGTGATTTTGCACTCACTCTTTTTCTCCCTGGGGACATGTTACCAGATTAAGAGTTAGTTCTGGCAGCTGCTCATCATCCTTTGCTTCAGGCTTCCCTCTAGATTCAGGACTTATATGAAGCGTGCCGATCTTTTCCGTGGTTTTGCGTACAAAGCTAGAAACACTAAGAATCACAAGTTGAAACATTTAAAATCAGAAGTTCAGAAGCAAACAAACCAAGCATCTTTTCATTCAAACTATAATTTCAGAGACTTTATAATCTGAAGAACTAATGAGAAAAGTATGAGAGCAGTGATGACCAACAGGAACAAAACTTACTAAGAACCTGCTCAAAATTCATGTCATTCCAGTCATGATGTTTTCATCACAGGATAGAAACCTGAAGTATTTAACACTCCTACTGGAGAAGCAGGATCACATACCAACATTAGCCATAGATTTTGATATGTATTTGTATGTAAATAAA
Source organism: Parus major (assembly GCF_001522545.3). NCBI lineage: Eukaryota > Metazoa > Chordata > Aves > Passeriformes > Paridae > Parus > Parus major. The sequence continues at coordinate 13,754,062 of NC_031774.1, forward strand.
TGCAGATTGGCTACACTGCATTTTAAAGCTTTTAAACATAAAGCATCTTAAGGAAATTATGTCACTCTTGGTGGTAAGAAACTACTTTAAAATGCTTCAAATTAATTCTTCAGATTACAAAGCTCACCAAGAATGTCCTTATCCTTATCAGTCCTTATTCCTTCAGGTGTTTTATTGAAGAGAAAGCTCAATGAACACAGCAGAACTCAATTATTTCTACCACTGCCACAAAGAGAATTATGTCAACAAGATTTGAAGAGAAAAATAAGCTTCCTGCTTTCTGCTCTAGAACTAAAAAAAAAAATCCCCAAAACCCCAACCCAGCATCTGTTACTATAACAACATATAGCAAAAGTTGAAGATCACTGCAGAAGGCAGAAAGCATTCCAATTTAGCAGAACAACTGGACTTGAGTGTATAGAAGGATTAAAGCTAAACTTTTAAAAATTAACTCTAAATATAATAGTATTTTATTTAATGATTAATTACACACAGTGAATACTTGAAAGTGTAGCTTTCATTATTAGAAGAAACACTTACTACTAGTAAAGTCCTCAAGGCTGCTTACAGTTTAGAAAGAACTTAAAACATTGCATGTACTTCTGATGTTTATTCTGAGATCTGCACACTGCTGATAGCAGCTACAATTCTTTGTTGCAGGACATCATTTACATACTGAAGAGACCAAGGGAAGGCTGTGCAATTTTTCAGACCATTGCCAGGCCAGAGATATTTTAGCTAAGTAATTAACATACAGCACTTTTATAAAAATATTATGTTTTTAACACCATCCCTTTTGTATTTGTACACCCACCCCCTCACCCCGTTTTTTTTTTTTTTTTAAAGTTTTAAAATACCAATGTGATTTATACATAAAATGGACATAGATCTAATTGCAGCAGGTATAGGCTACCATTATTCCATAATTGTTTGGGAAATCAATTAGATTCACTGAAAAGTTCATGAGGGGATAGGGCAGACCACTTTGCAAGTGTGTTTTAGCAATATCTATCTGCTTTGAATATTTTAATGTTTGTCCCCAAGCAACATAAGAAGCCTTCACCCTAAGATCCAGAAGGGCAAAATCCCAGAACAATATTCAGTACATTTTCCTTTGAATACAAACCACAACCAGTTTACTGGGTAACAGTAACCATTCCTAGATTTTTAACAGTTCCTAACTGTTTAAAACTGAGGTTGAAGTCGTGGCTCCACTGAAGTTACCAGCAGCTCTTTGTATCTTCACTAGAGCCAAGATGAAGGTTTAAACTGCCTAGCAAACCTGACTGCATCTCTAGTGTTCCAGTTCAGGTATTAAATGTTTGCAGAGCACAGTATGAACTAAACCACACAATGCTACAAATCCAGGGGACAGAAGAGGGCAAGATGCAACGGATGAGTGAACCTGCTGCATGTTTTACCTTTCTTTGACAGCTTGGAGAGAGACGAGAGGAGATGGGGAATGGAATGACAAAGGAATACTGAATGGGAGAAATGTCTCATTCCGGTCAGCCTCAACCACCACAGATGCATGAGATACATTCTCTGACAAATGGAATTGAAATAAAAAAGTCATGAAACAGTAGCCTGACAAAAAAATGGAACAGTGAAATGAACTGCAAATCACTAATTCATTAATGGATAACCTGCCCACCATATTTGCCTTTTGAATACTCAAGAATGTGTGAAGCCAGGTTTCAAGGACTGTTTTATTACTGACTTTGAACCTAGTACATCTGCTTTACTCATAGTCCTCTGGCTCTGTAGCATGTATTGTGGCATACATCAATTCACATAGCATAATTCCCAAAATCTAAATCACATGTGAACAGAGAGACACACAAGCCATGACTAGGGTATAAATCACCCTCATATTTGAAAGGTAGTAAGTAAGCCCACAACTTTTGATAAGAATCACAGGAAATACAGAATCACTGACTATTTCCTTTTCTCTCCTATATCGCTAACAGTATCTACAATGTGCTTTACTTAATAATTTCCTGGTACAAACACACACTGTATCTTTAAGTGATGTCAACAAGAAAAAAAGAGATCATTTTAAGCCAGGATGACATTGCATTTTGCAACAATCAGCAGTAACCACAGCGTTGAGAGGAAAAGATGCTGCACTGTTAGATAAAATCTATCATCAGAATCTCTCTTAACAGTGCCTAAAGGTCACAACTGACGTGCTCCAATTGCCTGTAAATAAGGCTGATTTTGTTCATTATGCAGACCAAAAATTTAAAAACTCATTATATCTTATGTCACTATGAGCAGGGAAACACTAAGTCCATTTTTTTCAAATACCAGATCAAGTACTCGTGCTTCAAGAAGCATCTAGAACTTCTCCACTTGGAAATAATCAGAAAATTTGTCATCTCTTGTGGAACACACAGAGCCTTTCTATCTTCTGATATTCAAAAATTAAGTCACCTGAATTTTGATTTCTAATGCTGGAAATTATGCACTTCAGTTTCCTCACTTGTTTTTATGGTGATGTAGGTAAAGAGGCACATGTAAAGATAAATGCTACCAACAGCACACAGCTTAGTCAGCAGGACAACTCTACTGACAGGCAGGGGAGTAAATACCAATTTCTGCACTCTCCCTCCCCACTGTGGTCTTCTCCAAAGCATCCAAATCCTCTCCATCCTCAACAGGCATCTACTCCCCACAAAAGTACAAAAGTAGCTTTTTTATTGGAAAGCCTCACTACCATACCTAGAGCTAAGCCAGATCCTCATCATCCAGGTTTCTATATCCCCTCCCAATCCCAACCAGAGCAGAGAACAAGACCCATTATCACCTCCATCTAGCTTTAGTACAGTGACAGACATTTGTCAGGAAATAAGAAAGCTCCCTGCTGGGCTAAATATTAGTTATTAACAATTCTAGCACCCCTACACTAATGTTTACACATGAAAGAGAAGATCCCCTGTACAAATGAAACCCTGCAAGGAAGTTAAGAACTTATCAGAATTCTTCTGCTTTCCTTGAAGAAATAAAAACCAGAATCCAGATTAAGAAATTCTTTTTTGAAATAAGTATTACAGAAGGATATTGGCAGCAAACAAATCTTGTTTGAAGTACAGTTGACACTGGCATAGACAGCTGAAGGAATCTCAGCATTAATGTTGCATTACACATGGAGAGGGGGAAGCTGGAGTGAAGCCCATGCTTGGTAAAGCCCTCTGGACCTTTTGGTCTGTTTCTCTGGGTTTTGTTTGCTTTTAAGCCCGGATATCTGTGGAGCCAGCTTTTCCATCCAATGTTTAAGGAAGGATTTTGAATGGAAGGTGAGGTAACTGTTTCAATTGATCAAATTACATGTAATAATAATGAATAACTTGATAGTGGAAAGTAAGAACACAGTGCCAACTCAGTGGAATTTTTGTAGAATAAACAAACACATTCAACAAACATTTTCATTAAGAAACATTACCAAGTTCTTGCTCATCTTCATGGTGTGTAGGAAATTCTTTAAGTCTCTCATCTTCTGAGAATGTTTGACTGTGGAGGGAACATGAGTCTTCATCTGACTGGCTGCCTCTTCGACTGATAACGCGGTAGATTCCAGAGTCTAAGACACTGAAGCTTTCCTGTCAGACATGGGGGAGTTAGTCATTGTGCGAGTTCTACTTCCTTGTTCACCTTTCTACAATGAACTCAAGCAACTGTACTCACACAAATAACCTCAAAGCATTTCATAATTCATTGCTTGGAAAACTCTTATTTAACAGAGTACTTTAATCATATCCAGAATGGAAAACGACACAGATGCCAGAAGTGTGCAGTTCAGTGACTTTAAAAAGATGTGTATGCCACAATTGCTTTTAGAATACCAGCCTGTGGAACACGTGGTGCACTTCAGTGAAAGGCAAAACCCACCTCAGCTTTAGTCCTGCAGCCAAGACTGTCATTTCACCCCTTTGTAGCTGCATACCCAAGAATTTGTATTCCTTCTGCTGGTCAGCCACACCCAGCTAGAACAATTACAGACCCTGCAAAGCTGTTTAGTTTCAGGACACATTTTTTTGCTTATGGTCAGGTCATGGTTTACTTTCACAGTGGCTAGTGAAGAAAAACTTGTCTACTACATCAAGGTGGTATTTACATTACTTGGCTTTTTACTTTCCTTTTAAACACTGCTAAAGTGAAAGTAGGAGCTGGTATTATATTACCTATCAAATATTTCCCCTTTCTTGTAAAACAGCTGTATATTTATTAGAAATATGCTTTGATATTTTTTAGAGCTTTCTCCTTAAGCTTCTTAGAGCGCAACAATTTTTTAAATAGGGCTAAGATAGTTCTGAGCACTGAGACACTCATTTTCATCACATAAAACTAGAGTTATAGCCACAACTATCTTTACCAAAGCACACGCTGTAACATTAAACAGAGCTGTGGAAAAAGGCATCTCCATATCAATCTTTGTTCACATTTCAGCCATTAGCCCTAAAATAACATGGGAAAAAGGCAGAAGTCTGAGAGCTTACAGAATGCAAGTTGTGGTGTTTCATACCTCTTCACCCCACCTAGTTTTAGAATGCAGCATTATGAGCTGTAGTAGGCAGGGTAGAAATGACAGGCTCATCTTCCAAGTGAGTAACAAGGTGACTTTAAGCTATAAAGATAAAACCTGTAGATAACATTTTTGGCACTACCAGTACACATACATGAGATGAAATACTGCTCCTTCTACTGCTGCAAGCAGAATCTAGAGGTTCCAACTTTGAAATCAGTTCTTCCAATTGCACAGTGAGATCTTGCTGGGTTGAAGCATCCAGCTGAGACTTCAAGTGCTCCAGCTTGTCTAGAGGCAAATTTTTTCTTGCCTAAAGGCACCCAGTGAAACAGAAACATTAGTATTTCTAATGCACATGTGAAAACAAATAATACCATACATGCAGGATAATTTCCATCCTTAAAGTATAATGTTTATGTGACTTTAAAAGCTCCAACAAAATGAATCTCAGTAACCACGAAACTTAATGGAAGCAGGGTCAGGAAAGACAGTGAAGTTGTACAACACGTTTACAAAGAGGTATTTACTTACTCTGCAAGAAACAATTGAATTTTTGAAGAGACAAGAGACCCTGGCAGCGAGGGTCCAGAACCCTCTTCTCATTAGACGCTCAATGCAGCGATCAACCAACAGAAGGGAGAGGTGCACAACTTTCCCATTTGTATGCAGACAGAACAACTCATTCTTGTGAACTGCAATATCCTGAATATCTGCAAAACCACACACAGAGCAATACCTGAAGGACTGAAGTCATTAATCAACATTCCTTTCTGTCCCTGAAAAAAGGTGAAAGCATATTCCCACCTGACTGCAAAGCATGAGGAGCATGGGGAAAACAAACACTTGTTTTTGTGCTGACCTAGCACCTAATCACTATAAAACACAGTGTCAAAACTTTCCAGAGCTGCATTTCTAGAAGACATTCAAAAAACACACTAAATTACCAAAAAGTTTCCATTTTGTCCAAGATGAAAAATTAAAGCTTGATAAAGATGAAAAATACATAATAGTTAGCTTTGAAACAGAGGGATAATACCCACTGGTAGAAAAACAACTTTGGCTTTCCAGAAGTTTTCAAATGCAGTATTTACGCTGTATGCAAACACTCCACAACAAAAATACTGCAAACTTAACACCAAAATGGGGAGAAGGGGAAAGACTGACTGATAATAACTATTGTAGGACTCCGCTTATAACCATACACACAACTGTTTATGAGGGTTTACTCATCTGCCAAACAAATACATTCTCTGTATGGAATTCAGACAGATTTTAGGAAAAAACCCCCAGGTTTTAAACTTTCAGCAGCCAGATTATCCTTCACACCTGACAATGAGCCTGAGTAAAGAGGAAAAGATACTACAGGTTAATCAACTGGATTGTAACCACTGTATTTTATGAGTCACTCTACACCATGTTTTCTTTCTCAAGAAGTATGTTTTCAGATCTATGGAAGGAGGGGTTGCCTGGAGGAGGCAGGGAGATGGTTAATATTCAAGGATGTACCGGACAGATAAGTTTTTTATAAATATTCTGCAATCCAGGTGCAGAAATTGAGCTTGAAAAGCTTCCTTTCTATGCAAGGGCTTCAGGAATGACCAGCATAACAATATTACAAAGCAAAGCTTAATAAACTTTAGTCTACCTTTAATTTCACTCCAGAGTAAGACTTGAACGCTTTGGGGAAGAAAAACATAAACACCTCTTTCTGTCCAGGTCACCACACAGTGCTCACTGCGATCAAAAGAAATGTTAATGGATCAACAGTCAATTGTGGTCAAATAGGTAAAATTTTAAAAAATTGTAAAATATGCAAGGATAACATTGGCTTAAGTACAGCAAGTGAGAGGCAAGACAGCTTTAGCATGACACCTGGGAAATTCTTACAAAAAAGCCTGAAGCTGGTAAAATAAGTTAGGAGAATGTATAATTTTTAAGCCAACTTCATCAACAGGAAGGTATGCTGTCAAATACTCACGTCAAATACAGCAGCTTGGGGAAAGATAAAGATTGTGGAGAGCAGATGGAACCAGTATAATGAGGATCCTGCCTGCAAAATAAAATTATTATCAAGTACAAGCATAACTACAGTAACATTACTTTCTAAAATTCTTAATACTGCAAACACATAAATACAGTCTAATGACAGCAGTATTCATTGTGCTCACAAAGACACAGCTCCAGAATCAAGGTTTTGGCACTTCTCATAATTACTGGCTACACCTCTTAGAGGAAACTGGATTAAGATTTGACTGAAGCAGGAGTTTAAGTTAGTATTTTCAGTCTTAAGGACATCCCAAACAAGTTTATCACTGATAACATTCATGTTTTTACCTGAGAGTAACAACAGGAAGAGGCGGTGATGAGAGCAGCTGCTTGAACTGATGTGTGCTTTGCACTTCCCCATCGAAGTTCACCTCCCACATCCTCGAGCCAGGTCGAGCACAGTATATTAATGGCTGCTGATTCCCATTGTTTTTTCCAGCAGGGAAGAAACATGCTCCAAATTCCCCATCTCTCTCTTTATTACCAATCTTCCAGAATTTTTCTCTAGAGGGGAAAAAATATACTTGTTAAGTGAGGCAGCATTAATAAAAGCCCTAATTAATTTAATGTTTTTCTTGAATAATAAAAAAAAAACTTAATTCCACTGCTGAATTGGTTTTGGTGCTTAAGAAAAAAAAAAGTGTAGTGAATATTACAAAGCCTGCCTATAATTTATACAAGGCAGGGCGCAGAAATATTCATTAGTTGAAATGAATGCTCAGATCAAAGAGGTTTTTTTCAGCAAAACCAGTTGTTCAACCTAACGATGGGAAGGTGGGAACATTCCCAGAAATCATTTCCAATCATATGAAAAATAAGACAGTAATTAAGAATAGTCAGCATGAATTTATGGAAGGGAAATAAAGTTAACAGCCCTCTACAACAGAATGACTGGCTGGGTAGTTAAGGGGAGAACAGCAGATGTTTTTTACCTTTATTTCAGTAAAACTTCTGACACTACCCCTCCCAATAACTTCAGAAACACACTGAGGGAGCAAGGGCTAGGTAAAGAGACACTGATGTAATTTCAGAAACTGTGTGTGATTCTGAAGTCCAGTATTTCAGAAATAAAATAGAACTTGCCTCTCAGTATCACATAAATAAGTGCGGGTAAGTGAAGATATGAGCAGTCTTCCATCCAAATAATCAAGCTGAACCACCCGAGAATCTACAGTGGTTATAATCTGGACAGGAAACATCACAAAAGTAGCAGCTGCCTACAGTTAAAAAAGAAAAAAATACCAGTCTTCAGTTCAAAGTAAAGACTGTTTCATTATATTAAAATTACAAAATTCAGAAAAGACTCATGTATGATATGAATACACAATGTAAGACAGCAATTCCTTTCTTTGTCTTTACAAAGCAATGCTTCAATGCTCAGAAGCACAGGAGTCCAAATCCTCCTTTTCCCACAACCACTACTGAAGATTTAAGAAAAAAAAAAAAAGTCCTGGTATTTCTTTATAAAGGATTTTTTTTCTGTAACATTAAGAGAGGGTTTTATTCCTGCCATTCTAAACTTTGTGGGTTTTTTTCCAATTCTCCTGCACATGTATGCTGAGCTAGCAGTTCTCTGGAAACAGACTAGAGGGACTAATTGATAGAAAAAACAACTTCTGTTGGAATTAGGTTGCTCAGAAACTCACCTTCTCTGTTACCCTGCCACAAATTATCCACATACTATTTACTGTACCTATATATAATCTGTTTGCATGGGTGGATGAACAGTCTCAGATAGACTTATGGGTAGGAAAACTGCTGGGAACTGAATTTGAACTTGCTGTCAGACGGTCCCCTATTTTTGCCAGCTTAGAGTTGTTTTCCGTTCTTAGAAATATGATAAAGTGCATTATCTGAGAAATCCAACAGTCCTGTTCCTTCAACAGGTGGGAACAGACACAGATTCCATGGGCCTTGCCCTTTTCTCCTCCCCCTCTTTCCACAGCTGACTTTCCCTCCCCCGCTTTCTTTAAATGTAACAATGGTCTTGTTACTTGTAAGTCAATTTTCCATCTAAATCTTTCATGAGGGTTACAAAGTACTTGGAAGAACACAACTAGTTCCAGGTTCTGTTCCTTTTTACCAGCTAAAAAGAAAGGACTAGGCAGCAGTAAAAGCTAAAGAATACTAAAGGGCTAGAAATCAGGCTGCTATCACTAACAGCTGTGTCCTTTGCACAAAATAGAAAGGATGACTACCTACCATTTATCTAATCCAGATGTTTAAGAATCAGAGCATCCAGACAAAGCCAAGCAAAATCAAAGTCTGTGACTGTTCTTTCTCTGACCAACAGCTGATTTGAGGACTAAAACAACTGAACCTGTAGCTGGAGCCTAAGGAATTCAATAGGCTCAGAAACACCAAGACCCTTAACTTCGATACTTGTAAATTCCAAGAAGCAGGAGACTGACCAGTTTTTAATTCTGAACATTTGAAAGCATTTTCAAGTTGCATTACTAAAATAGATTGAATAAGGATGTGGGGAGCTCATGGGTCAGGATTTCTATGGTTGTCTCAAGAGACAGCCATATTGGGTTCTTCATTCCAATACTTAAAGCTACCAGAACTTCATCAGCTGCCAAGTCCTGTTCTGTTCTACATTGCTAAAATAAACAAAGAGATTCCACACATCACCCCCTGTGAATTAAGCTCAATCAAAGTATGCAACATTTTACCTTCCCTTGTTTTGATGTGTTAATCTTGATGGCTGATACTTTTCCCACATGATCTCCTACAAAAACTCGAAGGGCAGCTGTATCCCAGCACAGAGCTGTGACTTTTCTGCCCTTATGCTCAGAGGAAACATAAATCCGTTCTGGCTTCCCACGACGTTCCTGATTCAGCTCCCAAACTACTACAAGGCCTTGGCTACAACAAGTTAAAAAGCAAATACAGGTTGAAAACAAGTCTTTTCATGTTTTAGCAGTTAATAAAGATGCATTTTCCCAAAGAAAGAGAAAACCCAACCCTCAGAGCTGGTTCTGTTTGAGGCTTCCAAGAAGTGTTACACTTAATTCTGGAGAAGAAGTGTTCTTCTTCACACTACAATGTATAAGCAACTCTGTAAGGCTACTCTTACATTTATTACACTTGCCAGTGAGGACATGAAAAAACATTTAAACTGATTTTAATAAATAGAAGTGGAATAAATAATTAATAAGTAAAAAATTAATAAATGTAAGTGGAATTAACTATCAATCTCACTCTACCACATAAATAAAAATGCTTCTTTTCATGCTGAAAGACATTTATCATCATAATTTCACATGCATGAGCTCTGCCATAGATGCTGTGTTACAGAAATAATACCTAATCTAGAACAACTATTCCAGACAAAAAAAAGTTAAGCAAACTCTCTGTGCAGAGAATTATCCTGTAATGGCCTCTACCAGTTAACCTGGTAACCTAACTCTGAGTTCTCAGCAGCTGTCAAAGTCTGAAACTTGAAGCTTCTTAAAAATATTAATCCAGTGTTCAGGTTTGTGAGCAGATCACTCACCTGGTGGCAGCAGCAATGTAGTCCTCATCATGCAAACAACAGGCCACCTGGGAAATGGCACCTTCCTGAAAGCAAGCATGGGAGTAAGAGCAGGTGAAAGTTGTTCCTGTACGACCTCTCCCCACTATGCAGCTTTCATCATATAAACAAGATTCATGTCAAAAGATTCTACCACTACTATAATGTGGTTTGTTTTTACTGTTTGTTTGGGTTTTGTTTTCAAACACTGAGTTTACTCCAAGGTGCAGTTGTCAATGACACAACAATATCAAGAGCAAGGACTCTTCTGTCCTCACACCTTTGGAATTTGTTTTGACAAAATTAAGTGAGGTGCTCCTAGCCTTAAAAAACTGGCAACAATCATGCTACACTGGAAGCAGCAGTAGCTCCTAGGAAATAGCACCTGGCTGTACAATTAACAATCCCTGTTTCATGATCTCTTCCACCAACAGCAAGTCAGGCTATCTTTTCTTCACTTATCCAAGTATGTCACAGTTTGGATATTCAAACACTGGGAGTTATCTACTCATGAGTTCCCCTGGTTTCATAGTCAAAATTTTCTTCTAATTCTTAAATATTCACATCACTTTGTTGCTGCTGTTAAAAAGCAAAAATTTGAAAAACAAAGGTCTGACACTCTGAAGTAATATTTTTCACATCCCATGAAATCTAATATATCACACACTCTGGGGATACCCTCCAGAACTGCAACCTATTTTAAACACAGCAGTCCAAAACTACATCTTCTTTGGACAATCCAGTAAGCTGAAGATGCCTATTGACTCTTAAAATACATTAACATGAAATATTTATTTCCCAGCCCTGTATCTGAAAATTTTTATTTAAAATTTTTATCCTTACCTTGTGAGTGAGAAAGAGTCTTTGCTTCCAACCATCCTTCTGGATAAGATTCAGTCCTCCTCCTGAGCTGCCTAGAGCCAGCCATCTCTTTGACACATCTATACACGTGCACTAAAGGAATAAAAATCATAATGCATAATCTAGTAAACTCTGAAGGAATAAAAATCATAATGCATAATCTAGTAAACTCTGAAGGAATAAAAATCATAATGCATAATCTAGTAAGCTCTGATCACAGCATCTTTTTCTTGAATTATTATGGTGGTTTTTTTTAAAGGCTTCATTGTTTGCTAGCTGTGTGTACCACTCCTGAACCACTGGCAGTGAAAATTATTAAACAGCACTTTGTAAACAGTGTAGGCTGTGTTAAGTTCCCACAGCTGCATTAAGGAAACACACAGAGAGTAACAGGGTCCTTTATCTTCGCTCTTTCCTCCCAAAGTACTCCCCCCATTAAGTTAGCATACATACACCCGCAAAAGAATCAGGTTAATCCTATGTCTTAATCAAATAATTAGCCAAATACGGTCATTACTTGAATTTAAAAAAAAAAAATTAAAAACTTTTATAAAGCCATATGCCACAAACTCACCTTAAGACGACTGGAATCCAGCCTGAGTGCAGAAAGCAATGGATCCAAACACTCCAACTCAGCCAAGACATGGTTGTAGGAGTCTGGAATTGCTGGCACAGAGGCCATGGATGCACACAACTAGTGCTGCTCACTCATGGGTACGTTACAGCTTCACCTTTTAACTGTATCTGCCACAAATAAAGTTCTTCATTAGTTCCCTTTTTAGTATTAGAGCTGGTGTGCTTAAAGAAACACCAAGTGTTTTCCTACTCAAAAAACATCATATTTCAGTTTGCCAAAAAGAGGCCCAAGGGCTAGGAAATAAGACTTCTGCTTCATTTATGAGAAGGTTTTGTTCAAGTTCATTTCTGAAAACTTAAACTACCAGATAACCTACCTGGAAATATTTAAACTGCAGTTATACTTACACCCAGCTATGAAACAAGTTAACACGGAAAATGCCTTGTTTTATGGAAAAATGCACTCTCCCGCACAACATGCACCCTTGATTTAAAGTTAACTTTCTCAAGTAAATAACTTAGCATTGGTATTGTATATCTACATAATATTCTCCCCCCAAACTAAATTTAAGGAGTATTGTTCTCAAGGTGTACCGAATTTAGAATTAGCTGCATTTGTGCATTTTGATAATTATAAGCTATCCTCTCCACAGTATGTCTTTTCCCACATTCAAGAGACAACACAGAGTGAAAACCAAGAATTAAATAACCACTGAAATTACAACCTCATATTTTTGCAGCACATACTTTAAAATAATTTCTTGTTGAGTTTAAAGTTTAAACCTGTACACTGCTGAACAAAACCACAAACCTGTTACACTACAGAGTCAAGGCCTGGAATTTCTAACTAACCTTTAGTATGCGATCCCATAGATTAAGGAACTCCCTCCCAGAAAAGCCGTGAAAGGGGAAATTTACATTTCCTCAAAAGAAAAGCGAGCGCTCACTCTCACCATGCACTAGGAAAAGGGAAGAGACACATTTAGCCAACGAAACTAAAAGTTATTTCTTCAAAATTCTCAAAGCGTCTTAAAAACCATAAGGGCCACTTCTGCCCTGCCCGCTCTCTGCCACATCCCGGCTGTGCGGCCCAGAGCTGCCGGCTGGGGCTGAACCGCTGTCTCCCGTCCCCGCAGCAAGGCCAAGGATCGCAAAGAGCAGAAAAACCACCCCAAACCCTTTCAGAAACGGCGGGCAGGAGACGAGAGCCGAACCTTGACGGGGCACAGCTCGGGGAAGCTGTAGGGCCAGGCAACACCGTTCGTTCCTTTTCCCTCCCGCTGCTGGCCACTCCCCGCGCGGTGCCGGTGCCTCCCCGCGCTCCCCGCTCTCCCCGCTCTCCCGGTACTGCTCACCTC